>NC_047516.1:30197251-30549171 GCF_902827115.2 Pseudochaenichthys georgianus | reverse complement strand
TTCCTCCACATCTGCAGTCCTCCAAGGACGCTCATCCGAGGTCTGTATGCCCCAGGCGCAACCGCAGCTTTGCCAGTACCTCGCGCCAGGAACCACATGGAAAATAATCTTTCAAACCCCCCCCACCCGCATTAACGCCACACATTAGCAGCGGCCGTATCTACTCACTCAGACACTCAATGAGTCTTCGTTTTTATTCACGGATGCTGCCCATCCGTGGGGTTTTTGGGGAGTTTCTTCAGGGAGAAAGAGAAGTTCACGTAAGATGATAGAAGACAGTCTAATCACCCATCAAGTGCATCTATGTCTCACCGTGGCGTAATTAAACTGCTAATTAAGCTAGTCCCATATCATGGGTCATGTTTCAGTGTTTACCTAAGCATACATATTTTTATGCTGCGCATATTGTCTCATTTATATTGGTTCATGCTCACGTGGCTTACGATAAGCCAGGGTATAACATTCATGTATCATTGTACTCAAGCTAACAGCTGCATTACATTGTCTACATCTCCCTCTTCCCCCGGACATCGACTCGTGCCGGCAATCCTAGATCTCTCAGTTTACCTATGGTAAACATGCATATAACTGGTGGTGGTGTCTTAATAGCATATCAGGGCTTTGTCCAGGATAGGTGCAGCAACCCTGCCACAATCAAGGTAATTATTCCTCATCCCTACAACAACCAGACGGCCATCCAAGATCTCTCTTTCCTGGTATCTATACATTTAGTGATAGTGTTCATCTGTGCATGTTTAACCCTGCATCGCAGGTCATCGACCATCGTGTCGGCAAGGTTTAGTGGTAGTGTTCACGTAAGCCCGGCGCTGATTCCGGCCGTCGACTAACGAGTCAGCATCCTATGATGTACAGTAAGCCCGGCAGCGATTCCGGCCGTTGTTTAGTGGTAGTACGTAAGCCCAGCCTGATTCCGGCCGGTGGCTCTCGGGTCAAGCATCTTATGATGTACAGTAAGCCCAGCAGAGAACAGTAAGCCCGGCAGCGATTCCGGCCGTTGTTTAGTGGTAGTGTTCTCGTAAGTCCGGCGCTGATTCCGGCCGTCGACCTTCGGGTCAGCATCTTATGATGTACAGTAAGCCCAGCAGAGAACAGTAAGCCCGGCAGCGATTCCGGCCGTTGTTTAGTGGTAGTGTTCTCGTAAGCCCGGCAGTGATTCCGGCCGATTGTTTAATCCACATGTTAATCTCTCATTTCATCCATAGATCACCGCAGTCAGCCCACAAGACGTTCCGGAACCTCTGCCCAGGAGCCAGCGCTCAACCCGTCAGGATTCCTCCCCTGCATCTCCTCTCTCTCTCTTAAATAGAAGCCCCCTAGAAAGGCACCTCGAATCAGCAGGTTTATGAGGAAGGGCTTAGCGCGTCCACCCTAAAAACATATGATTTCGCTTGGAGAACGTTTGCAACGTTTTGCTTTTCCGTAGGCATCAACACTTAAACCTGTTCTCATCTCCACCGTGTGTGCCTTCATGTGCTACTGCGCCACTGATCGCCACCTCAAACCCCAATACATCCGGGGCCTCTTAGCAGGAGTTCAGTTTAACGTTCGCGTTCCGATCCCGGCTTTCCCAGCCTGTTCGCAAACCAGTCAGTCAAACTCATCCTCAAAGGTCTCATTAAAACTTTTCCCCCGTCTTAGACCGGAGACGCCCTATTACACTCTCCACTTTACGCCTCATGCTCTCCAAACTTAGAAGTGGGTTATTCTCCCCTTATATCGATGCACTACTCGATGCTCTATTTCTCCTAGCTTTTTATGCCTTTCTCAGACCAGGCGAATTTACCACAGCTTCCCTTACTTTCGATTCCAATCGAGACGTCAGCTTTCTGACATATCCTTTCACGCTAGCCACTTTAGTTTATATCTTAAACACTCCAAATGCGCCGGCGCCTGCTCCGTCATCGCCGCCCGCATCGACTCCCAGTTCTGCCCTTATAAGGCCATGATCAAGTTCCTACGGCTTAGACCTACCTCTAATCCTCTCTCACCATTATTCCTTATCTCAGGGAATTTTCCTTTAACGCAACGACAGTTCAATGTCTATTTAAAACAAGTCCTCATTAAATCCGGGTTATCACCCCTTCTATACACGGGGCACTCCTTTAGAATAGGCGCAGCTACTTCCGCTGCTAATCAAGGTGTCTCATCCTCATCCCTGCAACAACTCGGACGGTGGTCCTCCTCCGCTTTCTCATCCTACATTCGCCCCGACCTCAATGCCGTGCTGGCTATCCAAAGGTCTCTCCAAACCTTAACAAATTGGTACGTATGCATATAGCTGGTGGTGGTTCTTAGTATGTCAGCACGTATGTCGCCCCGCGGCTCATGTTTATTTCTGCATATCTAAACCTGTATGTCCAGGCTGTAAAACCTTCGGGTCTGTATAACGTGTCCCTGCTAAAGCAGGTTGCCCCACAAGAGAAAAGGTTCGGGAAGCCTCGCACGTTCCGGTCGGGTCGCCCGGTGCGTCCGGGTAGTCCCCGCTCACCCGGGATGCTCCGTACGTCCGGGACGCCCTGTACGTCCAGGATGCCCCGTACGTCCGGGACGCCCTGTACGTCCAGGATGCCCTGTACGTCCAGGATGCCCTGTACGGCCAGGATGCCCCGTATGTCCGGGATGCCCTGTACGTCCGGGATGCCCTGTACGTCCGGGAAGCCCCGTATGTCCGGGTCGTGAAACCTCCGGTCCGTATAATGTTTCCCTGCTAAAGTCAGGTTACCCCGCACATTCGGGAAGCCTCGCACGTTCCGGGTGCCCCGGGGCGCTGGTCGGGTCGCTCGGTGCGTCCTGGTAGTCCCCGCTCATCCGGGATGCCCCGTACAGTACGTCCGGGATGCCCCGTACGTCCGGGACGCCCCGTACGTCCGGGACGCCCCGTACGTCCGGGATGCCCCGTACGTCCAGGAAGGATGCCCGGGAGGCATCAGTCGCTTAAATCCTCACATGTATTAACCTCTCCTTTCCATCCATAGATTTCCGCTGCATCCCACAAGGTAAGATTATTCACATTCAGTACTTCATTCTTTTGGGGGTTCATCGGAAACGGTTCTTCCCTTCCCGATTGATATCCTACAAAAACCTGGGCCTAATCGCCAAAACAACATTTCATTCATTTGTTATGAACTGTCATCATTATGTTTCATTGATATAATGTGACCGATAATAAATATGTATTCCATACATCATGTCTCTCCTGATTTAAATGAAGCTTAGCGCAAGTTCAGACAGGAAGACCTAACACTCCGTATTGCTCGTCATGGCAATACTTGCTCCCTGCATCTAAATGACATTTAATCCCTCTATGCTCTCCCCTGTTCTATCAGCTGTCTTCCAGGTGTCAACGCGCAACCCTCCTCCACCCCTTCGCCTCCTGCTTTCAACTCCATGCATGCACACACATGCATTTCCAAACATTTGGACTACCTATGTTGCAAATGTATTATCTTTTCAATTTACACACGGCATCTATTGCACGTCTGTCCGTCCTGGGAGAGGGATCCCTCCTCTGTTGCTCTCCCTGAGGTTTCTCCCATTTTTCCCTTTAAACTGGGTTTTCTTCGGAAGTTTTTCCTTGTACGATGTGAGGGTCTAAGGACAGAGGGTGTCGTATTGTCATACTGATATTCTGTACACACTGTGAAGACCACTGAGACAAATGTAACATTCGTGATATTGGGCTATATGACTAAACATTGATTGATCGATTGATTGAACTCAGGACCAAGCTTAACCTTCTCCCTTCCAACCGGACCTAACCACTTATCACCACCACCAGTGTCTAGACCCAGGGGGGTTCATCGGAAACGGTTCTTCCCTTCCCGATTGATATCCTACAAAAACCTGGGCCTAATCGCCAAAACAACATTTCATTCATTTGTTATGAACTGTCATCATTATGTTTCATTGATATAATGTGACCGATAATAAATATGTATTCCATACATCATGTCTCTCCTGATTGAAGTACTGATTACTGATTTTCTTTGAATACAATAATGTAAATACTGAGTTGAGAGAATAGTCAGGGGATTTGGGTGATGGGAGACACACCTATGGAATCACAATTTCAATAGCTTACCATTAAATTACGGATATACCTTTCTGTCTGTGATGTTTTACAAATCAGATATTAATGTTAGAAGTAAAACATGAGAAATAGTATAGCAATATCCTGTAAAATTATGTAAAAACATGAATAAAACTACACATCTTCAGATGTTATACATACATAAGTGTCCTACACTAATAATTCAAAGTTATTATTAGTATGATGTGTACCTTGTGTGCACCGCCTAGTGCAGGGGTGGCCAACCCGCGGCTCTCGAGCCGCATGCGGCTCTTTGCCTAGTTTCATGCGGCTCTTCAGTTCATGTCGAATTGTATATGTGTGAGTTTGGGGGAGAGACACTGACTCCTGACTAGTGTTGTACCGCGATACCCTGCCGTTAAAAACGTTACGATTCCTCCGTTTCATTAGTATCGGTACTTTAAGAATGACGGGGAAAAGTACTCCGGTGAGAAAGCACCGTTTTAATAAGAGCCGTGTGTGTTCAGCGCTCTGCTTCCACTCCCTGCACTGCAGCCGTGCCTGCAGTCCCGCTCCTCTCAAGCACGCTCTACGTGCCTCCCCTCTCTTGTGCACACGCTAGCTGCCAGAGCATGTGAGAAAACGAGAAGCATGGCTGCAAGTGGGAGTGCCACTGCCGCTGCGCCTCGGCTTGTTGACAAAAAAGACGCCAAAAGCAACATTTTTGATGTATTTTAGCTACAGTATATCTCTGACAGTGAGGGCAAGCCTACGGACACCACAAGGCCTGCCCCAGTGAGATGATAGTGAACTGTTCATGAACTTGTCATGAAAAGTTCATGAAATATTAGTGAACCATATTCATGAACAGCTCATAAACAGCTCATAACAAAGTTGATGAACTGTTCATGAAAGTGACATGAACATTAAATGGCACTAGGGCAGTTCATGAACTACTCATGAAACTCCTGTGCTGGAATGGTTCATGGAATATGGTTTTAGGCAGGTTCATGAACAATTCATGAAATGGAGTTTTCAGTGAGTGTGTAGGGATATTCAACCAAGTACATTTCAAGAATTGTTCATGAACATATCAAGAACTGTTCATAACAACTTCATGAACAGTTCATACCCAGTCACTGAATATAATTCAATGGCTGGCTATGAACTGTTCATGAACTGTTCATGTACATGAACTATTCATGAACCATTGACTGTGGGTCAATTGGCAACCATAGAAAACAACAATTATGTCAATCACAATGGAACTTTACTCAAATTAACAAACAAACAAACATACATGTATACAGGTGGAGCACTACAATTAATCCTATCACTATTTGAAGCAGTTCTTGACACTCAGCTGCACAACATTTTTTGTTACGGGTCCCAAAAGCTTGGGTACCACAGCAACAATAAATGATTTCTGTAGAAAACAGAAAAGTGCAGCAGCAATAATTATACACAGGATCCGGTTGATCGTCTGGAATGCTTCTTATTCAAAATTCAAAGTACACAGTTATATTCAAATAGCTGAACTTTACAAACATCACATTTCTCCATTTAAGTTATCTGTCTGTCACAGTCAATTATTGTATCTCAAGGAGAAATTCAACATAGTCAATATAAATTATTACATTACATTGCATTTAGCTGACGCTTTTATCCAAACAATAAGTGCGTTCGACCAACAAAATACAAACTTGAAGAAAACAGAATCATATAAGTACATCAGGTTTCATAGAGCAAAAACATTTCAAGTGCTACTCAACTGGCTTTAGGTAAGCCAGTCCATAAGTGCTTTGTTAATAGTTCTATTGCTCGAAGTGGAGTCGAAAGAGATGAGTTTTCAGTCTGCGCCGGAAGGTGTGTAAGCTATCTGCTGTCCTGATGTCAATGGGGAGCTCATTCCACCATTTTGGAGCCAGGATAGCAAACCCACGTGTTTTTGCTGATGGGAACTTGGGTCCCCTTCGCAGTGAGGGTGCAGCGAGCTGTTTGGCTGATGCAGAGCGGAGTGCACGTGCTGTGGTGTACGATTAACCATGTCCTGGATGTAGGAAGGGCCAGATCCATTCGCAGCATGGTACGCAAGTACCATTGTCTTGAAGTGGATTCTAGCAGTTACCGGAAGCCAGTGGAGGGAGCGGAGGAGCGGCGTGGTGTGGGAGAATTTAGGAAGGTTGAAGACCAGACGAGCCGCTGCATTCTGGATGAGCTGCAGGTCGGATGGCACATGCAGGTAGACCAGCCAGGAGGGAGTTGCAGTAGTTTAGGCGTGAGATGATGAGAGCCTGGACCAGAACCTGCGTCACTTTCTGGGTCAGCTGGGGACGCATCCTCCTGATGTTGTAAAGCGTGTATCTGCAGCAGCGGGTTGTAGCAGCTATGTTTGCAGTGAAGGACAAGTTGTTATCTATAAACACATAACGCTATCAAATAATACTTTCCATCAATATATCTATCTTTACCAAATATTATGAAGATCACAAAAATACACTGTCAATGTTAATAAACAAAAAACAAGGCAATGTGCCTGCAAGACTGCACTGAGGTAAACAAAACATATTACCCGTGCGCAGCAGCTAACCTGCCTGCGAGCCTTCGCTCAGGTCACATTTACCCAGGTGCGGCTGAAGCCCGCGAAAATGGCATCTATTGTTGCCGACAGTTTAGTATTTTTAAAATACCGTTACTATGTCAAACGTGCTCAAAACCTTCTGACACACTCTCCTAAACATCTCCAACATCATATCTATTTCACACAAGTTAACATCGATCATTTTCATTATGTACTGACCTGTAGAAAACAGAAAAGTGGAGCAGCAATAATTATACACAGGATCCGGTTGATCGTCTGGATTGCTTCTGAGTAGAGATGGGCGAGTCATGATTCATCAATCAATCAATCAATCAATCAATGTTTATTTATATAGCCCAATATCACAAATGTTACATTTGTCTCAGTGGTCTTCACAGTGTGTACAGAATATCAGTATGACAATACGACACCCTCTGTCCTTAGACCCTCACATCGCACAAGGAAAAACTTCCAAAGAAAACCCAGTTTAAAGGGAAAAATGGGAGAAACCTCAGGGAGAGCAACAGAGGAGGGATCCCTCTCCCAGGACGGACAGACGTGCAATAGATGCCGTGTGTAAATTGAAAAGATAATACATTTGCAACATAGGTAGTCCAAATGTTTGGAAATGCATGTGTGTATAATAGGAAGATGAATCCACGAGGATATCCATCCAGGACCTATGATCCAGGACCACAGCCACGACTCAAGATCCAGCGCTCGCGATCCAGGACACAGGACCGCAGGATCATCCATGACTCCGGATCCCAGCGTATATAGACACCAAAAAGAAAGACATTTGGGGAAGCTGGGTTAATCGGAACATGAGTGTACACGGGTATAGACAGAGAGAAGGAAGAAGTAAGATGTCCCCCGACAAACTAAGCCTATATCAGCAAAACTAGGGGCTGAATCTAATCAGCCCTAACTATAAGCTTTATCAAAAAGGAAGGTCTTAAGCGCACTCTTAAAAACGGATAGGGTGTCTGCCGCCCGAACACAAACTGGAAGCTGATTCCACAAATGTGGAGCTTGATTCATCCGGATCATTAACCCGGATCCTAGTAATGACGTGACGAGTCTCCCTCTCGATTAACCCGAGTCCTTTGAGTCCTACACCTGATGTGACGTAACAATTAAAACTATAAATTGCGTCACTCTTTACTCTCTTTATAACGTGTACAATCACATTACAACGTTGTTGTATCCAGAGATCCAGCAGACTCGTCGCCATGCACGAATCAACAGCAAATTCAGCCCCTCCTCCGGCTCCCGCGAGAGTCCCGTGAGCCGTGAGTGAGCCGTGAGTCGTTGGACTCGCGGGAGCCGTGAGTGAGCCGTGAGCCGTGAGTGAGCCGTGAGCCGTGAGTCCGCAAATCTCTGAGTCTGCTGCGACTCGTCGAGGGAGCCGTGGGACTCGCGGGAGCCGTGGGACTCGCGGGAGCCGTGCGAGCCGGAGGAGGGGCTGAGTCTGCTGTAGATTCGTGCATGGGGACGAGTCTGCTGGATCTCTGGATCTGCTGCCTGCTATATGTTACGGCTCTGAGTCCTCGTAGGCTACTGGTCTCTCTCGATCATTGACCTGGATTCACGGATCCCGCGATTTTTCCGGCTCTAAATTAAGTTTCAGTGTAGACTTCTAACAAAATGGTCATGTTGTGCAACAGTCTCCTGTAATAATATCTGCATTTCCAATAAGGATCTTACTTGGAAACTCGTTTATTTTGAACATGGCACACAAAAAGAAACAAATGATAGAAAATTGCAAAACAGTTAGAATATATAAAATGTAATTATACAATTATTATTATTATTAAATGAAAACACAATTGTGCAAAATTAGCTTTAAGTACAGGAACATATTAAAATAACTATATACATATAATGCAAAACACTTATTTTTTAAAATGCACACACACACACATGTTTTATTAAAGCAAAAGACACTGTGTAGCGGAGGTTAATGTAACGTTAGTTTAATATGCTGGTTAAATGCAACAACTTTTCGGTTTCACCGGTAGGATTTCTACGGTCTTGGTCATGCTGACTCAAATGACTCAAATGACTCGTATGATCCGGATCTCTTCAATGATTGACTCAGAAGACTCCGAGTCCATAAAATGATCCGGATTTGCCATCTCTACTTCTGAGGAGGGGGCGGAAGTGTCCCCCCTCAGGTAACCCAGATGTCACCGCTCACCTGCCAAAGGTTCCACCTTGGCGCTACTTACTCGTAATGCTTCTCAAACACTACAGATAAACCATAAAATGATATGAATGTCACCAAAATAAATACAGATAATGTTCAGTTTCAAATTCACTATTCACTATTTTAAGATTAAAAGTTTTAAAAAAGAAAGAAATGTTCAAATAGTAGATGAATATTCAAGAGGTCTTTAAAAACATCACACTGATCATCAAAAGTTCATAAAATGCTCATGAATATTCCAAAATATTCTGAACTTGCCACAATCATCCAAAATTCATGAAATGCTCATAGTCATGAAAAGTTCATGAAATACTCAGGCACACTTTTTGGGGTTTTAATTATAATGTTGTGATGGATCATGAAAAGTTCATAAATTGCTCATACAAGTCTGTCATGAGCAAAACAGGAACTTTATATGAATGAACAATGTTCATAAACATTTCATGAACTGCTCTTTAAAATGGTTCATGAGCATTTTAAGAATTTTGGTTCATGAACATGACAAGTGAACATATAATGAGTTGTTCATGAATGTTTCATGAGTGCTCATGAACAGCTCATAAAGTCATGAACTCCATCTCGCAGGGGTGTCTGTGAGAAATGTATTAATTGTATTTAATAGGAAATCTTGTCATTTATTTTATTTATTGTTCTCAATGTTTAAAAGTTTGTGTTATGGTACTGGTGTGAAATAAAGCACAATAATTACATTTAAGACTGTTTCCCTTTTTTTAAGAAAAGTATCGAAAAATAATCGGAATCGCAATTCTTGACTTGGTATCGAAACCAAAATGTTGGTATCGTGACAACACTACTCCTGACAGTTAAACCTGTTAAGTATTAACGTAATTTGGCCGGTCAAAGTTGTTTGGGCCCGGATAAAATCGCTCCGTTACTTTTGTTTTGTATTACTTTCGTCCCGGCTCCCGGTGTGTATGTGTGGTGTCAGCGTCTAATTTTGATGTGGCCCAAGAGCCAATCACAATAATACCTGCGATGCAGTGAACCAATCACCTTTGAGGGGGGGGGGGAACCTATCGTTGATTAAACACTATCCAGTGTTTCCCCTACCATTGTCTTGGAGGGGCGCTGACCCTAAGAAACCCTGATGCATTAATCAACAATAATCCACAGCTCCTCTCTGCTCCAGAGGATTTCAAATATATATCCCAATGCCACAAAAATGCATCAGTGACGTGGTTGAAATCTTGTCTCCAGAAAACAAAAAAAAGGAAACAAGCGGTATCAGTGACTGTGTGTTTGATGTGGCTCTTTGCAGTAACAGAGAAAAAATGTGGCTCTTAACCTCTGACTGGTTGGCCACCCCTGGCCTAGTGGTTAAAGCACGTAATTGAATTATTTGTGTTGAATAATGTTATTTGATGAAAAAAATATGAAGAGTACATACTTTCATAGGGGGGAAAGTAGAAGGTCAATGATAGAAATATAGAATATAAAAAGTCAAGAAGATACTATAAGTGATCTCTACAATAAAACAGTTTAGTGCTGGATGTACAAAGATATTATAGGAGGATGTGCAAAACAGACAAATTAATTAACCTTTATTAACACATTAAACAATACTGTAGGTTAAGGTCTTCTTTCAAATAAGAAAAAAGCTTTGGGGGTATCTATCTACAGATAAATATATTAAGCCTGACAAAGTACTTAACGTCTAATATATTGCTTTCCTGCAATGTTAACTATGTTGAAGCACTTATTTTAACTGATATTATACACATTAATTATACTCTTATGTATGTAGATAGTATAAGAAATGTGCAGAATATGACAATTTAATGGTGGAGGTATACACACATATTGATAGATGTCTTGTAATGCGCTGTTGAGGAACCTGCGACCCAAGTTGTGTATATGATCGATACACCTTAGAAAATCTTGAAAGGGATGTGCAAAATAGCCATTATACAGTTTTTAATTAACTATTAGTAGAGAATAACGAGTAATGAATATACTTTATAGAGATCTGCAGATACATGTTTAGTCTTCTCAAGCACCAACAATCAAATATCTCTCCTGATTGTTGGCACTTGAAAATCACCTTCCCTGAATTTTACTCAGGTGTAACTAAATTCTGCTTTAAGGGTTGTTTATATTTCACATCATCAATCAGAATCTGCAAAGTAACTAAACTAAATGTAGTGGAGTAAAAATACCAGGTTAACCTCTGAATTGTAGTGGAGTAGAATTACAAAGTAACAATAGCCGCGTTCACACTGCGGTACTTTTCCCACAAAGGTTCATGCGAACTTAGTTCATGATCGCGTTCACACCAAAAAGAGCCGGTACTAAAAGTAGTTCATGCGAACCTTTTTACCCTCTCGAAAGTCCCTGCTAGAGAGCAGGGACTTTCGAGCGGCTCATTCTTGAGAAAAGAGCTATATTCCTGATTGGCTGGGCGAATTGCAAACCACGCCCCGTAAAACTCCCAAAAAGTCTTGTGAAGCCGCCATTTTATTATCCTCGCATTAGCATTATTAGCATTAGCATTAGCCCAGCGCAGAAACGCAGAGAGACTAACTTATGGCAACACAAAATAAAACATGGGAGCGGTGGAGATGAGGAGGTGTCGGCATTCTGGCGATTTACTCGGAAGGCTTCAGTAGAAGCTGCTGGGAGTCCCAGCAGTCTTCGGGGACTTTGGGCGGCAGTCAGGGGCGGACTGGCCATCGGGACGTTCGGGACGAATCCCGATGGGCCGGTACTGAAGTGGGCCGGTCGGACGATGTGGGCCGGCCGGTAACCGGCAGGGCTCGACATTAAATGGCCCGCTGGCCCGGAAGCACTATTTAGACACCCCGGGCCAGCATAACGTACTTTCCACTTGCCCGCTCGGGCCACTAAAAATATTGCTTTAAAGTAATTGTCCTGTGGTATTGGTATTTTGACTAGCAATTTACTTAAATTGTTGCGTTTATCAACGCTACAACATAGCGTTCCGTGAGTCAGTTGTCGTTGTTTTTGGGTGAAAAGCAAACCGCTGTTTGCTGCGGAGCGCAGCGGGAGCGCGATCCTTCACTACAGACTATCGCGCCACCTAACCATTCGCCAAATGTTTTTAATACCAGCGGTAACCGGCCAAGCGCCGGGCAAAAAACAATCTTCAAATAAAAGAAAGTCACCGGAGGAGTTAAAGGAGAGTGACAGGGAGTATGAGAAGAAGAGGGAGAGAAAGTTTCAGCCAGCTTGATCGATGGAGTTGGCTGCAGTGACGCGTCCTAAAACCCTTTTATAATCTATATCTATCGATTAGATTTATGATTCGAAAATTATAAAAGTAGGGTAGACATGTGGAGATTATCCGGCTGAACAAAACGTGCATTTATCAAACAGGTTTGTTTTCCACAGACCTTATTTCCAGCTATTTTCCAAAACCCTTGTCGAGGGAACCAGCAGCTTAATTCCTGGTTTCAGGACGCGTCACTGGCTGCACCACTCAATATGATGCCAATATAAACAAGGTCTTCTGTCGGCTCTGTACATCAATGCCGACCTATGCTGACAAGTAAGTGAAGAGTAGACAATATAAAGGTATTGGCAAAATGTCCCAGCAGTTTAGGATAATGAAGGTTCTAATCAAATAAATTACATAGCCATTACATGTCTAACTCCTAATGACAGGAAGGCAGATAGTGCATTATACAAATAATAATAATAGCAGACATTTTTTAACAATGACCACAATATCATTATTTTAATAAACCAAATATGAACAATTGAGGAAAATGAGGAATAACTGATGATTAAAATGTTGTAGTACAAGTAGTAATGTAGTTAGTGCATACATTACTATTGCAACAAATGTGTTAATTTTCTTCATTATTAGTCGATTATTTTTTTTTTGGACGAATGCTCCGGGCCCGGTAGACATTATTTACCCTTAATGTCTACCCCCCCACCCGGTCGACAATTTACTTGCGGTACCGCGGTGGGCCGGCGGTACCGAAGTGGGCCGGTCGAGAGTCCCGGGCTGATTTGTAGTCCCAGTCCGCCCCTGGCGGCAGTATACGCCGTGAAGTAGTTTGCGGCCTGCCAGTAAACCCAAAGCAGAAGACGAAGAAGTGACGTCAGCGGCTTCATTTGCCTAATCCACCCTCAGGGACTTATACCGGTGTGAACGCGATCTGTACTTAGTTCATGCGAACTAAAGAGTTCGCATGAACCTTTGTGGAAAAAGTACCACAGTGTGAACGCGGCTAAAGAGCTGTCATGTGGGTATATATTAATGCTGCCCATTATGGATACAAGCGATTTTCACCCATTTAGTAATTACATGTTTTACATGTGTACACACCAATGTGTTTCCTATCGCCTAAACCTCCAGGGCTGTACACAGTTTAATACTTCAAATTTGGGGAAAAACGTCTTTTAAAACTACAATTACGTAGATACGTGCCATAGAGAACATGTTGCGAAACAGCATAGCCAGCATGTGTAGTTCTCGGGGGGCGTTAGAGTCCAGTTTTGAATAGTCTGCCGTGGTTTCGTTCCATTTCAAAGAGCTTGACGCTCGGCGTAACCTTGGCGCACTGCCACTCCAACATCACGGGCTTTGTCAACGGGACTGTAGTCCCAAACGATAACTGGGGATTATGGGTAGTGTAGTGTCTTCGGCCATCCTAAATCTCGAAATGTCCCGTCTGTTTCTGGTGACTTTATTTACGGCTAAAAAGCATGCTAAAAAGCCCAAGATTATAGAATTAAACAAATAAATAAAAACAAGGATAATTGTGTGTTATTGTTGAGTAAATAACAGTGTGTTATTTAGAAAAGAATAACAAATTAGAAGGAAAAGATTTAAACAAATACAGATTTCTGTATTTTGAGGCTCTAAACCTCATTTATTTTCCTCACAGACGACAAAAAAAGTCCGACATTATACGATTTAAAATAAAAACAAATAAATAAAAAGATAAAACACTGGCATGTAATTTACGTTAGAATAAATAGAATGGTTTTGAATAATAGATGATAGTAAAATCTACGTCACTTTACAGCCCCGCCCACTTTTGGGGAAACCAACGCTGTAATTTGAACAGCGATCAAGCCTGAAGCCACAGAGCCAGGGACGTGCACAGACATTTGGAGGGGCTATTGCTCTAAACTGGAAAAAGGGCCTCCCCCCTTGTTTTTAATGTAGAAGGTTCATGATATAAAACGGGGTGACTGTGGCTCAGTGGGTAGTGTGCTGGACTTGGAATCTGGGGAAAGGAAGTTCAAGTCTGCTGCAGGTCTCCCTTGAAAAAGAGATCGTTGATCTCAATGGGATTTTTACCTGGTTAAATAAATGCTACAATACAAAAGTCCCACCGCAGTCAGCATGTCGTTGTTTCCCTGGTGACACTTCACCCCAAATTGCTCCTGTGGGGATTGTCCACTGCACTGAATATATGTAAGTCACTTTGGATACAAGTGTCTAACAAATGACATGTAATGTAATAAAAGCACAACACTGTCATTGCAAGTGACACTCAGTTGACTTTCATGTCCAACTGCTAAATTCGTTATTCAGGCACATTTTTTGCGGTCCTTATCTCATTAAAATATCTAATGTTAGTAACTATTACAGCCCGTCTACACTACAGCGTCGACAGCGTCGAAAACTCCAATCTGCCCATTCACTTTCAATGGGGTGATGTCACGTAGCCTCGCTTTTTCGCCGAACTGAATTGTGGGTAGCAGAGCGGTCCGTCTCCGCCGTCTCCGGCGTCAGAAGTTGAACATTGTTCAACTTCTGACGCCGGAGTAGCCAGCGCCAGCCAATCAAATCCCGTTTCTGAAAATCTGACAGCTGAAGCCGTAACCAATCAAACCGCGTCTAAGCTGGGAGAGATATCCCACCGTTCATTTCTATATTTAAAGAAAAGTCGGAGGAGAAACTAACTATCGCCGTAGCAAATCACCCGGTTTTGTATGACCAGACCCTCTTCACCTACCGGGATACAAACCGGAGGAACCAGGCATGGAGGAAGGTAGCAGAGACAGTGGGTGAAACTGGTAGGTTTTCGCCTGTTTGGGGAGTTTACATATATATTGCTCCCATAAAATCCCCGGGGTTTTTTGCTCTGTATGTCGGGGGCGGGAGATTCATGTGATTGGTTGTTGGTCGTGTTGCTTGAATAAAATCCCCAAGCTCCAGACACGCCCAGCTCCAAGCTATTTTTGAAGCTGTAGTGTGGACGCTCCGTTAAAGAAAAATTGGGACAATTCTGTTTTAATGTAGTTTGACCATTGTAACTGCTCGGCAGACATGGCTACTGATAAAATAGGGCTTCTAACTAATTACCTTAAATAAAATCACGAATTAATGAAACCAGTTCAATACGCATTATTCTTATAATTCTTTATGAGCGTAACGGTAAGGTATTTTATTACTTATTTATTTAGAATTCCATAACTTAATAACAGAGATGGTCAAACTAAAGTAGAGACATGGCAGAAATCCTACAATGAAGCGGGACAGTAGCCGCGTTCACACTGCGGTACTTTTCCCACAAAGGTTCATGCGAACTTAGTTCATGATCGCGTTCACACCAAAAAGAGCCGGTACTAAAAGTAGTTAATGCGAACCTTTTTACCCCCTCGAAAGTCCCTGATAGAAAGCAAAGTCCCTGCTAGAAAGCAGGGACTTTCGAGCGGCTCATTTTTGAGAAAAGAGCTATATTCCTGATTGGCTGGGCGAATTGCAAACCACGCCCCGTAAAACTCCCAAAAAGTTTTGTGAAGCCGCCATTTTATTATCCTCGCATTATTAGCATTAGCATTAGCCCGGCGCAGAAACGCAGAGAGACTAACTTATGGCAACACAAAATAAAACATGGGAGCGGTGGAGATGAGGAGGTGTCGGCGTTCTGGCGATTTACTCGGAAGGCTTCAGTAGAAGCTGCTGGGACTCCCAGCAGCTTCTACTGAAGCCAGTCCCCAACTCCGGGGACTTCCGGCCGGGGACTTTGGGCGGCCTGAAGTGGGTTGCGGCCTGCCAGTAAACCCAAAGCAGAAGAAGAAGAAGTGACGTCAGCGGCTTCATTTGCCTAATCCACCCCCAGGGACTTTTTCTGGTGTGAACGCGATCTGTACTTAGTTCATGCGAACTAAAGAGTTCTCATGAACTAAGTTCGCATGAACCTTTGTGGGAAAAGTACCGCAGTGTGAACACGGCTATTGAAGTGTTCTCTGAGAGAGGGCAATCAAGAAAAGAGAGTGAGCGGCCCCGTGAGGGAGTTCACGGAGCAGAGTAAAAGACACAGAAAGACCGAAGCACAATAACAACAAATAGGCTATATTTAGTTTTTGTTGTTGTAAATAACCGACGGTGTCAAGAGGAAGTAATGTGCCCCGGTTTGTCCCCTATACTCTAACGCCATTTGGTGTGATAGCCATATGAGGCCGGACTCGGAGGGCTTGCCTTTGCTTCCAGCTGTCAGATTGTAAACAATGTCACGTGACTGGAGGCAGATGAAAGCCCTGACAAGTTGTGTTGTTATCGCAGTGAGACGCTACAATACTAATTGTGGGCTTATCATATTGATTCGGTCACACAAATGGCAAACGGGCTGCTGCCCGGGCAACATTAGCCCGTACCTGTGCACGTCACTGCACAGAGCTCTTCTGTTATTGTCCTTTCTTCTTAAAGGAAATACAGAAACACGTAACTCTGAATTTGTTTTAATGTTTGAGGTGCAATAAACGACACAGCAGCTTTTTGTCATGTTAAAACTATTATTTTCTGCCTCGCTCATGAGAGTAACAGCTGCCGAAATTACAGCCTCGCCTACTGATTTTAATGTAACTATATCGAGCCCGATTGTCGATTTCAAAGGTGTGCTCTAAAATGATATTTATAAATGACTATTATCATTATTATAAGCAAGACAATAAATGGCAAAGATATGTAGAAAATAAACGTATATTAAAGATACGTTCATAAGAAACGTAACGTGGGAGAAAATATGTTTCTAGAAGATATGTAGAAAATAAACGTATTTGAGATACGTTCATAACGAACGTAACGTGGGAGTAAATACGTTTCTAGCTAAACGTAATTCAGAATGCAGTTTAGTTCTGTGGGAACGTAATTTTTAGGAGACAGGGTTGCCTGTTGGCGAGTGGTGTACATTTGAAAAAAGTGACCACCTAAATAAAAATGATTAAACTACATAAAATTAGCTGTATACAGTAGCATATACTAGTCATAGTATATATATTTGTATCAATCAGGTGGCTTGAATTTATTTTCCAAATAAATAAAATCTGCGTCATCTAGGTCGTGGGATATAGTGTTAATTTCGTTGACTAAAACTATGACGAAATATGTTCGGCAACGACCTTTTTTTCCATGACTAAAACGAGACGATGACGAGAAGAACATGTCGTCGGTAGTATGGGACTATTTCAAAGTTTCAGAGTTAGATAGTTTGCTTGCTATTTGTATTAACAAATGCAATGCAGAAGTTCCACGAGGAGGGAAAAAAGGCAACGAGCTATAATATTTCCAACCTGATTAGTCACATGAAACATCGCCATCGCTACGATGGTGTGTTAAAAGCGTACGAAGACGTCTGCGCTGCTAAACTAGCGGCAAATCCAAAGCCAGCTGCAAGGCACCAGGGCTTTTACCTATCGACGAGGCTTTTGAAAAAGGCAAGAACTTTATTTGGGAAAATAAATAGTCACTTTGAAGAGTCAAAACTGTTCTTGGCTTTGTTTTGTTCATAGTAGTAATGCTCATGTCATTTGCTCACTACTAGTCTTTTTTTTACCACCAGGTGTGCAAAAACTACAGGTACATTTAATATATATATATATATTATATTATTATCGGTTATCGGTTTCAAAAAAACAATATCATGCATCCCTAAATGTAACAAAATCATCATGCAATATCGTTGACGAAAAGTGACGAGACGAAAATGTAGTTTACTAAATAAAAACTATGCCAAAATCTCTCTTTACTTTCGTTGACAAAAAATGAGGAGACGAAATATTATCAAAGATAATGTTACATCTCTGATAGTCAGTTTTTCTTCCAGCAGTTCCATTTCCGGTGCTGCGGCTGGGCAGTAGCTGTGTGTCTGTGCTGCGCGCGGCGGTACATTTGAATTACACTGGGAAGCAGCAGAATATGAACTGTTAGGAAGACTCGGGTCTAACTAACCTTATTTAACAGAAAATAAAATGGCAACAACAGGGCTTGGGAGCAGTGGTCGCACTCGCGTTAACCGAATACCCCCCCCCCAGTCAGCGCGAGTGAGTGATAAATTGTGTACTCCACGGGTAATAATGGATTATTATGACGGAAATGTTACGATCCTTGCTGTCCGTCAAAATTACTGACAACGAAAAAGTCTAAAGCCACCACTGCTTGGGAGAAAGAAGCTATGTGATATTTGGGCCCTTTGTCGCTACAATGAGGCGGAGAAAAAAAGCGCATGCATTGTTTTATCAGAAGGGAAGGAATGTGGCCATATCACAGCTGGTAAAAACACCACAAACCTGCCCAGATACTCTCAGCAAAGCTGCATTCTTAATCATTCAACCTGTGTTTTTCATCAAATAAGGACAAGATATAATCTTATTATGAAATAAGTTTGACTAAAATGACAAATTATTGGTTTTGGCTAGACTAGTTTGACTGAAATGTTCGATATATTCTGATGACTAAAAAAGACTCAACCGTTTTCATTGACAAAAAGTAGACTAAAATAATTAGTTTTCTTTGACTAAAATAAGACTAAAATGCTCAGACTTTTAGTCGACTAAATCTTGACTGTTTTAGTCGACTAAAATGCTCAGACTTTTAGTCGACTAAAACTTGACTAAATAAAAACAGGATGAAGGTTACTAAATATGACTAAAACTAAAAAGGAAATTTAACACAGGACTAAGACTAAAACTAAATAAAAAAATAGCTGACGAAATTAACACTAGTGGGATAGTGACGTAATTGACGAGACACACACCCTGCAGAGTGACAGTGGGTGTTTCTCAATCGCGAGTACGCTTGCTTGGTAGCACATGTCTTCAGAGCGTCTTGCTTCAGAAGCGAGGCAAGAATACTTCCTGGCATTCGGAAAACAAAGAGTGGAACAGGCTAGCAAGTGTGCAGGTGTGCGTCATATGAGAGGCCCCACCTTACATTTTCCGCCACAGATTTGGGGAAATTGGTCCATGCGCAAAGCATTGTGGGGTTTTAAGACCGAGGAGTCTACTCATGTGCAGCCTCGAAATTTCTCCAAACGAAGTACGTCACGCTCGGTAGAATTCCAAGGATGCTGGACATTGGAACAGTACTTCGGTGGCACTCAATGACGTAGTATGCTTGAAATAGTGGCTCTGGAGCAGCTTTAATCGCGATTGAGAAACACCCCCTGACTTTCTAGAATGGCACAAAAAAAGGAATTTGGATTTTTTTTTTTAACAAACAACCCAATAAAAAGAGTGGACCACCAGCTACTCCTCAGCCCACCACCTCTACAACTCCTCCGTATACTTGTGAGCCACCGGAGTCAGGAACTGGGAGAACTTTTCCCATTACCACCAGCGATCGAGAACATGTGGAAGGAGAAGAAGCTAGCGTCACAAATTTGGAATCAATGAGAAGCCACACGAGCCCAACTGACTTCAATTTTCCCGGTAGAAAGTTTGGCAAAGAAACCTTCTGTCGGTCATTTAATGGAAGTTGGTTTGACAGATGGAAGTGGCTCCATTATGTTGAGGAAAGTGACCATATAATGTGTTTCACATGTGTCAAAGCAGTCAGAAACGGCTAATTAACGAAGACAGCGTGAGGATGGATGTTTAGCAGCTTTGTAAAGGGGGATTCTCTAACTGGCGGAAGGCAACAGAAAATTCAATGAACATGATAAATCGAAAACTTCATAGTGATTCAAGCCAACGAATTGCTGCTTTAGGTAGCACACCAATTAATGCCCTTCTGTCTGACGCTGCCCCGGAAAACACAGAACACACGCAAGGAAGGTGCTTGAATTGATGTTTAGGTCTAAATAATATTTTCGTCTGACTAGTTTGTAATGTTACAGAATGTAGGTTTGTAAGACCCATAGTTACCATGTGGGCATGTGCAGCTGTTACTAAGTGATGTAACCAATGTCTATAATGGTGTATTAAGCCCTAACAGTTAAACAACAATTGATGCGGCTCGTATCGCTGACGGCCTTTTATTTATTTATTTTTAAAGCCCCGGGCGGCCTCCCTCCCCACTTTTGGCAGCACCCCCTGAACAAAATGACTTCCCGCGGCTATGGCTGCTGGGACTCCCAGCAGGTCCGAGTAAATCGCCAGAATGCCGACACCTCCTCATCTCCACCGCTCCCATGTTTTTTTTTGTGTTGCCATAAGTTAGTCTCTCTTAGAACTAAAGTCAGGATTCCTTTTAGAGTCCCTCAAGGCTCAATACTTGGACCACTACTGTTCTATTAATATATGCTTCCACATGGGTCCATTATTCAGCAGTAATACATTGTATATATGATGATGACAGTTGCTGTTTACATATCTGTTTTGACAACTACCTGTTCCTAGGAGTTTCTGTTGTTAAATGTTTTATGGTTTTTATTTTAGAATATATACTAAAATAAAAAATGTTTGGCCATAAATAGGGAATAGGGAATATGCTGCCTCAGGTCTTAGAAATTCCTTGCGGCGCAGCGGGCCGCAGCGGGTCTGGTGGAATAGCACCCATTGACTAGAGTGGCCGCGATCGCTAAAAACGCCGCAGCACAGTGCAGACGCTCCTGGTGGGATTAGGGGGTAAGGGGAGCGACATCGGAGCAGACTGGCCTCTGGTTTCACCTTTTACCATCTCAGATATATATCTAAAGTATGATGCTCCTATTACGATCAATTTCTGTAAAGCTGCAAATATTTCCAGACGACTAGATTATTTTGATTGTGTTAAAAATCATTATCTTATTCAAATATTGCAGTAAGACCATTACCTTAAACATAAAGGTGTAAAGACTTTATCAACCATCTTAGCCAGCAACTATTAACCACAAACCCATTCTGCTTTCTTTCAAAATGGCAGTCCAAAACCGAGCACACAGAATTTTTCTGACAAGTTTTCTGAAAGTAAAATGCAAATAAAACGGAATTTTATCTCCAAACCGTTTTGTAAAGGTCACATATTCCTTATCTTAGCTCCTTGTTACACTTCTCCTTATCTTCAGCTAAAAGAACATCCTTATGTCATGGCAGTTCTGTTTTTGGGTTAGATTCTCTGCCTGCAGGTAATCCTTGCCTTAACTGTAGCCTGCATGGTCTGCTGTTTGACTGACCGATGTGCTTTCATGAATCATGCGGTCAGATTTCTGAACTGATGCACTACATTTTGTCATCCTGACATCTCCATCCAGGCATACAAATTCCAGGCTGTAGATAGTTTGTCTCAGAATGACAATTGGAATTCAAAGACGATAAAAAAAATGTAAGGCATTGTTTGTAGTATATAAAGAAAAACAGGAGTTCTCCTAAATTATTTCAAATGTTAGATTTGTCTCTTTCCTTAATTTGAAAATTAAGGTCATTTCAGTTGGATGCAAAACAGATGTCTTATATTTCTCTTTTTTATGTTTGTATTCTGTGTTGTCGCTCGAGGGCTTTCACATTTTGAGGTCCTTCCAGTGTTGCTTGGCTGCACTGCGTTACCCAAATCAAAAATGCACTGTGTTCTTTTTAAATAAATTAGCTCATGCTTGATGTCTTGTTTTTTTCTGTCTAGCAACCATTTTTTAGACTCATTCAGATTACTGGCATACATTTAGAAACAGTGTTCGTCTTTTTGTCAATCAATTTACAACAGAAGTAAAATCCTTTTCACATAATAGAAAAAACACATTCCAGTAAACATACGTGCATGTACATGTACATGTTCTCACATGGAACAGTTTAAAGCAGATGTAATGTCTCTTTGGCTTTGGATGCACACCAGCTATTTTCTTCTTATTTCTCTTCAGAGCGCTTCAGCCACAGTTCACTTGTTAAGGTGGATGAGAGACTCTTTTGGCCTTGGAGTCATTTTACCTTCAACCGCCCGCAACACCTTAAATTCCGCAGCCACTGAGAGAAAGGACTTGACTGTATGATAAATTATAGAGATACGATTTGGCCGCTACAGTATTCAAGACATAGAAGCAGTGTAAGTGAAATCAAATACATTTTATTTACAAGACAGATGTAATACAATGGGCAAAGTAAATGATCCAACATCAATCAATCAATGTTTATTTATATAGCCCAATATCACACATGTTACATTTATCTCAGTGGTCTTCACAGTGTGTACAAAACATCAGCAAAATGCATGACTATATTGTTTTTTGTATTGTTTTAATTTGTATGTCCGGTATTGTGAGTCCTTATGTTGCATGATTGTTCTTATGATTTTTAAAACTCTGGTACATTTACTGCAACAGTTTTGTTAATGTGCATTGTCTCTTTTTATAAATAAAATAAAATAAAATAAGCTGTTCAAATATGCTTGATTGAATTTTGAGACCACATTTTATAGATAACACATTTCAGCAAAAAGCATGTCTCTAGAGTTGTCGTGTGGAGGACAGTTGGGTCAATCCAGTAACAGTACAATTTGGAATACAATTATTCCTTTTATTTTATCTTTTCTTGACCATACTGTAGGTCAGTCTTGTAAAAGAGATTTTAATCCCAATGAGTTATTTACCTGGTTAAATAAAGGATATATATTTAATGAACATTGAACACGAATATAAAAACATTTTGATACTTGCTCTGTGGCCTGGCTCTCTCCCTCCTTGTCTCCCGAGAGCTCAATGTGTGACTCTGCCGCCTGAAAAACATATTTTCTTTCCAACTCAGTTTCTGTTGATTTAGATCAACATACAATGTTTCAAATTGTATTTAGAAAGGCTTAAAATGTAAATGCACAGTAAAATCCTAATATAATCTTTATGGTATGCTCATAAATATGAAAACGATACATCTTAATTTTGATCACCCTACTAAACAAGTGTGCAATGAAGTACATATTTTAGGCTGTTACTGACACTTCTGTTCTCTTATTTTGTCAGTTTTGTAACATAACTTGTACGATCATAACAACATTTTTCAATTCACCACAGTGAAAAAAGACTGTCATTGGCCAGGAGACCATAAATCAATCAGAATCTTTGCCTGTATGTCTGCGATGGCTGGGCGCAATGTTTTTTCCTGGTGTCATTCTTGCAGCCTAACGCTTTGTCCTGTGTCCCTTACAGTGTGCAAGAGGAGTGCATGTGTAGAGACAGTATATATTAGCAGTCTTGAATGGGGAAATCGGTTATGCACCACTGCCAGTGTAAGAGGTGCAGTCAGCAAAAACTGCAAATCTTTTTTAGCGGGTGTCTTAAAATCTCCCAGACATACTTAGTTTAAGGGTCACACAGCAAGGTAATACGGCGTATATATGTTGGGGGAGAAACTCATGCAAGTGGCATGAAGCAGAGCAACTATGGATTTGATGATGCCAGACTTGTATTTGTCACACATTCTAAATGTTTTTCATCATTGCCATAAACCATGCTCAACCTGAAATAATCCCCTTTAAAAAAGCACTGAGTGGATGCATCTCTAAAAGCTCCCACTGAGAGATATAGAATTATGTTATGAAGTGGGGACACTGCCAGTCGACAGCTTGCATGCTAACCACTATGCTGTCCAAATTGTATGTGTTTTTCTATTGTGTTTTTTTATACAAAGTAAAACAAAAAACATCCAAAACCTAATGGAAAAGTTTATTTTTATTTGTATTGGAATTAGTTTGCTGGAGTGACAACTTCCTCCCAATTTCTTAATGCTCCTTTTAATATGAAAATGCAAATATGATCGTGTCGTAACTCCCTCTGCAGCCATTCTCCTCTTTCATTCACTGAGCACCCAACACGTGATCTTGCTAAGAGTGGAGAGAAGAGGTGGGGAAAACAGTTTGATAGAACCATGTAATATTTCACAATTTACCTGTCAGCTGTCAGAGCTCAGGAGCCGCCCGTAAACAAGCATGTGTCACTTTTCTGCCCATCTATTTTGATGCTTAATCTTTTCGCACAGGCTAGTTCCAACAACTTTGTAAAACATGACGTGTTAAGAGGTTACTGTTCACACGTGCATGTTTTTTCTATTTTGACACACGCATTTGTTAACTCAAACTCCCCTTAACTGTACAGTTAGTGTGGGAATAATGCATTTGAAATTGCAGATGTGTGTCATCGATCAATAGGCTATTATTTGCTCCAATTACAGTGTGTAATGGCTTGGAATAACATAAGATTCTCTATGGGAGTGTTAAAGTACATACTCAGTCTCAGACCTGCATTATTACACTGCACTGATTTCTGTTCATGGCAATGTGTGAATATGCAATAGGCTTTTTCATGTATGCAAAAATCTTCAAATGATGGATGTGTATACCTGCTGTGATCTACTGCTGCATCTTCATATTCTGCTTTTGTACACACAAGCAGTTGCTTTACATTGAAATGACAGCATTATGCATTTTTCTCCTGAATCTATTGAAGCTGGTGAGGACATGCAGTGAACATAAAGAGAAGAGAAACGCGCTGACATTTACCAATAAGCATGTTTATTCATAGAAAAGATGTGCAATATGTATTTATAGACTTTTATCCAATACAACAAAAATGGCAATGACTTAAATGGCACCTGAATGAAATTGGAAGCATCTTAAGAAGATAATATTTGCTTACTTTTAATTTAATTGACATGGTAGTATACTTAAATGTTAAAGAGTACATATTATTTTTCCAGGTTTATGATTGTTTATGCTTCTACTGTGACATGTCTCCATGCTTTAATGTTCAAAAAGCTCTTTAATTTTCTCATACTGCCTGTGCTGCAGCACCTCTTTTCACCCTCCGTCTGAAACCGGAGCCTAGTTTGCTCTGATTGGTTAGCTGGCCGGCTCTATTTTGATTGGTTAACCCTTTTAGAAATGTCCTACCTCTGGAGGAAACTTTGGGATTTTAAACCTTTGCAGACCATTTACAATTTAAAATCTATAACATACTACAGGAAATTGAAAACCCCGAAAAGCATTATAAGGCCTCTTTAAGCTTTCAGTACTAATAGAAAACAATGGGTAGTTATGGATGGCAACTTTGAGAACAACCCTTAGTCGCAAACCCTAATAGCTATAGTTTTTACCTCAGTTCAGAAAGTTTGTATAAGGCAGCCGTCTGCATATTGCATTTAGTTTTTGTAAATAAAAATACCTTATTGCTTCAGCTTCTCTGTAGAATAACCAGTATGCCAGTATGTTTCGCTCCCTGTGTTTCCAACTTGCCTCAGGTCGGCTGCTCATGCAGGTTACATTAATATCAGCATGATGCCTTGCACCCCCTGCAGTTACATGTATTCAAAAACATCCAGTACCAACGCAATTTAAACATGAGCACAGACATAGTTTATTATTTGAAATACTTCTTGTTGTCAATTATTCAGCCTCTTAGAAGAGCTTCAAGCATCACTCAGACACACTGCTGATTGGAATTGTTCACATAATAATAAATAATAAAGAGCAAAAATAGAGGCACCAAAATAGTGCCGAAAGTCACTCAAAGAGACGTATTAAAGCGCAATGTTTCAAGAATTTGTTTTAGAACATCCACAAATTGAACACTTTGAAACACCTGTCAGCTATTCAGAACTTCAGCCTCGGGGAATTAAACTCTCAGTCTGCAGCTGACATTAGAGGCACAGTGTTCAACATTGTACACTGGCAGCAGAGGCAGACTGGTGAAGGCGAGGAATAGCGTGAGCAACAAACAGCGTGATTCAAAAAGCAGCAGCTTGTTGACACATGTACAGCCTCAACCTAAGGCATGCTTTTCAGAGGGAAAAAAATGAGTTGTCACGACATGATAAATTATCTCCTTTTCAAATATCATGTTTTTAAGCATAAAAGCTGACACCCTAACCCACCGTAAACTGCAAACCGATCTTCCCAGGTGAGGCATACTGTTAAGAAGATTATTTTCAGGTGTTACGAATGAGTTATTAACCATGTTTGGAGGGATATGATTGAGTTTCTCCAGTACCCGTGCATTCTGGAGAGAGCAGAGCATCATGGGGCTTCCTTGACAAGCTCATCCATCAGCACAGCATGTTCAAGTCCCCATCAAATGCCTGCACCGATCCATAAAGTGGAGGAGGAGAGGTGTCACTCCCTAAACAGGATATATGGTCTCTCACTGAGACACAAATTAGGCCGTAAATATATTACAGTGGAAGTAGCCTCTTCTGCGGCAACATGTTTGTACTGCCGCTGTGCCAACATCAACACTGCAGGGCTGTTTGCTCGCCTGCCAACAAGACGTAAACATTTGCATCAGATCACCTCAACATCTCACTCACATCAGACAGTGATTAGTGATTCAATTCAGACAATTCCGTATTTCAATTCAGTGCACATACACTACATCCTTGGCTTTTTTTCTAATTGCGTTATCATTTTGACATTTAAATTGCATTTTTTGAATTAGTTCCGTAGCCTTTATCATCACTTCAACCTTGACTGACCATTATTCAAAGTATATTGTACAGGAGGCTTAGGTGGAATGCAACCCTCACAAATTCTGATTTGGCATGCACAGGGCACAAATGTGTTCCCCGTTCATTCTGGACTATCTCTAATACTTGTCTCGCCCATACATTACACAGCTGAGCAAGAGCTGTCACACAGCCCAGCCCACTTAATTAATTTCCCCCTCCCCCTGTCTTTATGCTTCCCAGTGTGGTATGGCCCACTCCCAGCAGTGCTTGTCTAGGATGCTCACTCCACTGCTGGCCTGAAGAGGGTGTAGGCAGGCACTTATCAGTGAGCAGCCATAACATTCAAACAAGTGATCCCCGCCTAGATTGTATTCGCCTATGACCAAGGTAGGAGTCACTCTTTAACAACAAAGACGGAATACCTCCTTGATTTTCCACAAGTGAACAAGGATGTTTTTTGTATTCCCACTACCAACCCAGAGGAACCATGACTGGAGATTGAGTTTGTGCATTGAATGTTTTTTCTCCTTGCCCCCAAGTGAAATCTCAAGGTTTTAGGAATGCGAAAGAGTCTTAAAGGGGCCCTATTATGCTTTTTGTGGTTTAAAGTGTATGAGAGAATGACCCTACTTCACACTTGATTTATCATCTCAGTTAACATTATCTTAATGCATTCTGTTCTCTTCAAATAGTCTTCTTCAAGATGTGATGTTCATTAGAATTGAAATAAGGATATATAACATGGCCTTGCTGCCTTGCAATAGACAGCAAGCTGCAACGATGTTGGTCGATGTTGTGTTTTTCTGCTTTTTGTCCTAAGCGTTTTACTCTGTGTTTGTTGTTGTCTGTTGTAGAATCTTGGTTAGCCAAACATGTCTTGTTCAAAGTTTGGCTGCACTTTGCTCCACTCTCTTTGTTGTGACTTGGTTTCCAAAAAAATAAATCTTGATGGAAATAATGCCAAACCTAAAACTCAAACTAATTATATATTTGTACCTTTTTAAACATTCTATAGTTGTATCTGTGCACCACAACATGCTTTCAAAATGGTACAAGACCATTAAGAAAGGAATCTACTGTACACTTACCAAAAAAAGTAAAAACAGATGACTGAAGATACACAAGGAGAGCATGAATAATTTGATTTTGTTACTACAAACAGAACCCAGATTGTGCAAGATGTGCAAAGAAGTTACTAGTTTCTTGGACAGCAAAAGGAATTTTGTCACAGAGCTTGGGGATGAAATCTGAGCTGACCTGTCTTCTCTGTGTGATGTGACAGAGTATTTCAGTGTGCCAAATGCTTGAATGTGAAACTGGAAGGACAAAAAAACAAAAAAAACTGGAAGGACAAAAAAACAGACATTCATGAATATACATGCTCCAATTCAAACAAAACTGCATTCACTGGAAGAGCCAAACTGCAACAAGAAAAGTACAAATTAAGGACGAGGTCTGTGAACCACGATTCACAGAAACCGAGTTTTCAAAGTTTTTCAAATCCATTTGCAGTTGATGTGGAAAGTTATCCAAAATACTGACATAGAGCTGAATTAATTACAGTGGAACAGCCTACTGACGGCCAACTTTGAATCTCTCGAGGCAAAAGAGTTTGCCCCTTTCATCTCAGACACAATACTCCGCCTTGAGGCTGCCTGTGCACTGAGTATGTTTAGAAGCATTTATTTGTGTAAACAAATGCTCTCCGTGATGAGGTTCAGCAATAGTCTTTTAGGCCCACCTGACAGACAAGAAGAGGTATCTATTTTTTCAAAGGTGTTTGACGGAAAATGTTTTAATTCAGTAACAGCGTTCACACTTTTGCTGCTTTTGTTTTCAAATGAGTGATCACAGTCGGAATAAAACTGGAAGAGAGGCTTTGTGTGGCTTTATTTGTAGAGAAAGACACAAAACTATCCAAATTAGAGCACATATTGTCTGTCTGAGGCTCTTACTGAATGTGAATGTGTGAAATGACGGAAAGGTCAAAAACATGATTTGGGTGTACATGTTCGACAAAAGGTTAGTGACTGTGTCAGAATAGTTACTGGCTGTCAGTCTATAACCAAATAACTGGGCCGTTTGGAAATGTCACAAACGGCTTTAATACCAAACGGAGATTGAAAATGTGCACTCCATAAATCTAAAATATACAGCTCACACGCAAACACACAAACATATAGTCAGAAATATATATATATTACTGAGGACCTATAGATGTGTTTTGACGGCACATTTTACTCATTGAGGTACATAGTGGTTTGATAGTTTGTCGTCTGGTGTGAAAACCAAGGCCACTATGACAAGAATACTGGCACAATGGCACAATAGGGCACCTTTAAAAGAGTAGTCTACTGCACGTAGCACATACTGATTGAATATGTAACATGCAGGAAACTAATGGTGTATTTTATTTCAGTGCAACTACACTGTATACAAGACACATAAGTTGTCAATATGTTGTGATTGGTCAACTGGTTGGAATTGTCCCACCCCTTAGCCTATCACTTACAATCAGAGATGGGGTCGTTACTAAAAAAAAGTAATATATTACATATTACATATTACTTTAAAAAAAAGTAATATATTACAATACTTCGTTACTCTCTACATAAGTAATTTGTTACTTTACTCGTTACTTTACTCGCAGGGCCGGCCCGCCCCTCCCTGCAGGCAGATCACGCAGACTGCTAAAGTTTTAAATGTTCTCTTTAGTTCAGTTTCCATTGTCGCATAAGACTGATCCAGATCCTGAATGTTTTCCTATCTGACCGTGGCTGTCCTCTGTCTCCTGCTATCTGTATATTTTGCGCAGTCTATCTCTGCTCACGCTGTTGCGTCAGCGTGTTCTCCTGCGTGTTGGCCATGTGTTGCACTGGAGCCAGACTGGAGCACACCGCAAAGACTTCAGCCGAGCACGTACGAACTGCGCATGCGTGAGTGGCAATAACTCTCCTTACCAGCAGGCGTCGGTAGTGTGTATTCGTCATTCAAAACAGGCAACAACCGGAAAACAGAGAAGAACAACAACTACGTGATATAAACAAACAACAAATAGCTGTGCGTTAGCTTCACCTTAGCATGTGTTCTTTGCAGGTGTTTGTTGAGGTTTGATTATGACTGATTTTAGAAAGTAACGAAGTAACGCGTGTCGGGGCAATGTTAGTAACTGTAGTGTGATTACTGAATTATAAAAGTAACGCGTTACACTACTCCGTTACCGACACAGTAACGTGTTACACCCAACTCTGCTTACAATGTGTTGGAGTGCTAGCCAAAAGAAGCGCAAGTTTTATGTAATGATGTCACTATGTTACGGAAGTAAAGAATGGAGTCCAATCGAGGCGTTTCAGGCAGAGTGTGGGAGAGAAACTCCCTCTGGAGGGAACTTTGAGATTTTAGCCATTGCAGACCATTTACATGCACACAAACTTATATAACACACTACAAGAAAGGGAAAACCCCAAAATGTATTATAGGGCCCGTTTTTAAAAGAGTATAGTATATACTACACGTATAGCACATACTGATTGAGTATGTAACATGCAGGGAACTATGTATTTTATTTCAATGCAACTACACTGTATAAAAGACACAGAAGTTGTCATTATGACGTCAGCCATTGGTTTGAAGACTATTTGATATATTTCCCCTCACCACCCCAGTTAAGAAATGCAGAAATAAGGCACTTCTGATTTGCTTTGATTACACAGCTGGAGAATTGAGCTTGCAGTCAACCTTCTTTTTCGTAAAAAGCTGTGGTGCCTTCATTACCCATAATGCAACACGATCTTCACCAGTCAATTTTCCTTTGCTGGCTGTCATTCTTTGCTGTTTAGAATTTCAAAAATGATTAAAATCACACAATCTGGAGCTTTGGAGACAAAGGCCTTACAGACTGAGCTAAACTGCTTTGATACTTTTCTGTTTACTGTATTCTTATGTATGTCTAGTCTTCAGTTTTGAAGGGAACATTGCAATGTTAAAACATCAGGCTTTTTATAGCTTTGGAGGGCTTTGGTCTTTGGTCATAGCGTTGACAGGCCAGCGGGGAGAATCAGAAATTAAGATGACAAGTTGTGTGACAGTGTGATGGAAAAGAAAATAGTCTGTGACTTCATTAGTGCCACCCATCAATCAAGTTGAGCAAAGTTTTACAGACATCTTTATGAGAAAACAGACATCATGATCTAAGTTTGATGAATCACAATTCCAGTGATTGACTATATGCAGCTTGACTTTTTCATGTAAATAATACTTGGCTCCGTCTGATTGCATTATTTGTTGCCTGGTAACTTATAAAGACAGAAGTTCAGAAATAAGGGAACAAATTCTGAATGGATGATAAGTAAACAGACCTCGACATTTCTCATTTAGTATTTAAGTTATATAATATAGTTATATAAATATATTTGATCAGGCGGGTATTTCTGAGTAGGTTTGTTGTTGCATTTTGAGTTGAAAACATAATAATGGCAACATATTGTATGCAATAACACTTGTAATGTCAATTGTGATATTGGTATTTTTGGCCCATTGTGCAGAATTTCTTCATGTCTTGGTGATTTATTGGTGAGGGAATATGACTCATTAACCTATAAGCTTTCAGTACATTTTAGAATATCATATTGGTAATGTTTTTAGAGGGATGCACAATGTTTTATTTTCAAATAATAATTACAAATAATGTATTCTTTATTTTAAATTCATAACATGTTGTTCATGCATACCATGATGTAAGAAATGCTAAGATGTAGTGAGGAAAGATGTAAGATATCATAGCTTTAAATGATTACATTATTGATTACAAATAAATTCAAACAATTTTCTTTGTTCTTCAGTTATTTTTAACAGACGAATACATCCATCCATCTTCTCCCGCTTATCCGTGTTCGGGTCGCGGAGGTAGCAGTTCCAGCAGAGAGCCCCAAACTTTCCTTTCCCTGGCGACATCAACCAGCTCTGACTGGGGGATCCCAAGGCGCTCCCAGGCCAGCGAAGAGATATAATCGCTCCACCTGGTCCTAGGTCTACCCCTTGGTCTCTTCTCAGCTGGACGTGCCTGGAACACCTCCCTCGGGAGGCACCCAGGAGGCAACCTTACTAGGTGTTAAGCTCCGTGATCGCTTTTCAGGACTGAACCCACAATACAAACACGGACAGAAAAACAGGAGTTTGTAGCAAAAGGTTTATTTTCTAATCGTGACAGGGGATACTACCTGTGTAATATAGTCCAGGAAAGGGGATACAAAAACTAGGGAATGGAGATCCTCAGCCGAGGCTCCGGAGTGAGCTGGGGATATCGCCAGGCAGATGAGAGGTGGCTTGAGCCTGAGTCTGTACGCTCCCGAGAGCGAGTAGGTTGGAGTAGGAGTTAGAGTTTGTCCTACCAGACTGGAGTGTGGCGAGCAGGGGTTTCAGAGCCGAGGGGAGCGAGCAGGCTGGAGCTGGTAGCGTGGAGAGCAGATGAATCCGACGAGGAAGTGGCTGGACGTGGCTAGCGGAGGAGGTGATGATGGGTTCTGGATAGAGAGACAGACAGGTAAGACAAAAACTGATTCCAGAGTTGTGTCAGGCTAAGCTAGAAAGCAATACGTTTACCAGTGTAATCTTGACGACGAACTGGTGAAGACTGGATGAGGAGACCGGGTTAATAAGCAGGTGTGGATGAGTAGATGATCAGGATGAATGAGAAGCAGCTGCGGAGATGAATTGGCAGGAACCAGAAGTAGGTCAGCCACGCCCAGCCCGGGAGACACAGACAGACAGACAGACAACAAACAAAAAGGGAAGCAGAAGGAATGGAGTACTGCAAATCCTTACAGTACCCCCCCCCCCCCCCCCCTCAACGGGAGCCTCCTGGCGACCACCAGGCCTGTCAGGATGGGCCCTGTGGAATTCCCTGACCATGACTGGGTCCATGATTCGAGAACGAGGAACCCAACAACGTTCCTCCAAGTTGTAGCCCTCCCAGTCCACCAAGTATTGTAGACCCCTACCCCGGCGTCTAACATCCAGGAGACGCCGCACGGAGTAGGCTGGATGGTTATCGATGACACGGGGGGGAGGAGGGGGAACGGCCGGAGGGCACAGGTCGCTGGTGAGAGCTGGCTTGATTTGAGAGACATGGAAAGTGGGATGGATTCTCATATTTCTGGGGAGCCTTAAACGGACAGCAGAGGGATTGATGAGTCGCACAATGGGGAAGGGACCAATAAACCGAGGGGACAGTTTCTTGGACTCGGTGAGGAGGGGGATGTTCTTGGAGGACAACCACACCGATTGTACAAGGGCGTAAGGGGGAGCAACATGTCGACGGCGGTTGGCCGACTGTTGACTCCTGGCGGATGCTTGGAGGAGAGCCAAGCGGGTGTCCCTCCAGATCTTACGGCAACGTTGGACATTGCTGGATAGAAGGAACAGCCAACTCACTCTCCTCTTCGGGGAACAGGGTTGGCTGGTATCCCAGAGAGGCTTCAAAGGGTGAGAGTCCCGTAGCAGATGAGGTGAGGGAATTATGTGAGTACTCCACCCACGGTAGATGGGAGCTCCAGGTCCTCTGATTACTGTTAGCCACACAGCGGAGAGCAGACTCCAGGTCCTGATTTGCCCTCTCAGTTTGGCCGTTGGACTGGGGATGAAAGCCAGATGTTAGACTAACTGAAGCTCCAAGAGACTGACAAAAAGCCTTCCAAACCTGAGATGTGAATTGTGGACCCCGGTCGGAGACAATGTCAGCTTGGATACCGTGTAGACGGAAAACATGCTGGGTTAGATGTTTGGAGGTCTCCAGGGCTGAAGGGAGCTTGGGTAGAGCAACAAAGTGTGCACACTTAGAGAAACGATCAACGACTGTTAGAATGGTTGTGTTCCCTTGAGAGGGAGGAAGACCGGTGACAAAGTCCAGGGCTATATGTGACCAGGGTCGACTAGGGATTGGAAGGGGTTGGAGCAGCCCAGCGGGTTTCTGATGGGAGGCCTTGTTCCTAGCACAGGTTGTGCAAGCTGACACAAACTCCCTTGTGTCTCTGTCGACTGTAGGCCACCAGAAGTGTCTTCGGAGGAGAGAAAGTGTTCGATTGGCACCGGGATGATTCGAGAAACGGGAACTGTGGACCCACTGCAGGACTTGGGAACGAACAGAGTCGGGAACAAACTGACGGTTAGGCGGCCCGCTTCCTGGGTCGGGTTGTTCCAAAAGGGCCTCTTGAATGGAATTACTAATCTCCCAGGTGATGGCTCCCACAACACAACTTAGGGGGAGTATTGAGTCAACAGAGGTTACTGGACTCACAGACGAGAACGATCTGAACAGAGCATCGGGCTTGGTATTCTTGGAACCAGGGCGATAGGTGAGGGAGAAGTTGAAGCGGCCGAAGAAGAGAGCCCACCTAGCTTGTCGGGAGTTCAGCCGCTTGGCTGACTGGATGTATTCCAAATTTGTATGGTCCGTCCAAACCAGAAATGGCTGCTCGCTGCCCTCAAGCCAGTGTCTCCACTCCTCCAAAGCCATCTTAACTGCCAGCAGTTCCTTGTTGCCCACATCATAGTTTCTCTCCGCAGGGGAGAGACGGCGAGAGAAAAACGCACACGGGTGAAGCCTGTTGTTTGGCCCTGCTGTCTGAGACAGGACAGCGCCGACTCCGATGTCTGATGCGTCAACCTCAACAACACATTGTTTGCTGGAGTCCGGCTGGATGAGGATGGGGGCAGAAGTGAACAGAGACTTGTGTCTGAGAAAGGCCTCGTTAGCCTCCGAGGTCCAGGAGAACCTGACCTTGATGGAAATGAGACTGGAGAGTGGAGCTGCGATCCTGCTGAAGTCTTTAATGAACCGGCGATAAAAATTGGCGAAACCCAGGAACCTCTGCAATTCCTTCCGCGTCGTGGGGACTGGCCACTCGGAGACAGCAAGAATCTTTCCAGGATCCGCCTCCAGCCTGCCTTGTCTGATGATAAATCCAAGGAAGCTGACACGTTCCTGGTTAAACTCACACTTCTCAGCCTTGACGTACAGCTTGTTCTCTAGCAGTCTCTGTAGAACCTGGCTGACGTGATTCTGGTGTTCCTCCAGGCTCTTGGAAAAGATCAAGATATCGTCGATGTAAACAAAAACAAACCGGTTGAGGAAATCCCGCAAAACATCATTCACCAGGGACTGAAAAACTGCTGGGGCATTAGAGAGTCCGAAGGGCATGACGAGGTACTCAAAGTGGCCAAGGGGAGTGTTAAAGGCGGTCTTCCATTCATCACCTTGGCGGATCCGAACCAAGTGGTAAGCGTTTCTGAGATCCAGCTTTGAGAAGATGGTGGCACCTTGGAGAGGCTCAAAAGCAGAGTTAATCAGGGGAAGTGGGTGTTATGTTTTGCATGGGGATTTTGTTGTTTTTGTGTTTAACTTGTTGTGTGCTCCTTTTACCCCTCACTACTCTGTCTTTCTGTCTCTGCAGGGCTGGTGTGTGACAGGGGGGTGTGGCTGGTTACTCACCGTACTGCTCCAGTTTCCCTCAAGATCTCTGGCAACCATCACAAGATAATCTCCCTGTACCTTATCCCCTCACCCATGTCGCCACTTGTTTTAGGTTTTCCGTGGTTGAAGCTCCATAACCCCCACATAGATTGGGCCAACTCGTCTATCATTAACTGGAGTTTATTCTGTCACTCTTATTGCTTACACTCTGCTGTACCCCCCACAGTTACTAGAGCACCAGACCCCCTCAAACCCATTGATCTTACCTCTGTACCCCCTGAATATCACAGTGTCAAGGAGGTTTTCAGCAAGGACCACGCCCTATCCTTGCCGCCTCACCGGCCCTACGATTGTGCCATAGATTTGCTCCCTGGCACCCCCTTTCCGTCAAGTAAACTGTACAATATCTCTAGGCCAGAGAAGGAGGCCATGGAGAGTTACATCTCTGACTCACTCGCTGCTGGGCTTATTCGCCCCTCTTCATCGCCTATGGGCGCAGGTTTCTTTTTTGTGGACAAGAAGGATAAGACCCTTCGCCCTTGCATAGACTACAGAGGGCTTAATGAGATCACAGTCAAGAACAAGTACCCCCTTCCACTCATAGACTCAGCCTTTGTTCCCCTTCATGAAGCCACCATCTTCACTAAGTTGGATCTTCGCAATGCGTACCACTTGGTGAGAATAAGGGAGGGGGATGAGTGGAAGACTGCATTCAATACTCCCAGGGGACATTTTGAGTATTTAGTAATGCCTTTTGGGTTAACGAACGCAACTGGGGTTTTTCAAGCTATGATTAATGATGTATTGCGTGACATGTTAAACAGGTTTGTTTTTGTGTACCTTGATGACATCCTTATCTTCTCTCGCACTCTTCAGGAGCATGTCCAGCATGTTAGGCTGGTACTGCAGAGACTTCTTGAGAACAGACTGTACGTTAAGGCTGAGAAGTGCGAGTTTCATGCCTCTTCTGTGAGTTTCCTGGGTTTTATCGTCGACAAGGGACAATTAAGGACTGACCCCGCCAAGGTCCAAGCAGTGACCGAGTGGCCCACTCCCTCTAACAGGAAGCAGTTGCAAAGGTTTCTGGGCTTTGCTAACTTTTATAGAAGGTTTATTCGGGACTATAGTAGGGTAGCAGTGCCTCTGACTAAACTCACCTCTGTCAAGTTGCCTTTTGAGTGGTCTCCTGCAGCTGAGGCAGCTTTTGTAAAACTGAAATGTCTGTTTGCCACTGCTCCTGTGCTCTCTCATTCTGATCCAGGGGTCCAGTTTGTGGTGGAGGTGGATGCCTCTGATTCTGGAGTGGGGGCAGTTTTATCCCAGCGTTCCCCCGCAGACCAGAAGCTCCACCCTTGTGCGTTCTTCTCTCGTCGGCTGACCCCTGCTGAGAGGAATTACGACGTTGGTAATCGGGAGTTGCTGGCAGTGGTTCTGGCCCTTCAAGAATGGAGGCACTGGCTGGAGGGAGCCAACCATCCTTTTATAGTATGGACGGACCATAAGAATTTGTCTTACCTTCGCTCTGCACGCAGGCTCAACTCACGCCAGGCTCGGTGGGCTCTCTTCCTGGGACGGTTCAACTTCACCTTGACCTACCGGCCTGGCTCCAGGAATGTGAAGGCCGACGCCTTGTCCCGGCAGTTTGCTTCCCCAGTGGAGGACTCAAGGGATGCAACCATTCTGCCATCTTCCTGTGTCGTGGGAGCAGCTAGATGGGAGATTGAAAGGGTGGTCCAGGAGGCCCAGGAGGACCATCCAGCGGCTCAGGATTGTCCACCAGACCGGCTGTTCGTTTCCCCCGATGTTAGATCTCCAGTGCTCCAGTGGGGACACACGTCCAAAGTTGCCTGCCATGCAGGTTTTCATTGGACCCTGGCTCTAATTCGACAACGCTTCTGGTGGCCCACTATGTCCGCAGACACGAAGGAGTATGTCTCAGCTTGTTCCGTCTGTGCCCGCAGCAAGGCCTCACATCAGGCCCCCGCTGGCCTTCTTCGCCCACTTCCCATTCCCTACCGGCCCTGGTCCCACATTGCGGTGGATTTTGTGACTGGTCTCCCACCATCAGACGGGAACGACACTATTCTGACCATCGTTGACCGTTTCTCTAAGGCTGTGCACTTTGTCCCCCTGCCTAAACTACCTTCTGCCCTCGAGACTGCCACTCTTCTCACCCAGCATGTTTTTAGGCTGCATGGTATCCCTCAGGATATTGTTTCAGACAGGGGTCCGCAGTTTTCCTCCCAAGTTTGGAAGGCCTTTTGTCGGGCATTGGGGGCATCGGCCAGTTTGTCCTCTGGGTACCATCCCCAAACCAATGGCCAGACGGAGCGGGCAAATCAGGACCTGGGAACGGCTCTTCGTTGTGTTGCCTCTCGAAACCCAGCCTCATGGTCTCTTCATCTGCCATGGGTTGAGTACACCCACAGGTATGTCACCCTTTATGGCTTCCAACGGCTTCCAACCTCCCCTTTTCCCGGTTCAAGAGAGAGAGGTGGCAGTTCCCTCAGTACAGGGGCAACTTCGGCGAGCCCGCAGAGTCTGGCGTGAAGCCCGGGCAGCTCTTACCCGCACCTCCGCCCGGAACCAGAGGATGGCGGATCGTCATCGACGACCAGCTCCGGATTACCAACCGGGCCAGAAGGTTTGGCTTTCCTCCCGTGACATCCCTCTTCAAACGGATTCTCGGAAACTCACTCCCAGGTACATTGGACCTTATGAGATAGAACGGGTCATCAATCCTAGTGTGGTTAGGCTTAAGTTGCCTCTTGCCTTGAAGGTGCACCCCACTTTTCATGTGTCACTCCTTAAGAGAGTTTCCTGCAGCCCTCTTTGCCCTCCAACCAAACCCCCTCCACCCCCCCGGCTCATCGAAAACCACCCGGCCTTCACTGTACGGAGGTTTCTGAAGGTTCGAAGGTGGGGCCGTGGATACCAGTATTTAGTGGATTGGGTGGGGTATGGGCCAGAGGAGCGACAATGGGTTTCTCGCTCGCTGATTTTGGACCCAAAACTCTTGAGAGACTTTTATGTCCGTTTCCCGGATAGTCCTGGTAGGCCGCCAGGAGGTGTCCTTTGAGGGGGGGGTACTGTTATGTTTTGCATGGGGCTTTTGTTGTTTTTGTGTTTAACTTGTTGTGTGCTCCTTTTACCCCTCACTACTCTGTCTTTCTGTCTCTGCAGGGCTGGTGTGTGACAGGGGGGCGTGGCTGGTTACTCCTGGCTGCAGATGAGGCACACCTGTCCCCACTCACTTGATTACCTGCTCTTTAAGAGCCTGGCCCTCACCTCACTTCTCTGCCAGAGTATTTTTCATGCTGTCCCGCGGTCCGGAGTGCCTTTCTGCAGCCTGGAGTCTGTTGTAGTTGGTTAAGGAGTTCTTTTTGAGTTTTGGTCGGAAATGTTTTCCCGCAGCTTTGTTTTTGGTTTACTACGGCCAGCCAAGCTCCCTGTTGTCAGTACCTGCCTTGGATTACCTTGTCTATTAAACTTTTTGAAACTTTATTTTTGTCAGTCTCTGCTTTGGGGTCCCAGTAGTATCTAAACGTCACAGTGGGTACTTGTTTTTCACAGTGATGTTATTCAATCCACGGAAGTCAATACAGGGACGTAGTGATTTATCCTTCTTTTCCACGAAGAAAAACCCCGCACCCAGATGGGAGGAAGAAGGACGGATTATTCCAGAAACCAGAGAATCACCGATATATTTCTCCATGGCCTCTCTCTCAGGCCGGGACAGATTATAGAGCTTGCTTGTTGGCAACTGCGCTCCAGGAAGCAAATTGACGGGGCAGTCATATGGACGGTGAGGAGGGAGAGAAAGAGCCTTATCCTTGCAGAAAACTTCCCCCAGCTTGTGGTAAACCTCAGGTACGCCAGATAAATCCACATCAGAAGAGTCACAAGGAGCAGACACTGGCTTAGCAGGAAATGGAGGTACAGCTGATTGCAAACAGTAAGGTGACACTTCTGATTCCAAGTAATTATCCTTCCTCCAGCCCAATCGATATGAGGGTTGTGAGCGCGAAGCCAAGGGTAACCAAGAACCAACGGGGTAGATGGAGCGGAAATGACCTTGAGTTGGATCTGTTCTCTGTGATTCCCCGAAATAAACAGAGTTACAGGTAAGGTCTGCTGGGTTGGCCATTTAAGGCATAAGCAGTCATGTGGTCCGATAAGGATTCCAATTTAATTCCCAGCTGGTTGGCAAGCTCCAGGTCCACAAAACTGTCCTCAGCACCAGAGTCTATGAGGGCGGAAAGGGGCAAGGTCTGATAATTGGAACAGAGTCTGGCAGGTATGAGGAAATGGCGCAAAGTAGGGGCAATAATTGAGGTAGGAAGTGTACTCGTCAGGACCCCCAAATTCACCGACGAGCACCTGCGTTTGGGCGGACAGGGCAACCGGCAAGGAGATGCCCCAGTTTGCCACAATACAGGCACCCTCCTGCCCTCATGCGTCGAAGGCGTTCCTCAGGTGATAATCCTGCACCTCCCACCTGCATCGCTTCCTCCTTATCCAAGGTGGGCATGTGAGATGGCGAGGAAAACGCAGATGGTGTGGAATCAAAGGGAGCACTTCTGGGAGGATAGCTCGGCTTACTGGAAAAGGCACTCGGTGGACGCTGTCCTCGCTCCGCACGACGTTCCCTTAGCTGGCTGTCGAGACGAGAAACCAAATCAATCAGGGATTGAAGATCTGCTGGCACATCTCGAGCAGCCAGCTCGTCCTTCAGTTGCTCCTTTAATCCCTTAACGAACACTGCCCTTAGAGCCGCCTCGTCCCATCGGGCTTCTGCCGCCAGTGTACGAAACTCAATGGAGTAATCTGCTACGGTCCGATTCCCCTGCTGTATCTTTAGCAGACGATTGTCAGCCGAGCCAGAATAGTCAGTGTGATCAAAAACTACAGACAGTTGTTCAGAAAAAACTCCAAAAGAAAGGCTGTCATAATCCACTGATGAACTTAGTGCCTCAGCCCAGGTTAAGGCTTTACCACGAAGCAAACTCAACACATAGTTTATCTTGTTAACATCAGAAGAAAAAGACTGGGGGCGCTGGCGAAACACCTTGTTGCACTGAAAGATAAATCTCCTGCATTTCTCCACCTCACCATGAAACGGTTCAGGGTCTGTGATGGGGAAATCCCGGCATGGAGTAGTTACTGGAGGGGGATTAGAGGTGGCAGGAGTTATAGCTGCTGTCGTCAGGTTGGAGATCTGAGCAGCCAGGTTAGAGATGTGCAGAGCCATGGATTGGTTACTTTCCACCAAGGCACGGATTAACTGTTCATGTTGACCCAACAGATTGCCTTGATGAGACAGGGCGTGCTGGACAGTGGAGGAATCCGGTCCGGTGTTTGTGGGGTTCATTTTATGACCAGTTCGTTCTGTTAAGCTCCGTGATCGCTTTTCAGGACTGAACCCACAATACAAACACGGACAGAAAAACAGGAGTTTGTAGCAAAAGGTTTATTTTCTAATCGTGACAGGGGATACTAACTGTGTAATATAGTCCAGGAAAGGGGATACAAAAACTAGGGAATGGAGATCCTCAGCCGAGGCTCCGGAGTGAGCTGGGGATATCGCCAGGCAGATGAGAGGTGGCTTGAGCCTGAGTCTGTACGCTCCCGATAGCGAGTAGGTTGGAGTAGGAGTTAGAGTTTGTCCTACCAGACTGGAGTGTGGCGAGCAGGGGTTTCAGAGCCGAGGGGAGCGAGCAGGCTGGAGCTGGTAGCGTGGAGAGCGGATGAATCCGACGAGGAAGTGGCTGGACGTGGCTAGCGGAGGAGGTGATGATGGGTTCTGGATAGAGAGACAAACAGGTAAGACAAAAACTGATTCCAGAGTTGTGTCAGGCTAAGCTAGAAAGCAATACATTTACCAGTGTAATCTTGACGACGAACTGGTGAAGACTGGATGAGGAGACCGGGTTAATAAGCAGGTGTGGATGAGTAGATGATCAGGATGAATGAGAAGCAGCTGCGGAGATGAATTGGCAGGAACCAGAAGTAGGTCAGCCACGCCCAGCCCGGGAGACACAGACAGACAGACAGACAACAAACAAAAAGGGAAGCAGAAGGAATGGAGTACTGCAAATCCTTACAGTACCCCCCCCCCCCCCCCCTCAACGGGAGCCTCCTGGCGACCACCAGGCCTGTCAGGATGGGCCCTGTGGAATTCCCTGACCATGACTGGGTCCATGATTCGAGAACGAGGAACCCAACAACGTTCCTCCAAGTTGTAGCCCTCCCAGTCCACACTAGGTGCCCGAACCACCTCAACTGGCTCCTTTCGACGTGAAGGAGGAGTGGTTCAACTCCGAGTCCCTGCCGGATGAGTGAACTTCTTAAGGGAGACGCCCTCGGCCGCTTGTATCCGCAATCTCGTTATTTCGGTCATGAACCATCATGACAATAGGTGAGGGTAGGAACGAAAATGGCCCGGTAGACAGAGAGCTTTGCCTTCTGGCTCAACTCCCTTTTTGTCACAACGCTGCGGTAAAGCGACTGCAGTACCGCTCCCGCTGCTCCGATTCTCCAACCCATCTCACGCTCCATTGTTCCCTCACTCGAGAACAAGACCCGGGATACTTGAACTCCTTCACTTGGGGTAAGGACTCCTTCCCTACTTGGAGTGGATAGTCCATCGGTTTCCTGCTGAGAACCATGGCCTCAGATTTGGAGGTGCTGATCCTCATCCCAGCCATTTCACACTCGGTTGCGAACCGATCCAGTGAGTGCTGAAGGTCGCAGACCGATGAAGCCATTAAAACCACATCATCTGCAAAAAGCAGTGGTGCAATCATTAGTCCACCAAACTGCAGACCCCCTCCCCCACGACTATGCCTCAAAACAGGATTGGTTACAAAGTGCAGCCCTGGCGGAGGAACAGCTAGCAATCCTGGTGTGGGTGTTTGAGGACAAAGAGGAGGAAGTCCTCATCCAGGCCTCTATTTATAGCCTGTGAGGAAGTTCTACCTGCTTCCCTATACAGTGCCTCTTGTGGACAGGAGTGTTACACACATGCAATTTCTAACACAGAGCCTTCATCATTTCTGGGTGGATCTCATCCACCCCCGGGGCTTTGCCACTGTGGGGTTGTTTGACTACCTCAGTGACCTCCCACCGGGAGATTGGCATTGATCCCCCATCATACTCCAGCTCTGCCTCTACCATAGAAGGCGGAGTTGTCGGGTTCAGGATTTCCTCAAAGTCCTTCCAATGCCCTAACACTCCATCAGTTGAGGTCAACAGCGTCCCATCCTTACTGTACACAGCTTGGATGGTTACCTGCTTCCCCATCCTGAGGTGTCGGACAGTTTTCCAGAACAACTTTGGTGCCGCCCGAAAGTCCTTTTCCATGTCTTCTCCGAACTTCTTCCACACCCGCTGCTTTGCCTCGGCCACGGCTGAGGCTGCTGCCCTTCGGGCCTGTCGGTACCTTGCAACTGCCTCGGGACTCCCCCGGGATAACATATCCCTGAAGGCCTCCTTCTTCAGTCGGACGGCTTCCCTGTCCACCATGAGGTTTGAGGGTTACCGCCCCTTGAGGCACCTAAGACCTTGAGACCACTAATCCCCGCCGCGGCTTCGGCAATAGAGGCTTTGAACACCGCCCACTCTGGTTCAATATCCCCAGCCTCCACAGGGATGCACGAAAAGCTCAGCCAGAGGTGTGAGTTGAAGGCCTCCTGAACTTGGGCCTCCTCCAGACGTTCCCAGTTCACCCAAACTACACGTTTGGGCTTACCAGGTATGTCCAGTGGCTTCCCCCGCAACTCGACCAAACTCACCACCAGATGGTGATCAGTTGACAACTCCGCCCCTCTCTTTACCCGAGTGTCCAAAACATACGGCCTCAGGTCCGATGATACGATAACGAAATCGATCATGGACCTTCTGCCTAGGGTGCTCTGGTACCATGTACACTTATGAGCATCCTTATGTTCAAACATGGTGTTTGTTATGGCCAATCCATGACTAGCACAGTAGTCCAGTAACAAACCACCACTCCGGTTCAGGTCAGGGGGGCCGTTCCTCCCAATCACGCCCCTCCAAGTGTCTCCATCATTGCCCACATGTGCGTTTAAGTCTCCCAGAAAGATTAAAGAGTCCCCTTCAGGAGCCCCATACAGGACCCTCTCCAGGGTCTCCAAGAAGGCCGAATACTCTGAACTGCTGTTTGGTGCAGAAGCACACACAACAGTCAGAGTTATCCCCTCCATAACCCGCAAGCGTAGGGAGGCGACCCTCTCGTCCACTGGGGTAAACTCCAACAAAGAAGCACCCAACCGGGGGATTGTGAGTATCCCCACACCCGCCCGGTGCCTCACACCTTGGGTAACTCCGGAGAAGAATAGAGTCCAACCCCTTTCCAGAAGTAAGGTTCCAGAGCCGGCGCTGTGCGTAGAGGTTAGCCCAACCAGATCCAACTGGTAACGCTCCACCTCCCGCACAAGCTCCGGCTCCTTCCCCCCCAGAGAAGTGACGTTCCACGTCCCCAAAGCCAGCTTCTGTCGCCCAGGTCTGGTCTGTCGAGACCCTCTGCTTTCACTGCCACCCTTCTGGCAGCGCACCCGACCCCATCGCTGTTTCCCGTAGATGGTGGGCCCGCAGGACGGAGAAGCGGAGGTATTGCCCACGTTGCCTTTTCGGGCTCTGCCCGGCCGGGCTCCGTGGCAAGCCCAGCCACCAGACACTCGCCGACGAGTCCTCCTTCTGGGCCTGGCTCCAGAAGGGGACCCCGGGCTTCATCCGGGCCGGGTATCCTCACTTTGTGTGTCTTCTTTCATGAGGTCTTTGAACAAATCTTAGTCTGGCACCTTGCCTGAGACCAATTTGCCATGGGAGACCCTACCAGGAACACAAGGTTCCAGACAACACAGACCCCAGGTTAATCAGGGCACACAAACCTCTCCACCACGGTAAGGTGCTGGTTCTTCAGAGGCTAATAGACTAATACATGATATTATCAATTTCTCATCGTGTTTTGGTGATCATAAAACAAAGCTTGAAACAGAGCCACACAATCTCTGAAATATTAAATAGTAGAGGTCAATGGTGGACATTGGTAGTCCCATTGAGAAAGCTAATGTTCATTTGTTTTGTCCATCTTGGACTTCTTTTGAATGTGAGTGTAGCAGGCCAAAACAAGAACCAAAAGTGACACAGGAATAGTTATAAGACCAAAAATGATGTCACATAACAAAAATATTTCAACACTCTTGACATGTGAATTAGGTTGTGATTTTGTTCTATTTATTTCCCTTTGTATGTGCTATGGATTTTTTTTCTCTTTGAGCATCTGTGTTGGTGTTTTTTTATTTCCTTTTTTACAGTGAGGTCAGTCCCATTGAGACCTGTCACCAACTCCTTTTGAAGATATATATATTTTGTTCTCAAAGTTAAAGGCAGGAGCGTTATGTTTTTCAGTGAAACAATGTTCAGCAGTACACCAACGGACTGAATCAGAGCTTCATTCACTCGTGATTTTTAAATGCATGCTAGTCAGATGTTCACCTTTTATATTCAAATGAGAATGATCAAAATGCATACATATATTATTAAATATATGATATGAAAAGTATAATTTGCCTTTTTTGTTCATCACTCAGCCATTGTAAAAATATTTATTACAATATTTCTTAACTCGGGATCAGTATGTACTCTGGCAGAGATGAAACAATGTTCCACCTTTTTTGGAATAAAATATGCACGTTTGACATTAATATGTGTTTGAGGCACAACTGTAATTTTCTGAAGTTCTCTCACAGAACCATGAGAGGCTGGAAGTCACAGACAGAGGATATTCAACCTGATCTGCCTCCTCCGCTCTTTCACTGCATCCCCTCTGGCTACTTCAATAACACGCCAACGCCCTCCGGGCCAGTGGCATTGTATTATCACTGGCCCCACCATTGTAACCACTGGCCCGGAGCATTCATTCACCAAAAAAAAGTCGACTAATAATGAAGAAAATTAACACATTTGTTGCAATAGTAGCCTAATTTATACACTAACTACATACACATTTACACGTCATATGAATGAAATGATTGCCATGATAATACAAAAGGAGAATGGAATGGTGTTTGGCGATTAGGCCCCGGTTTGCAGGATAATCATTCAGGAGGGAAATAACCGCTCCGATGAAATCCCCGGGGTCTAGACACTGGTGGTGGTGATAAGTAGGTGGGACCGGTCTGAAGAAGGAAGTTTAGCTTTGTCCTGGAGGAGACGGGAGGCGAGAGGGGTGGAGGCGGGTTGCGTGTAGTCACCTGAAATGACAACTGACAGGAAGGAAGAGCAGGTATTTAAGGAATTTAGCCTGTGCAGCAATTGGCTGCTGAGGGGTGACGCCCTTGTATTTAATGAGGGGGGAAGGGAGCAATAGAGTGACGTGTAAGTGACTCGTGTTAGGTCTTCCTTATTGAACTTGCGCTAAAGCTTTCATTACTACTTGTACTACAACATTTGAATAATCAGTTCTTCCTCATTTTCCTCAATTTTCATATTTGGTTTATTAAAATACGGATATTTTGGTCATTGTTAAAAAATGTCTGTTATTATGAATGTTATTATTTGTATAATGCACTTTCTGCCTTCCTGTCATTAGGAGTTAGACATGTAATGGCTATGTAATTGATTTGATTAGATCCTTCATTATCCTAAACTGCTGGGACATTTCCCTAAAGCCAATACCTTTATTTTTTCTACTCGTCACTTACTTGTCAGAATAGGTCGGCATTGATGTACAGAGCCGACAGAAGACCTTGTTTATATTGGCATCATATTGAGAGGTGCAGTGACGCGTCCTAAAACCAGGAAGTAAGCTGCCGGTTCCCTCGACAGAAAGCAATGGGATTTCTCCACAGGGTTTTGGAAAATAGCTGGAAATAAGGTCTGTGGAAAACAAACCTGTTTGATAAATGCACGTTTTGTTCAGCCGGATAATCTCCACATGTCTACCCTACTTTTATAATTTTTGAATCATAAATCTAATCGATAGATTATAAAAAGGGTTTTAGGACGCGCCACTGCACCACTCTATAGAAGCCAACTCCATCGATCAAGCTGGCTGAAACCTTCTCTCCCTCTTCTTCTCATGCTCCCTATCACTCTCCTTGAACTACTCCAGTGACTTTCTTTTATTTGAAGATGTTTTTTACCCGGCTACCGCTGGTATTAAAAACATTTTGGCAAATGGTTAGGTGGCGCGATAGTCTGTAGTGAAGGAGCGCGCTCCCGCTCACGGGAGCCTGCTCGCGCTGTGCTCCGCAGCAAACAGCTGTTTGCTTTTCCCCCAACAACGACAACCGACTCACGGAACGCTATGTTGTACCGTTGATAAACGAAACAATTTAACTAAATTGCTAGTCAAAATACCAATACCACAGGAATTTTTTTTAAAGCAATATTTGTAGTGGCCCAAGCGGGCAAGTGGAAAGTACGTTATGCTGGCCCGGGGTTTCTAAATAGTGCTTCCGGGCCAGCGGGCCATTTATAATGTCGAGCCCTGCGTAGTGTATTATATAGGTTTCAGTGCATGTAAATAGTCTGCAAATCTCAAAGTTCCCTCTAGAGGGAGTTTCTCTTCCACACACTCCCCCCCTTGCCTGAAACGCCTCAATTGGACTCCTTTGTTCACTTTGCTCCATGTGACATCACTACGTAACTCTTGCGTTTCTATTGGCTAGGGCTCCCACAGATTGTACTACTTGATAGTCTAAGGGGCAGGAAATATCTAACCAATCAGAGCAGACTGGGCTCTGGTTTCAGACAGAGGGTGAAAAGAGGTGCTGCAGTACAGGCAGTATGAGAAAAATAAAGACTTTTTTGAACATTAAACCATGGAGACATGTCACAGTAGAGGCACAAAATGTAACTAAGGAACCTGAACATAAGCATAATAAGGTCCATTTAAAAAAAGTATGCACAAAAAAAACAAAAAATGTTGTTCATGTGCAATGTATTAGTATCACTTTAATATTATGTTTAGGAGCTTTTTATTATACATCAAAAATATTAAAATATACTATATTTTATATGAGATGTATAGTAAATAACAGTGGTGAATCGTGTCTATCACAACTGGACCTTCTGTAGACACACCCGCCAACGCCCCCCCGCCCGTCACCGTTATACTGTCCGTATTTTCACTGAATTGTCGTCTTGAAAAGGGTACTCACAACAATTCCGCAACAACTTCATCTTCACCTGTTGCACTTTTCATTTCAACGTTTAAAACAATAAAACAGCATGAATTGCTTCGTCGCATTCATCTAGATCCTCTGTCTCGAGCCAGTGAAATAGCCGGCCTTCTAGAGTACCCTGGAACCGAGGGAAACTGAAAGAATACGCCCATTGGCTACAAATCAATATATGATTGGTTGATCAAACTGTCAGTCCAAACATACGCTCTCATTTAGTGCAACGGCCAGGGCATTCGATCAAGGATGTAGAATACCCTGGTTGAAGGATATTCTACCTAGAGACCCAGAACAAGATCTGATTGGTTGTTTTCTTTTCTAACACAAAACAACTGAAATGCGTAGTGCATGGACCGAGAAGGACACATAAATCAACGTAACACTGTAATATTACAGATCAACAACACAGATACGATTCTCATTTATTCATTTTATATATATAATTAAATTGATTTTTTGTTTGTTTTATCTGAGTGTTCCAGGGTATTCTCTGAATACCTTGAAGGCACTGACGGTTCGCCACTGGTAAATAACATGTACAAAATGTGTTTTGATGTGCAAAGTGAGTGGGTGTTGACTTTTCCCAGATAAAGGGAACATATATTTCTCAGTTATATCTCTTTTGTTTCATGAACACGGTTATTTGGCATGCAAATATATGTTCTTTAACATTTAAGTGGATATTTTTGTACTATTCTCTGCTGCCTTTTCACGATGCAGCTTTTCACTCCCGATATGAATCTCATTTTGGCAGTGAAGCAGCACAGCTTTGCATGATTGGCTGTATTGCTGTCCTCTCACACTCCCACAGACATTCATTTGATTTGTCACCAGCATCCAAAGTCTTATCTAAACACTGCAAAGAATATCTGAGTAAATGTTCCCTGTTGGCACACTACGGCATGAGAGAAAGCAGCTATTCTGCAAAAGGATCGTCTAAGTACCTTTTTTTAATACGAAGGGAGATTAGAATGCGCTGCAAATAAAGAGAATACACAATGTGAGGATGACTTGGCACATAACAACATGCACACCATGGTACATTATTACCATACAATAAGGAGGACTGTAGGAAGTTTTCATGCAATTCTTTCTGGGGAGAGTAGAAAGAGAGAAAACAGGCCAACTTAAGTAATTGGCTTCAGAAGTTGCTGCTTTCCCGTCTTCCATTTCTAGGCTGAGAAGGAGAAACCTGCCATGCTTGTCAAATCTTCTTGACTGTTACTGTGATGGCCAAAGAGAGAAAAAATGGCCTCCATCTAGTAAGAGCAAAGGGGAAATAGAGGTTTAGTCATGTGTGAAAGAACTCCTCGTTATGAAAGTGGAATATGTCATATTGGCAGCTACTAAATTGGCACTTTTAAATTATTATTTTTATTCAATACACTTTAAACCATGAATTGTGGCAGCAAAGTAGAGTTGGACATCAGGAGGTTCAATTGTGTGCTCTAATTTCATTACTCTCCATCACAGATAATGTAATATAACTCTCCATCAAAGATAATGTAATATTACAAGCAACAACAGTTGTAACATTTGCAATATCAGCTGTGCTATACACATGCTATTGCTCATGATAATAATCTCCTGTCACATGTGGCATGCAAGTGGCAGGATGTGATTAATGGTCTGACAACGGGCACTGGTTTGAGATATGATCACAATGACTTCTATAAAACAAATACCTGTTGTGGGCTTCATTCATAGTTCACTCATGAAAGGATTTAAGGGGCAATAGAAATTCCCTAAGGTGGATTCTCAACAAGTCACTATTTTATGCACCTTCTACCATCTTTAAAATATATGTTATCAGTGACTGTTACTTTTTGTTTTCAGTTATGTCAAGCACATGAACCCATGTGTACTGTGTTGGCAATATGAATGCATTTACTATTGCTAAATGCTTTGATTTTTGATTAATATGATAGCCTATACTTATTGTGTTGATATTTGTGAATGAACACTATTACTATTTTCAGTTCACATGGAATTCCAATGATTAGCCTGTGTTGGCATGGAATTCTTGTGTCCTAAGAATTGTATTGCTAGCAATAGAGAACACAGCCAAATCAAATAAAGAATTCCACTTGAGCAGAATGTGCATTCACACCACAACTAACGGGATAACTTGAAATACAATTCCTAGCATTTAAAGGGAACATAATGTGTTTATTTTCAGGTTCATACTTTTGTTGTACTGTCTGCTTGAAAACACCTATATTCACATCCAGTTTAAAACACTCAGTTTTAGCGCCTGTCTCTGTTAGCATTGTTCGCTCGTTGCTAATTCAGAGGCTCAGCATTAGCATTGTGGGGGGTTTTTAAAAAAATAAATGAAAATGATCAGGTAGATGAGTTTCTTCCCGTTACATGGATATAAAACATTCATAGTTTATTAAATGAACAGGCCCTCAGACACCGTTTCCTGCAAGATGTTGCGGCAGTGCCCCGGTACCGGGGTCTCTCGGGCTTAACAGGTTAACACTATGCAAAAAAGCCAAGTCTGCTGTGATTGAGAGAAAGATATGTCGCTCCTTTTGCAAAATGTATTCTAAATCCGTGGGTGGAGAGACTTGAGGAGACGAGGGGCGTTATATTCTAATGTGGATGCATGTGACATAAAGAGGGAAGCCAAATGTGAATGCCTTGTTGGAGCCCACATTTTCTGGCAAACCCACAAAATACGCACTGGGTCCTGTTTTCACAGTTGTTGAGTTGTTCCAGATATCCTAAATGTATGTGCACATGTGTTTTTCAAGATTTGTCCCATTTACAACCAATTTCTAGTTGTTTCTCAACACCATCAGTCTCTGAATGTAAGACACAGTCTTACTCGCTGTGCAAAGCATGTGTTTGCATTTAAAGACATTTTGCTCACTAACTTTCAGGCAGGATAAGAAGACAAGTGAATCCAAACAGCAAGCTGTAATCCTAGTAAACAATAGCAGGTATTGTGGTGGAATCTCTTTAACTAAGCACATTCCATAACTGTTTTAAGATTTCCTTAAATACTGTGTAATGAGTGTTCGTCATTGGACAGCACTGTTGCCAAGCACACACAGCTTCAGAAGTCTGGTCTTCCGCAGATACTTGTAATCAACAGAGTCCTGATTTTCCAAAACTGATTATCTGCTGCCATTCAGTATTTGGCAAGCAGCTTCCCCAACTGTTCAACTTTCAGAGATGTGGCTCGCATAGCCTTTTTCTCAGTGTGTGAGTACATCTTCCAGCATACCATGCAGACTTCAAATGTTTTATTAAAGACAGTTCTATCTCACACAAGTTATCCTTGGTTAGGCAGGCAGCACAAATACATAGGCAGGAACTTAAATGCGGCTCATTAGGCAGCACAAAATCAAGCCGTTTTTAGTGTTCAATAAATCCTTCGGGAGGAAGTGTGAAGTTAAATTCTGCACTTGGCAGCGAGATAGACCACATCACTTTCCTGAGAAATGTGCTGCTCAGTATGAGATAAACAGCCAGGCTAGAGGACGTGAGCAGGCTCTACAGCCGAACATTAGATCCTGACTCCTCTAGCCACAGCCACCCCCTACCATGTACTCTACAACCCCACAGCTGGAGGTACACAGTTCAAGAGATATCTCCCAAATAAACACATACAAGTAAAGGCACCAGTGAAGGACATATTGGTTTTGAGATATTTAGATGTATAATGTATTATAAATGACCTATTTAATAAAAAATATATACATTAAAGGGGACATATGCTTAATTGCATGTTTATACTTGTCTTTTGGGTTTCTACTATGACATATGTATGCAATTTAATATTCTGAAAACACATTATTTTTCCCATACAGTCTGTCTGAATATACATGTATTCCCCTTCTTTCTCAAATGTATTGTTTAGCACTCTTTAAGCCCCACTATTGAAAAAAAAGCCCACTTTGCTCTGATTGGTACGTTTTTCTGGGTCTTGTGCTTTTGGTGCTTTTGGCATCTCTGCACCACCATGGCAGGGGAATGACTGTAATGGCATTTTCTACATATACGTATACTTTTTACATCACAACCTTATGGAATTACTGACAGCTTGTTTAATTAAAAGTCAAAGATTCTAAATACGACTCTGTTCACATCCTCATGGATTTAGTGTTTGCATGCCTTCACAGTACTTAACAATAAAGCTCCTACACATGCTTTACAAAGAAAAATAGATCTGAAAACATCTCTAACCCATAATGAAATACCTTGTGTCCTGGTAAGTTAAATCATACATACTGTATGCAATGTTGCAACAGTGTTGTTCTAGTAGCTGCACCAATACATCATTTATGAAAATGTCAAGTTGTGCACATGTTTGATGAATACATTGCTCTTTTATAGCAGAATCATTAACCTTTATCACTGTGTATTTGTGTGGTTGTACTTTTACAGTTTTTGCCATAACCTTTTCATAAATACGCATGAAAAATGTTCACCTCTAATGTGTTCGTCTTTCATTCATTCTCTATGGGCATGCAGTGGAATAGTTCTAATTTGTTCATACATTTTTTTGGAAATATGATCGTAAATAACCCCATTGGAATGTTAACAATTATAGAATTTAAAATCATACTATTGGAAGAAAAATGCATTTTACATTCACTCTGTTGTGGTGTAGGCTGTACAACTGGGGGGGGGGGGGAAATATGGAGAAGATAAAATGAAAAGCTTCAGTTTCCCTCATTCAACACACGTAAGTCCCATATGTCTAGTGCAACAAAAGAGAGGCTCCTCAGAGGAGTGTAACAGGAAACAGATGAGATGTTGTGATCTTAAACATCGAAGAGAATGGGCTCAAATCCAAAAGCAAAAGATTTAGAGTTGCAGTGAGGAAGTAGACAAGCAACACAAACCCTATTGGCTGGGAACCAAGGTTAGAGGTGTGTTGAAGGTGCAGATAGAATGCTTAAAGCCTAAGGAGGGAGACGAGAATATTCAATTACGGATTTACCAATTTAGTAAAGATGTGAATGCAGAGGAAAAGAAGAGGAAGAGTTGATTTGGTTGAGAGCAGAAGGAAAAGGGATAGAGTGAGACCTTTATTTGACATGTACCAGACACATGAGGTGAGGGGAAGAATGAGAGGCTTTTAATTAGACAATATCGACAGTGAGAGGAGGTGAAGTCTAATGAGGTTTGTTGGAAAAAATGGCTTTGAAAGTGAGGTCGCTCCAATGAATGACATACTGCATTATAGCAGAGAGAAAGCGAGAGATGGACGATGTACTTTTTTAAAAACACTTTGGGCGACATTTGAGATAACAAGTGCTTAGTCCATTCAACTGTTTCATTAGCGAATGAATTTCCTGTCAATTTAATTGTCATGATACAGAGAGCCCTGATTTGGCACCAGAGCAGATCAAGCTCAGTGACCTTGTAAAGTGACTGTCTCATTGGGGACAAGCAGGTATTTTCCTGCCTGTGCCCATTTGGTAATTTCACAGCTCTCCATGACATCAGCTGTAACAAAATATGAGTGGGAGCACTACACTGCAGGAAAATGATTATGAAAAGCAGGCAATTTGGAATTAAATATTATACAGCCCACTGATCTTAACCCTCCTGTTCTTTTCGGGTCAAATCTGACCAATTTACTACTTTCATCAATCATAACTTTTTTGTTTTACATTCGATTGCATTAAGGCTTCATGATATCCTTCACAGTAGACATTTGAACATATGAAATTGCTGATCACCACTTTCATTGCATTTTGGATGGTTTAGTCAACTTTGTAACACCCATGGTGTTCCCGGTCAAAAATGACATAAAGAAAAGGAATTAGTAACCATCCGGATCAGATAAAACACACACACACACACACACTCTAGATGTGTGTGTGTCCCTTATGTGCCCAATCCACCATGTGAATCACACCTGGCACACGCAATACATGTTCAGTGTGTATTCGTACTGCAGTTGTTCATGTATACCGGTAGTCTGATACAATATTTACAGTTTGAAAGGGTGTTAAATTAAATTTGGTGATGATTAATGGTTTTTGTGTTAATGTAATAGCAGTTAAAACAGGACCGGTCAAATTTGACCGCGAACACCAAAGTAAGGGGGGGGGAAACGAAGGCAATAGGAGGGTTACATGTCTTGGAACAATGTGCCCATTCTTTAGAATGACCAGGGTTAGGGTTATCATTTTACATTAAAGAATATGTATTAGTTATTGTCTGGTAAAAGAATGTTTTATTAATAAAAGGCTGATGATCTCATTTGTTCACTACTGGAAGAATGACACAGCTTGTTGTTTAAAATTGGCACTAAATTATCCAGTTCCGAATTGTAATTTGTATATGTACATTTACCATTTATTTTGAAATATGTGACCCGCTCTATCGAAATCAGTCGGAAGTCGCAACGGCTCATTTCAAAATAAACGTGGATTTACGTAAAAAAATTGTTTTTCAGGGTTTGGGTGTTTTGTAGCTTGTAAAGGGAATATGACAGGCACCTCTCACTCGCACCCTGCTCTTCTGCAACGCAGCTCCCCCTCCCTCCGGCTGAAATTATGAATGTAAGAGTATAGTAATCATAGATAACACGGCAGGGTCCGTTACAGTTTGTTTTCATCTGATTTCAAATAAACAAAGTCTTGGCTTTCAGAATATTAAACTTCTTTTGGCAAATTCAGATGATAAATACAACTTTGAAGCTTGTGACGGCATAATTACAAGCGGAGAACAGAGTAACTTGACGTCACAGCAGGCATAACAACAGCCGGTGTTTTCCGAGTGTTTTCCCTGGGAAACAAACACAATACACACAAATACAAAAATACACACACTCACACACACACACACACACACACACACACACACACACACACACACACATACATACACACACACTCGCGAGCTTCCCCCAGACCAGAAATCCAAACGAAAATATTTTCCCTCCGTACTAATTTGCTAATTTGCTAATTCGCTAATAACCAATCAGATCGATGGATTCCAGAGAAGAGGAAACTCTGAAGGCCTTTTCCTCAAAATGATGACGCGGAGACAGTCATTATATAATGTGACATATTTTGCTTAATATTTGGAGTACAACAACAATCCTGATATCATTAGAAAGCTAGAGGAATCTCCTCTTTCCAACAGTGTATACAACTCAAAATGTGTCTTCGGGTCAATGCGACTGATTTTGATAGAGCAGGTCACATATCATATATTCTTCCTAATGTTTTGGTCTCCACCAATTTCGAGAGCAAATCTTCTTAATGCATTATTATGATCCTCTGCTATCCACTCAATTTGTCTCCTTTTGAGTGTTTCATCAGAAGGCTCCACCGTTTTTGTTTTTTTAAACCTACTGACAAAAATGACGCTACGAGTGCAGAAAGCAAAAAAAACTAAAAGCAAAGAAAATGATGTCTCCTTGTAATTTGCATACGGTGAATTCCCCTTTTAGATTACACATAATTGAATCTGTTGTTTTTATGAAGATATTGACATTCATACCGTATTTTATTTCAAACCAGAGCCTTCTGAAATCTATACCGAATTGGTCTCTACACCTATCAGTGAACTATCACAGAGCCACTGAGCCGAAGTGTCTTCCTCACTAGGGATTCTCTCTCAAATTGAGTCTAAATTGTTTCGAGGGAGCCCAATAGAAAGTGGTTAATGATTATAGAGTGAATGAATATTGTTCTTATCTCCATTGGAAACCGTTTTGGAATTTTTATGAGCTGAACCAATCGTTATCTGTAAATGAAACATTGAAATTTTCCCCCATAGTGATTTTAAAGCAGTATGTTTAATAAACCTGCCCACTAGAAGAGCAATATCTAGGTACAAGTTGATCAATATTTATTTTCTTATGCTGGCCCAAAACTCACCCCAAATGTATTTCCGAGGAGACTGCCAATTAGAAGACACCTCCATCACTGATTAAGCAGCAGTTTGTATTATTGGCAGAGTTTTAGAAAAGGCCTTAAGTTATTGCTATCATATAGATTTCATATTTTTTTCACCAGAGACATCAACCAAATCTCGGGTCAATATGTAAGCTGCTACTTACTTTTCTCTCTGCATTTACAAAGCTGACTCATCTTGAGTCCACTCAGCTCCCCTGGCTCCATTCAATATAGTGCATGAGGGTGTCTCCCACTCAACCTCATTTAACACACACAACTCATTGCAATAACACTTTTCTATTACTTTTCTAGATCTATTTCACAGTCTCTTTTGCGCAGGTAGTTCAAAGGGCTCTTTTGAGGGAGTACAGACAGGCACAAAAGGACTAGAATATCACCAAAATATATAGTACCGACATAGTTAGTGATTGTATCTTTCATACTTTGTGAAGTATTTGTTTTTGTGGAATTTTCCCCACATTCAAATAAATAGACGGGATACCATACCCATGCCGGTCAGCTTTTTAACTTTTTTAATTTCCTCTTTTGTCATGAAAATATAGAAAGTATTGCCTTCTGTAAAAACAATGCAACTATTTAAGTAAACAGACCTTGGCCCTGATCACACTGAGATGTGATGTGACGAAAGCATCTACAGCAAAAACATTGTTTTAGCAGTGTGCATTTTTGGTTTTATACCTAACATACATGTAATATTTCCTGAACTTGAACCACTCTTTAATTGGCACTCTTGGACCAGACAGCCAATCAAATCAAGCACGTTGTTTGTGATTGATGCTGGTCGATGTGCTAGGGTTAGCTAGGGGCTAGCTGGTCAGCTGTAATAGAGCTACAATGTATGTGAGTGGAAAGAAAGAATGAAAAATCACATATTTTCGCAGATCTGTTTTTCCAAATCTGAAGAACCAGCACCTTACCGTGGTAGAGAGGTTTGTGTGCCCTGATGAACCTGGGGGCTGTGTTGTCTGGAACCTTGTGTTCCTGGTAGGGTCTCCCATGGCAAATTGGTCTCAGGCAAGGGGCCAGACTAAGATTGGTTCAAAAGACCTCATGAAAGACGACACAGGAAGTGAGGATACCCGGCCCGGAGGAAGCCCGGGGTCCCCTTCTGGAGCCAGGCCCAGAAGGAGGACTCGTCGGCGAGCGTCTGGTGGCCGGGCTTGCCACGGAGCCCGGCCGGGCCCAGCCCGAAAAGGCAACGTGGGCAACACCTCCGCTTCTCCGTCCCGCGGGCCCACCACCTACGGGAAACATCGATGGGGTCGGGTGCGCTGCCAGAAGGGTGGCAGTGAAAGCGGAGGGTCTCGACGGACCAGACCCGGGCGGCAGAAGCTGGCTTTGGGGACGTGGAACGTCACCTCTCTGGGGGGGAAGGAGCCGGAGCTTGTGCGGGAGGTGGAGCGGTACCAGTTGGATCTGGTTGGGCTCACCTCTACGCACAGCGTCGGCTCTGGAACCTTACTTCTGGATAGGGGTTGGACTCTATTCTTCTCCGGAGTTGCTCAAGGTGTGAGGCGCCGGGCGGGTGTGGGGATACTCACAAGTCCCCGGTTAGGTGCTTCGTTGTTGGAGTTTACCCCAGTGGACGAGAGGGTCGCCTCCCTACGCCTGCGGGTTATGGGGGGGAAAACTCTGACTGTTGTGTGTGCTTATGCACCCAACAGCAGTTCAGAGTATTCGGCCTTCTTGGAGACCCTGGAAAGAGTCCTGTATGGGGCTCCTGAAGGGGACTCCTTAGTCTTGCTGGGAGACTTCAACGCACATGTGGGCAATGATGGAGACACTTGGAGGGGCGTGATTGGGAGGAACGGCCCCCCTGATCTGAACCGGAGTGGTGGTTTGTTACTGGACTTCTGTGCTAGTCATGGATTGGCCATAACAAACACCATGTTCGAACATAAGGATGCTCATAAGTGTACGTGGTACCAGAGCACCCTAGGCAGAAGGTCCATGATCGATTTCGTTATCGTATCATCGGACCTGAGGCCGTATGTTTTGGACACTCGGGTAAAGAGAGGGGCGGAGTTGTCAACTGATCACCATCTGGTGGTGAGTTGGGTCGAGTGGCGGGGGAAGCCTCTGGATAGACCTGGTAAGCCCAAACGTGTAGTTCGGGTGAACTGGGAACGTCTGGAGGAGGCCCAAGTTCAGGAGGCCTTCAACTCACACCTCCGGCGGAGCTTTTCGGGCATTCCTGTGGAGGTTGGGGACATTGAACCAGAGTGGTCGGTGTTCAAAGCCTCTATTGCCGAAGCCGCGGTGGGGAGCTGTGGTCTCAAGGTCCTAGGTGCCTCAAGGGGCGGTAACCCTCGAACCTCCTGGTGGACACCGGTGGTCAGGGAAGCCGTCCGACTGAAGAAGGAGGCCTTCAGGGATTTGTTATCCCGGGGGACTCCCGAGGCAGTTGCAAGGTACCGACAGGCCCGAAGGGCAGCAGCCTCATCCGTGGCCGAGGCAAAGCAGCGGGTGTGGGAGAAGTTTGGAGAAGACATGGAGAAGGACTTTCGGGCGGCACCAAAGTTGTTCTGGAAAACTGTCCGACACCTCAGGAGGGGGAAGCAGGGAACCATCCAAGCTGTGTACAGTAAGGATGGGACGTTGTTGACCTCAACTGATGGAGTGTTGGGGCGTTGGAAGGAACACTTTGAGGAACTCCTGAACCCGACAACTCCGCCCTCTATGTTAGAGGCAGAGCTGGAGTATGACGGGGGATCAACACCAATCTCCCGGTGGGAGGTCACTGAGGTCGTTAAACAACTCCACAGTGGCAAAGCCCCGGGGGTGGATGAGATCCGCCCGGAAATGCTGAAGGCTCTGGGTGTTGAGGGACTGTCATGGTTGACACGTCTCATCAACGTTGCGTGGAAGTCGGAAACGGTACCGAAGGAGTGGCAGACCGGGGTGGTGGTCCCCCTTTTCAAAAAGGGGGATCAGAGGGTGTGTGCCAATTACAGAGGCATCACACTACTCAGCCTCCCCGGGAAAGTTTACTCCAAGGTACTTGAAAGGAGGGTCAGGCCGATTGTCGAACCTCAGATTGAGGAGGAACAATGCGGATTCCGTCCTGGTCGTGGAACGACGGATCAGCTTTTTACTCTCGCAAGGATCCTGGAGGGGGCCTGGGAGTATGCTTATCCGGTCTACATGTGTTTTGTAGACTTGGAGAAGGCGTATGACCGAGTTCCCAGGGAGTTACTGTGGGAGGTGCTGCGGGAGTATGGGGTGAGGGGGTCTCTACTCAGGGCCATCCAATCTCTGTACTCCCAAAGCGAGAGCTGTGTCCGGGTCCTCGGCAGTAAGTCGGACCCATTTCCGGTGAGGGTTGGCCTCCGCCAGGGCTGCGCTTTGTCACCAATCCTGTTTGTAATATACATGGATCGGATTTCGAGGCGTAGTCGTGGGGGGGGGGGGTCTGCAGTTCGGTGGACTAAGAATTGCACCACTGCTTTTTGCAGATGATGTGGTTCTGATGGCTTCATCGGTCTGCGACCTTCAGCACTCACTGGATCGGTTCGCAACCGAGTGTGAAGCGGCTGGGATGAGGATCAGCACCTCCAAATCTGAGGCCATGGTTCTCAGCAGGAAACCGATGGACTGTCCACTCCAAGTAGGGAATGAGTCCTTACCCCAAGTGAAGGAGTTCAAGTATCTCGGGGTCTTGTTCTCCTTAGTGAGGGAACAATGGAGCGTGAGATGGGCCGGAGAATCGGAGCAGCGGGAGCGGTACTGCAGTCGCTTTACCGCACCGTTGTGACGAAAAGGGAGCTGAGCCAGAAGGCAAAGCTCTCTGTCTACCGGGCCATTTTCGTTCCTACCCTCACCTATGGTCATGAAGGATGGGTCATGACCGAAAGAACGAGATCGCGGATACAAGCGGCCGAGATGGGTTTCCTCCGCCGGGTGGCTGGTGTCTCCCTTAGAGATAAGGTGAGAAGTTCGGTCATCAGGGAGGGACTCGGAGTTGAGCCGCTCCTCCTTCGCGTCGAAAGAAGCCAGTTGAGGTGGTTCGGGCACCTAGTTAGGATGCCACCTGGGCGCCTCCCTAGGGAGGTGTTCCAGGCACGTCCAGCTGGGAAGAGACCAAGGGGTAGACCTAGGACCAGGTGGAGGGATTATATCTCTTCGCTGGCCTGGGAGCGCCTTGGGATCCCCCAGTCAGAGCTGGTTGATGTCGCCAGGGAAAAGAAAGTTTGGGGCTCTCTGCTGGAACTGCTACCCCCGCGACCCGACCACGGATAAGCGGGAGAAGATGGATGGATGGATGGATGTTTTTCCAAATGTTGTGACTCCCCAAACACATATTCTACAGAAGCATATTCAGCTCTCAACCACATTTCAAACAAAGGGGATAAGAGTAACAGTCTTTGAATAATAAGCTGGATTTTTGTAATAGTGCCTCTCTCTGTTAAATGAACAGTCTGACCCAGGAGTTACTCAGCACTTACCATCACCATGGAAACCTTTAATTGCAGTGGGAACAAACAGCTGATTGAGATTGTCTAATTAGACTGCCTCTGATCTCTGTGGCATTTACCAGTCACTCAACAACACAGTTACAGTCCAAACATTATGTACTGGCTCTATTATTTCAACTCATTTTAAACAATGCCTGTCATGTTAATCTCTATTGTATGACTGCAGTTATTGGATTAATTACAGACGCCATGCACACGGACAAAGATACAAAAATCTGATCTTCCGATCAAAAGAGGTACTTCCATTTTCTTTGCCTAACCCTAGCACGCGCACACACACACACACACGACTTTCCAAACATATATGAAAGTGACATTTTTCTTTAAAGCGTCCTATGATGTTTTTTGGGGGTTTTCCCTTTCCTGTAATGTGTATATATGTTCTGCTTTGTTTACTTCCGCAACATTATTACCCAACACCCGCGCTTCTATCAGCTAGCGCTCCAATACATTTAACTTAATAGGCTAAGGGTAGCGACATCGAAGCAGACTGGCCTCTGGTTTCAGACAGAGGGTGAAAATAAGTGCTGCAGCACAGGCAGTATGAGAAAAATAAAGAGCTTTTTGAACATTGAAGAATGTAAACATGTCACAGTAGAGGCACAACATATCATTATGAACCTGATAATGTGCATAACGGGGCCTCTTTTAACAGTTACACACAAAGACAACATATCTAATTGAAATAAACAGCTGTGCTTATAGACCTCATCCTTTCCAACTAGACTTTTATGACAACATTTTCTCTATTCATTTAAGCCTACACTGTAAAATGTTTGGCTGTAAAATTACAGTAAATTACTGGCTACTAGTTGCATGGACTTCACAGTAATTGACTGTAAATATTTCACAGTAATTGACTATACATATTTCACAGTAATTTACTGTAGATATTTTACGGTACATTTGAATAAAAGTACAACTAAATACTGTGACTTTACAGTTGCCATGCCCATGGAATTACTGTGATATAGCAGTACAGAGCTGTGGTATTATGGTACCTTGCTGTACATAAATTACAGTAATTACTTGTATTTTCACACTTTTACTGTAGAAGTAATGCAACACAGGAGCCAGTAATTTACTGTAAATATAAAAATGTAAATAATACGACATTATATTGTACATCTGACTAGTTAACTGGGATTTTACCATAACTACACAATTCAATCAGCTCAATCAACAAAGAAAATGCCCATTTTAACTTTGTATTACTCCATTGAAGTGCAAAGTACATTTCACAGTGTCTTGGACATGTTGTTACGGCCCCAACCTCTACTCCGCGGTAGTGGCTCGTGCTGAGACCCGCAACATGAAAGAATACACGCAATAACCGGTACTTGGTAATGAGCATTTATTGATAATCAGCCGTTTGCTCACACAAGCAAAACGGGAAACAAAAAGAGGTCTGGAGGACTGGCCAAAAGGAACAAACAGAAGGAGGGAACCCGAGCCAGCCACACCACGGGCCGTAGGACCCAGAACTCCCCCCCTAACCAGTAATCAATTATAAACCCTATGGGAAACAAAATAAAGCCGCGAAAACTGGACTACCAGGTCCTCCAGGCTAAACCTAAACACATCTGCAAAAATATGGCCTACAGCTCAAAATGGCAAAGAGGTATTCTACGGAGAGCGTCTCCGGCGTTAGGATAGGCGAGACATCCTTCTCCTCCAGCTTCTCTTTATATATACACGGCTGAGTGGAATTTGGAACACCTGGGCAGAGGCGGAGCCATGGGCAGACCCGGTGCACCTGCGCAGCAGGAGGGGAGCACATGTCTACACAGACATCCACTCGAAGTCAACAATTTTCTGAAGAATATGCTGACATGGGGGTTTAAATTGCCATGCCTCTTTTTGTCTTTCGAGCCCGTCTCAGGAAGCACCTGAAAACAATAAGCCAAGACAACAATTTCAATTTTACTTAGATGTATATGTTGCATAGTTTATTTTAAGGCACATGCAGCGGTGCCCCTTTCAATTTAAGTAAAACCTGCACCAAAGAAATAAATTAGTATTTAAAGCCAAGCAAGAGCGGTAAAAGCAAGAACATCACTTAATTTGTTGTGTTATCACAGAGGATGGTCTGAATACAGTATTGTACTATGAGATAATACAGTAACATGTTGTGAAATCCTGGTAATCATTGATCCTGTACATTCACAGTAATTAACTGTGCCTGCATTGATTTCACTGTGAAATTCAAAATTACAGTATTATATTGTGAACATCACAGGTAAAGACTGTAAAGTGGTAAAACAGTAATTTATTGTAAAATATTACAGCTAAATATTGTGAAATCATGGTAATATTTTACAGTGTATACAAGTCCTTCCACTCTGGTCTTACATCACCTTTCCTTCACAGAAAATGAAGCGAGCAATATACTGTTGTTCAGCTCCTATACATTTTTCAAACAATGCTGTCCAGCTCCCAGCTATACATGAAGCAATAACCCAGCTTCTAGCTTTCTAAACAATGCTGCAATTTCCTCAGAAAGGGCATTCTATTGACTCTCTATCCCTCCAGGATATATGACCAAAACACAATCTTTCCAGCACGTTAAATAAGTGAGAAGCTAATTAATAAAATCAAGCAGAAAGTGGCTGCAGCGATGCCCATCTACTGCAATGTCCTTGAAACCAGTCGTACAGCACTGACTGCAGCATCAGAAATACATTCCTGATCATAAGACCAGAAGCAGTGTTGGGCAAGTTACTTCCAAAATGTAATATATTACATATTACTTATTACTCTCTTTTGAAAGTAATAAGTTACATTACAATATTACTGTCTCTGAAATGTAATGAGTTACACTACTTTAGTTACTTTTACCAAAATAACCGCAAAAGAATGGCTAGGTATTTGAAATGCTAAAATGTAGTTTAGTGCAGCTCATCCAGTGAAGGGCAATGTGGTATAGCATAACAACTGTGTAGGCCCTTAAGGCTACTAACAACGTGTATTACACGGCTTAGTTGAATACTCAATTCTGATTGTAACTTCTTAACATGTGACACGTTGTTAATACAGTAGTCCAGACCACTGTCAAGGACTATAATGAAGGTTGCTAAGGAGGATCAAGAAAGAGAAAGGAAAAGAGGTTAAAAGACGGAGCGCTGGACGTCAGATAAATCACCAGAAGAAGGCAGACAGGAAGTGAATAATAACAGGACACGGAATGGGCTCTGTAGTTTGTTTATTATATGGCCGTGTACAGGCCCGGTTCCAGAACAAAATGACTCAGGGTGCCTCTGAGGCAGGGGGCGCAGCAGTAGCAGGTTTACATGAGCAATAGTGGCCGGCAACAGCAATGAAAAATAGCATTGATGGTCCCAATGAACAGATTATGGCATTTGTTATGTTTTGAAACCAAGTGAGAACATTTCAAGTGAGTTAAAAGTGCAATCCTGAAATATTTCATATAGTCCAAAGTGGACTGTGGCAAAGAAAAGCACAAAAGCTTCAAAACTGTACTGATAAAACATGAGAACATATTGTAAATCAAGGCAAATATTATTTGATCCAGCTCATGATTTGAAATGTACTGTACAGGCGGGTACTTGTTTAGATATACCTGGGCAGGCTCTGTTTTGCCGTGGTATCCTGGCACCTGCGGGCCGCAGAGGGGCGGCGGTGTTTCAGGCAACAAAGACTGCTGCTCCGGGGGCGAGTCAGGCGGGAGTAAGCTAGTGTCCACAACGGAGGGTAACGTGATGTCCCCATCTGACCCGTTGCTACGGTCTGCAGTAGATGCAGTGTTGCTGGCGTTGAGTGATGGTTGCTTTAACCATTTTCGTATAAATGATTATCCACAGATGTGTGTCACTGCTGTGGAAGCACTTTGGAAATGATGCACGCGCAGCGGAGCAGGTCACGCGCACCTGACACAATTTGTTGTTTGTATTTTTCGCTCTGTTCTCTTTCTTTAATAGAGGGTGCATAACATTCAACTGCCCCGAAGATCCCGACGCGAAGCCTGAAGGGTAAACACACCATTTTACTAATACCTGCACAATTTGTCTCTGGTGTCGGAATGTCTCGCGATGTTAGTACATTCTTAAAAAACAAAACACCATTTCATTTCGGGTTAAAATGTGTTGTAGCATTGTAACGGGTAATATATTACCCACATTTCATAAGTAATGCGTTACATTACTTCGTTACAGCAAAAAGTAATATATTACTGTAAGTAATATATTACTGTTACCCAACACTGACCAGAAGTAAACAGCTGCCTACACAAGTGGAAACAAACAAGCAGCAATGAGACCAGAAATAAATGACTGACCCACAGAGCTGGAACTAAACTGGTGATCACAGGAGAGTAGATAGATGACCAATTATCAAGCGGTGAACAGGCAAAACTCCAAGGGTTTGACATCTGTGAGCCGCACTGGTATCCCCCTCAGCAAGCCGGTGCCCTTTCGGCTGCCTCTTAAAAGACTTGTTCGCTGTGAATTTGGTGTCTGTCTACACGGACTCTCCCTGAGGACATGGGCCAGTTCCTCCTAAAGGTTACATTCTGTCACTTCAGGGGAGATGGTCAGCCTTTTGTGAGGATTACAACCCACTAGTGATTACTGTGGAGTATAGGTGTGCTTGTATGTGGGGATAGTGACAGTCAACTAAAAGGTTTTGATGGGGAGCAAAGTGGGAACAATAACAATGCATGTAACACGCATAATGATTTGGACATAACATCAATATGTTTCTGCTGCTGCGCTTTAGGGAGAAAGTGTACTGTAATAAAGAAGCAAATCACATCTTAAAGGTTCTGAATAAATTGATGATGTACACTTTGCTGCTATTTAATATTGATCCCCGCTGAAAGCGCATCTCAGCAAAGATTGCACTTGTCGATAAATGTTGGACTGGATGAATGTTCAATAAGTGTTAAATGAAGAGGCTCTTGGACATTTCATCCAGCTTAAAACAACAGTATTTAAATGAAATGTTAACATTTAGCACTTCCACAGCATCACAGGATTATGAGAGCAGTGTTTAAGTTATGAAACCGGTAATCACTTGCAAATGTATCTCTGCAATAAAGGCCCTGTTGGAATAAAAGGTCGCTGCAACCAAATAACGTAAAAGCTCACACAGAGATAATGTGGCGTTAGGATAATGAGCCAATCAATTACTTGGATCTGCTCAAGTGACAGTTGGCTCTGAACCATTCAGCAAAGTCAGCCTGTTAAAATGTCTCCGGGTGTTTCTATTTTGCTCGAGATTCCGCAGCCACCTTTAACTAAATAACCTCAGAGAGAAGAAGACACATAAAACAAAAATAAAAGGGAAGTACAACAGCTCCCTCCCGGAAGAAAGTGAACCAGAACCAATTATTCCCTCACCTAGAGGCCCTCTATAAAAGGTTGACGGATTGTATAAGACAGGTGATTAGTTTTGAGTGTCAGAAGATTGGGCTGTGAACTCTGCACTTAAATAACTATTACAAGGACTAATGGAAGGAAAGCTAATATTCCACCGAAAAATTCCCTAACAAGCTTTCTTACTCTTCTAGTTAAACACAATGAATGAACCTCAAATGTTGAAACAGCTACCTCTGTCCAATACCTCCGAGCGCTCCTTCATTGGAGCCAACTTTAAACCAATACAGTATTTTATTTCAAAAATAAATATGAGATTTGTTACATTGTATCAATAAAACATGCGTTTCAAGGAAAGGTTGATCTAATGCTATTATCAAACTCACCGAAGAAGATTTTGCTAATTAGACATAATATTTCATTACAAATCACGGCCCGTAAATTATACAGTAATAGGCCAAGACTATCTTACAACAACGGCGTGTAATGCCCTCAAGCAATACAGTGTTCTACACATAGCTCTTGTTTAACATTTCATTTGCTCTGAGATTTCTTCTGTTCTTACGGATGACTTTCGATGTGTCATTTCACTTGATGGTAAATCCTGAATGTTAATGAGTGAACACGCTCCGATACTGTGACCTATTTATGTTCCGTCTTTTGTCCTGCTTTTTTTTGAGCGATGAGCAATAACTCTTTGAAATCTATAGCATATTTTATGGATAGCATTTATTTATTTACCTATGTTCTGTTTTTATTTGTATCTTTTTTTTATATCTCTTCTACTTCAGGACAGACATGCATATTTCATGGCCCCTGTCTACCCTTGTCTTCGTTCACCCACTGCTTTTGTGAGCAGATTTTCTCTGGAGCCTGTTTTTGTGGTCCTTTACAGCCGCTCGTATTACTGAAAGGAATAAGTGCCACACACCTCTTCCAATCCATCCTCCAATCATTGACGTTTTCTTTCCATTCCAATCTCTACCTGGTTCAAACTGGGTAACATCAGTCTCAAACATTTTTGTTTTTTTCTCTCCTGTAATTGCACTTGACAAACAACGCACTGGCCCAAGTAACTGCTTATTGACTCGTCTCTCTATGGAGGGCTGCTGTTTCTCATGGTGCAGAGCCACTGTAGCCGTTTGAGAGGCATAAGGTGCCGGCATGCACCCTCCCCCACCCAGGTGCTACAGTGTGAAAATGTAATGATCAATTTCAATGTTTTGGGACAATTGCAGGGAATGCTGGTGGTCACACAAACTGTCCCATAACTGAATAATCCAAAAGTATCTCTCTGTAGCTTTTAAAAGGGCAATATACATTTTGCTCTGTCATATCTCACATAGTTTATGTCTGAGCAGCAGCTTAGAAAATACCTAAAAAAGGGTATTTGTGTTTGCAACTAGTACACTATGTACTCTTCTGTTAGATGAGTCCAAAATCCTAGATAGACTTCACTTAAACTTAAATGGGAGAAATCAGGTCCTAATGGAACCCCATGCATTTAAAAAAAAACGTGTGTGTGTGCTTGTAATGGAGTTGCCTAGAGTTCTAAGAGTATATCTAACTAAAACTCAAGTGGGCACTTGAGAGAAATAGAAAAATCTCATCATGACCTCCAATGTCGAGAGCCTTTATTAGTTATTGCACGGAGAAGTAGATATTGAACATGAACGGCTTAAGCTGTTCATAGAAATGAGTATGAGAGGGAAGGCAGAAACTGCTAAAGTACTTTAGACATCTGAAGACATCTACGTATACCCTGAATACATCTTAGGTGGATGCTAACTGTGTTAATTCCATTTGGACCTGTAGTGGTGGCTTATTATTTAGATTACTGCTTAAATGTCATGTTTGTCTGGTTTAGAGATGTAAATGGGAAGTATTAAATGTATCCTTTAAGACTACAAAGAGGTACTGAGTGAGCTCTCCCTGGCTAGCAGAGTTTTGAAGAGAATTGCGGCTGATTTAATCTAATACACATCGCTACTGGCCCACATGCCTTTGAGTGTGTGGGTGGTTTACATTAAACTAAGTGAATATTGGCGCTATAGCCAGCGTAGAAATTATCTGGACAATGAAATAATGTTTGATATTGTGGCTCCATCCTTTCTACTTCACATGTTCAACGAGATGATGCTAATGAGGTTAGTTGGTTTTAATTTCAGAGTATCTTCAGATTCAAATTAATATTAAATGAAAGGCTCATTCTCTTTTTGTTATAATGCTATTATGTGTGTGTGGTGCCTGGAGATACAAGTGCCTCTCCATGAACAGGAGGCTTGTTGTGAACAGAGGCCAGCAGCACGGAAGCCCCGCTCACCTGTTCAGCCTGACAGCCAGATTCTGCCCTGCCAAGCTACACTACAACCAGCTGGTGGCAATTTTCAATTACAACACCTGATCCGCATTACCTCGTCAGCCGCGACCCTGAAAGCCAGCAGGTGCATGGGGGAGAGTTGCTGGCTGGTATACCTGTGGACAAGGCTTGGCTCGTATCAAAGAAAATATAAGTTGTTTTGTTAATTAACTGCAGTGTGGCTTTTGTTACCTTTATGTGGTGATAATTGAAGATTTCTTGTGAGCAATTGAACTAAACCTACAGTTGAATGACTGAATAAAGGATACAACATAATTGAGCTTTGGCCATCATTACAGCCTGAACAAAGGTTCTGAGAGTAGTTAACCACTAAGCGTTCCACAATGCTATTGTTGTAGTTGAATAGACCCAATGGATACTTTTCCTAAGAGCTACCAAAAATGCAACATACACTGCATTTCATTCCAAAGTGGAGACATTGATAACATATTATCTGTAACAAGAGGAGAAATATACAACGCTGTTAGCAACATGGCTACCGCTAGCAAAAGCATTACTGTCCAAAGCAAAGAATCCCAAAGAATCCCAACCAACTGGAAACCGTGATCTTAGAGATATGACACAATCTCTATTATAAGGCAACCCAGTCTCATGGCATTTCGTGTTCACCAACACGATTTTTAATCTATTGATTCGTGTTCACCATCACGATTTGCCCCTTTTTTTCGTGTTGCACAGCACGATTTTAAAAGCAATGTATTTCTACTGGTAACGTGTTTCGTGCATGCAGGCTGCAGCACGTCTTTTTCTCCGGTCGGGTCGTGGAAGACCGGAAGCTGTGTGGTTCATAAAAACATGTTCTTACTCAATATCAAGCCACAATTATTGCTTTTATTTTAAATCGTATAATTTCAGACTTTTGTTGCCGTCTGTGCGGAAAAGAAATGGGGCTCAGAGCCTCAGGATACTGAAATCTGTATTTTTAAATCTTTTTTTCCTTCTAATTTGTTATTCTTTTCAAAATAACACACTGTTATTTACTCACCAATAACACACAATCATCCTTGCTTTTATTTATTGGTTTAATTCCATAATCTCGGGCTTTTTTGGTGTCCGTCAGGAACTGAATTTCAAAATAAAAATAACCGGAAACAGACGTAGGCCTATAAGGGACATTTCGAGCATCATTGCGATTGTCAACATTTCTGAGTTTAGGATGGCCGAAGACACTACACTACCCATAATCCCCAGCTATCGTTTAGGACTACAGTTCCTGTAAGGTTACGCAGAGCGTCAAACAGCTGTGTGAAATGGAACGAAACCATGCCAGACTATCCAAAACTGGAATCGAACACCCCTCCAGAACTACACATGCTGGCTATTGTGTTTCGCAAAATGTTCTATGGGACGTCTCTACTGAACGTTTTCGTTTTTTCCCACAATTAGAAGTTGCCATTATTAAACACATTGGTGTTATCAAATGTAAAACATATAATTAATACATGGGTGAAAATCGCTTGTGTCCATAATGCGCAGCATCAATATATAGCATTAATATATACCCACATGACAGCTCATTGGTACTTTGTAATTCTACTCCACTACAATTCAGAGGTTAACCTGGTATTTTTACTCCACTGCATTTATTTGAGTTACTTTGCAGATTCAGATTAATTATGTGAAATATAAACAACCCTTAAATCAGACTTTAGTTACACCTGAGTAAAATTCAGGTAAGGTGAGTGCCAACAATCAGGAGAGATATTTGATAGTTGGTGCTTGAGAAGACTAAACATGTATCTGCAATTGACATGAATGGAAACAAGTAATAAAGTATATTCATTACTCGTTATTCTCTACTAATAGTTAATTAAAGACTGTATGGCTATTTTGCACATCCCTTTCAAGATTTTCAAAGGTTTATTGACATATCATACACAACTACGGTGTAGTTATGCAATGAATGAAAAACTTGGGTCACAGGTTCCTCAACAGTGCAATACAAGACATCTATCAATATGTGTGTACCTCCACCATTAAACTGTCATATTCTGCACATTTCTTATTCTATCTACATACATAAGAGTATAATTAATGTGTATAATATCAGTTAAAATAAGTGCTTCAACATAGTTAACATTGCAGGAAAGCAATATATTAGACGTTAATTACTTTGTCAGGCTTAATATTTAATGTTTAAATAAAGGTTAATCCGTTTTTCTGTTTTGCACCACCTCCTATTAATATCTGTGTACATCCTGCACTAAACTGTTTTATTGTAGAGATCACTTATAGTATCTTCTTGATTTTTTATATTCTATATTTCTATATTTATACTTTCCCCCTATGAAAGTATGTACTCTTAATATTTTTTTAATCAAATATAACACATAAAAACAATAATTCAATAACATGCTTTAACCACTAGGAGGTGCACACAAGGTGCACACAGCCATAACAACGTTGTATTATTAGTGTGTATGTACAACATCTGAAGATGTATAGTTTTATGCATGCTTTCACATCATTTTACAGCATATTGCTATACTATTTCAGACTCAGTATTTACATTCTTAAGGCCCTGACACACCAAGCAGTCACCAGAGGACTAGCCGACGCTGAAGTCGGCTGTTGCCTGGCCGTGTTCTCCTGCGTTTTGGCCATGTGTCGCACGGGAACACACCGCACCGACTTCAGTGCGTGAGTGGCAATAACTCTCCTTACCAGCAGGCGGCGGTAGTGTGTATTCGTCATTCAAAAGAGGCAACAACCGGAAGACAGAGAAGAAGAAGAGTATCTTTTCTCCGTAATATCATACAGAGCTGGCCTCTCCTGGATCAAGGTGATGAGCAGGTCTTCGTTTGCATCATTCCAGATCGCCATGATGAGATGAAAATGAATAGCAGTCTGTGTGTGCCTTCTTAAATCGTTTGTTTACGTCCCTCACTTCCGCTTCGCTTCTCATGCACTGATTTGCTAGCTGAACAGCCAATCAGAGTGATTATTTGGTCCGACTGCCAGACCCGATGCATGGCCGATTCAACATCGGCCATGCATCGGGTCTGGCAGTCCAAATAAGGCGTGTCACGGTCGACGGTGCGGGACACACCAACCTGACTACGGCGCCGCGAATGCCCGACAGCCTCTGACGGCCTCTGACTCCCAAAATCGGGTTGGTGTGTCAGGGCCTTTACATTCAAAGAAAATCAGTAATATCTTTAAAAACTACAGTCCTTTTCTATCAGCTGTGCACCGTTATGGTGTAAATATAACCTATCTATGAATTAGATCAAATGTAAAGGTCAGCCGAATTAGTATTGATACTGCAAGGAGACGTATTGTGTGAAGAGAAATTGAAGATGTTGTTTAATTGTTGATATATTTATGATCCACGTCAAGTATTCAGTTTCGGCGCCATTTCTTCCAGTTTTTCCAAAGGTCTTCTCATCAGGGCTCTCTAAATAAAGAACTACGGCAGATCTGTAATATGTAATGCAGCCTAACCGTGTATTACAATGCCGTTATGTGATGACTTTCAAAGAGAAAAGCAAGAGCACTCGGAATTAAGTATTTTATACTTTTAAAATGTTTTACGGATTTTATATAATATAAACACCAAATCCCAGCATGCATTGCGGCTAACACATCCAATCAGCGAGCTTAAAACCATAGCTGAGGATCTTGGGTAATCGCTCGAAATGCCTACGTCTGTTACCGGTTATATTTATTTTGAAATTCAGTTCCTGACGGACGCCAAAAAAGCCCGAGATTATGGAATTAGACCAATAAATAAAAGCAAGGATAATTGTGTGTTATTGGTGAGTAAATAACAGTGTGTTATTTTGAAAAGAATAACAAATTAGAAGGAAAAAAAGATTTAAAAAATATCAGTATCCTGAGGCTCTGAGCCCCATTTATTTTCCTCACAGACGACAACAAAAGTCCGAAATTATACGATTTAAAATAAAAGCAATAACTGTGGCTTGATATTGAGTAAGAACATGTTTTTATGAACCACACAGCTTCCGGTCTTCCACGACCCGACCGGAGAAAAAGACGTGCTGCAGGCACGAAACACATTACCAGTAGAAATACATTGCTTTTAAAATCGTGCTGTGCAACACAAAAAAAAGGGGCAAATCGTGATGGTTAACACGAATCAATAGATTAAAAATCGCCGTGAGACTGGGTTGTATAAGGAGGCTGGATTTGTTATTTAACAACCCAGCCTCACCCTTCCTTTTGTCTTTTTTGCCCAATCGGTCAACAGGGCTTTTTTACCAGGTAGTTGTCATAGTTCGCATTACTGCAATTGTTCCACTACATGAGGATAGCTACTCTTAACAGTTTGTTGAATTGCCTATTAAACGATCTCTGGTAAGCATTATGTAGGATGTATGTCCATAAGGTTTTACTATAAAAGGGAAGACGCAACCCCAAGGCAGACAAAAGGACACTGTAAAAGTGAGGCTTACACACCAGTGGGGTCATTATTCTACAGCCATTACATTGGCCATCATTTACTTCATAATGAGGTTACTATTATCTATTGCCACGTTAAAGAAAGCCATATTCTATAGGTGCAGAAGAAACTGTTGATATTGCAGAAAGTCTGTAATTTAGCACTATTTGGTTTCTCTGACAGAACAAGAGACAATTGTCTTTGATGGCTCTCAAGACAGGTCTGTTTGCAACACAAAAATAAATATATAACTCAACATGAAGTCTCCAAAGCCCCCATTTTTAAGGATGTGGTTTAGCAAAGGGTTTTTTACTGCTTACTGTAGATGTAACAGGTTTGTTTTAGCAAAGGGAATTCCAGAAACCATTTAACTGAATGTGTGGAAGCCGTTGTTTCAGATTAGTCAGTAAAACCAAGTTTTATAACTCATAATCCCTGCTGCAATGTTATGTCTTTACTCTTCACTGTACCTTATCATGTTTTTTTAATTGAACTTTAATTTTTTAACGTTTACGTAGAAAATGGCTTCTCCTCTTCTGACAATATTGTGGTCATCAGGCAGTTTTGTATAATGGTACTGGACGATATGTGTATTTTGTCGGTGATGATGTTTAATTTCCCACTACACCTTTCATATAATCGAATATTGCAAGCTATGGTGTAATAATAATTTGGTACCACTTTAGAATAAGACTACCCTAATAAAGGATTCATAAAGGGTTTATAATGAGGTTATGAATGAGGCTGTAAACACTTTATCAATCATTAGGAACCATTTATAAACCAGTTCTAACAGTTTTCATACATCAACACAGGCTCACTATTTGGCAAGATGACTAAGCCTTATATTGGCTACCTAGCTTACTTTGTCTTCTTCATCAGCCAACATCCTTGGTATCTGTTGTTCACTGAGTTCATTCCCCCCTTCTATCTTGATGTTTCTTGGCATCTCTTTATGACCATTTATCTACGAGTTACTAACATGTATAACTGCCAAAAGGGAGCCTGGTAAAGTGTAAAACACATTGCCATGTATTAATGAGTTACTACCATTTATAATGTGTTAAAGTTATATTAAGCCTTAAAGTTATGCATAAATTAGGGCGTGGTCACATTGAGTGACAGGTCATTCCAGTGACTGCTGTTGTTAGCTTCCTGTCTCTCTGTTAGCAGCTCTGTGATGCTACAGGGGATCAAGCCTACTCAACTCATCCGGGGAATGTAACTTGAACTTGGCGGTGTTTGTTGTGCTGGTGCCTTGTGGACTATTCTCCATGTTTATATTGTACTATTGTGACTTGCTCCGCGTTTAAAACAGACGGTGCATGAATGCGGTTTTACGGTAAATGAAATTTGAGTACTTTATTTATGTGTTGCTTATGTTCTCATTCATAACACTCCGTTCGATGTCTCACTATGGGATGCGCCTCAACGCGTATGCAAACAGAAGCATCAATCTCATTACGCCAATCCTGATTGGCTGGTGATCTTGACGTCAACGTCAGGGAATCCACCCACCCTTTAAGTAGCTTGCGCTACGACGCAGCGTCATTCAAACACCTCTTCTCGCTTCAGAGCACATCTCGTTTTATCAGTAACCGGGCTAGCTTAACGGTCCACAGACTGAACCCAAGCTAACATTCGGTCGACGGGCGCTTGCCGGTTACTTTTTTGCTTTGCAAGAAGATTTAGCAATATTAACACACCAGTTAATATTGGAATCTGCCTCGCCGTTCTTTCTGTCGAAATAACGGTAAGGTTTGATTTTTTTCTTCAAGCTAGTAACATACCTGTTGCTAGTTTGTTCTTCCCTCCACACCGACACCACGGTAAAGAGGACGTTCTCTTTTCTCTCTCACACCAGAGGAGACGGAGATAAAAAAGGTATTAACACACAAGTTAATATTCTCTAAAGAATAAAATCTACATCGTCGCCTTTTTTCCTTTCGGACTAACAGCAAGGTTAGATTTTTTCTCAGTAACGTACCTGTTACTAGCGTGTCCACTCCACGCCGACACCCCGGCGATCGAAGATGGACCCTTCTCTCCCTCACACCAAAGGAGTCAGGGACTCGGAGGCTCGGCTATGCGGCTGCGGGTTTAAAATTTCAGGCACAGACTCCAGGTCTGCTCGTCCTGCCTCGGGCTGGAACACGCCCGGGAGGCTATCGATAACCCCGGCTCGTGCGGGCATTGTACCCGCTTCACCATGAAGAGCCTCCGCCGACGGTTACCATGCCAAGCTAGCTTGTCGGGACAGGACCCCCTCATGTCCGCTGATTCGCCGACCGGCAATCAAGACATGGTGGCGTCCGCCGCAGAGATTGAGCCCCGCGCTGTGTCAGCCTGGGGCTCAACAACAGCGACAGCCGCTAAACCGGAGCCCCACGCCGTTTTAGGCTGGGACCCGGTGGCGGCAAGAGCCGCGAGAGCGGAGCCCCACACTGTGTCAAGCTGGGGCTCCCAATTGGACCTCACCATGGTTCCACCCGCGGAGGATGTCCTGGAGTTGGACTACATGGAGGACGAAGAGGATACCTCTGAGTTCCTCCTGTCTGACTCAGATGGGGATGACATCTTCGTTTCATCGGCTCAGGCTGCTAAGCCGGGAGTGATGTCCGCTCCCCCGGGCGAGAGCACACCAGCTTCGCCCGTCCTAAGCATGGACTTGCAGGCCGTGTGTCACCGCGCTGCGTCCAGGCTGGACATCCCATGGCCTGTAGTGGCCAAGGAGACCTCCAGATCTCGCTACGAGGGGAAGAACTTGCCCCAAGCAGCGAGGACGAAGAGGCAGATGGTGGACGAGGTGTCGGTCTCGTGGAGAGACCGTCCCTTCAGCAACAAGGCCCCAATCCAGGGTGCCTCCTCCCTGGACTGTGACGGTATGGAGAGGCTCGGCCCGCTCCGCATGCCGCCCATGGAACCGCTGGTGGCAGCCCACCTCCAACCGAGGCTGGCTTCGACACCAAGCAGGAACCCCATGCTACCGACAAAGGCAGACCGGTTCCAGTCAGCGATGACCGAACGGGCCTATAAAGCCACAGCTTTGTCCGTCAGGGCTCTCAACGTCTCCTCGCTGCTGACCGCCTACCAGGCGGAGCTTTGCGAGGACATGTCGAGCAGACCTGAGCCTGCCGTGTGGGACGAGATCGCAGCGATCACGGACATTTGCCTCCGTATGCAGCGCTGTGCAGTCCAAGCCACGGGAAAAGCACTGGGAATGATGGAGAGCCAGGTGGCTCAACCTGACCAACCTTCCAGACCGGGAAAAAGAGGATGTTCTGGACATGCCTATTGTTCCCGAGGGCATATTTCGCTCCGCTCTAGCTTCAATGCAGCTGAGGTGCGAGTCAAAAAGGAAGGGAGATGAGGCTCTCCAGCTCTGTCTTCCCCGAAGGGTCCAGCCACCACCTCCAATGGTCCCGCGGCAGGCCTTCACCCAAGCTGTCTCACGTCCTGCTCGGTTCAAAATACCGAAGCAGCAGAGACCGCAGCCCGTCCCGGGTCCCCAGCCCAGGCACGAGGTAAGAGGGAGCTGGCCAAGAAAATCTCCGGTCCCGGCAGCGGCCGCTCAGGTGCAGCCGACCCAGGTTTTCAGCCACCTGGCGAGGAAGAAGAAGCGGGCGGCTTGACAGCCTCCTCTCCTCTCCTCGATGAAGGAGCTGGAAGTTCCCTGTTACCCAGCTCCAGAGCACGTTCCAGTGTTGGATGCTCATGTGTTTTCGGGGTGCCGCCATGCCCCCATCTTCCCGCCGCCTCGAGTGATGCCAAAACGTTATCCTCAAGTTCGCACCATCAGGGAAATGGACTTAACATCAAAGACAGCAAGTTCCGCTCCCTGTTTAAGTCACACAAACACATGTCATCATTGTTGTTTCAAAATAATAGAGAAGTGTTCAGCATTAAGTGGGATAATAATGTAGAAAATAACAGCTTCTGTCTGAGGTTGGTAAAATTAGGTCATTAGGTAAGTTAGAGAGATATTTTATTAGATAGGTAACTTTATGCATTGATAAGGTTAATTTAAATGTGCTATGGTCGAGTATGTAGACAAGCTAACGTCAAAGTAGTGTTGAAGAGCGGCGTAGTGTATGTGCAACTAACCTCACAATAAGATGTGTGTATATTACAATTATTAATGTCATATTTCAAGATGATTACTTAGATATTAAAATATGTTTGGTTGAGCTGCAGTTCATTATTGAGCTTACAGGTTAACATCACAGTCATATCTAAAGAACGAACCCAAACCTTGTTCTTTTTATTAATTGTGTTACCAAATTGGTATCAAATAAATAGTAAGCATTAATGGTAACACCAATGCTGATAAAGTAAACTATTTTATTTGAGTATTTGTGTCTGGGAGAAGGTACTGTACCCAGTTCCTTTCTTGTACAAGAGAATACAATATCCAATATATCAATATGGACCATTTCTGTATAATTATCCTTAAATTATGTTATACAATGCACCTAATAAACAAGTATGGCATTTTGAAACATGATGTGCAACAATTGTTACTGTAATTTGTGTTCATTTTGTTGTTAACTAAGATGATATTATGATTTATTTTTTGTTAGTATTTCATTTCATTTCAAACCTTTATTTATACAGATAAATCCCATTGAGATCATTGATCTCTTTTTCAAGGGAGACCTGCTCAAGTAGTTCCACATGAAACATAAAAACATAAACAGAACAACAAAAGGACATCATACAGCATCGTTTACATACTTATCCACATAAGCAGGTACCAATAGCTTCCGATTGACTAGCATCCAACTGAGCTTTAAAAACATTTAGTGGCACCAGATTGTTCAGTTTCCATTTAATTTGCAGACTATTCCAAGACAGAGGAGCTGCGCATCTAAAAGCTGTCTTCCCTAAGACAGTCCTAGCAGTTGTCACATTTAATAAAACCACTGCATTCGATCTCAGGCAGTTAAGCCACTTACAATTCTCCGACAGATCAGGGAGCAGATATAAGATGGAAGTTTCCCTAACATGGCTTTGTATATAAAAATGTACCAGTGACTGAGCCTCCGTACAGTTAGTGAAAGCAAACCAGCCCTTGCATATAGGGTACAGTGATGGGTTAATGCTTTACAGTTTGTCACAAATCTTAGTGCACTGTGATACGCAGCATCTAACTTGACCAGGCAATTGGCAGGTGCATTCATATACATCAGATCCCCATAGTCCAGCACAGGTAAAAAGATCACAGTGACTAGCCTTTTACTGGCCTCAAGCGAGAAACAGGACTTGTTCCTGTAGAAGAAACCTAGCCTAACCCTCAGTTTTTTTAGCAGGTTATTGACATGAAGTTTAAAAGTGAGACAATCATCAAGCCAGATACCAAGGTATTTGTAACAGGCAACAACTTCAAGTTTTGTTCCTTGCGTAGTTACAATATCTAAAACAGGCTCTGGTGTCTTTTTTGCTTTTGAAAAGAGCATTACCTTGGTTTTATCCACATTTAAAAGAAGAGAGAGAGCTGTGTCTGAATAGTGTTTAAAACAGCCTGTAATTTAACAACAGCCTCTTTAATGGAGGGACCTGCACAATACATCACAGTATCATCCGCATAAAAATGTAAAGTAGCTTCATCCACATTATCACCTACGCTGTTAATATATATGGAGAATAAAAGTGGTCCTAAAACAGAACCTTGTGGTACACCATTAGAAATGTTTAACCACTCAGAAGACAGTCCATCAAAATGAACACATTGGGACCTTTCAGAGAGGTAGTTCACAAACCACCCCACTGCAAGGCTGGATATGCCAATACTGAGTAGCCTCTGCTTTAAGATGCGATGATCAACGGTGTCAAACGCTTTGGAAAGGTCAATAAACAGAGCTGCACAACTCTGCTTATTATCTAAAATACTAGTAATGTCATTTACCACTTTCATTGTGGCAGTGATGGTGCTGTGTTTCTTTCTGAATCCTGACTGATGTTTAGACAGGATATCATTTATAGATAAAAACTCCTTTACTTGTTCACTCACAAGTCGTTCGAGCACCTTAGCCAGAACTGACAATTTAGAGATTGGCCTATAGTTATTTAAAATAGTTGCCTCCCCTCCTTTCAGTAAAGGCAAGACATAAGCAGACTTCCATACTTTTGGAATTGCATTTGTGCTGAGGGAGAGGTTAAAAAGAGAAGTAAGAGGTGGAGCAATAAAATCAGCAGCTATCTTAAAAAAATAAAGGTTCTAAGTTGTCCTGGCCAGCCGGTTTCCTAGGATCTAACTTGGATAATGCTTCATGAACAATACCAATAGTTAAAGGAGTAAAACTGAAAGGGTTTTCCAGACCACATTGTTCAGAGTCAAGGATTGGAGCATTCACAGAAGCAGAAGTACAGTCAGTGACAGAATCAAACATAGAGCCACAAGACACAAAATGCTTATTAAAGCAATTTAGCATAGTAGCCCTGTCTGATATAGTGCCAGATGCTGTGGTAAGGCACGGAGGTAGCTCATTTGGGATATCACCAGTGGAAATCGATTTTATGGCTTTCCAAAATTTCCTAGGATTATTCAGGTTTTCTGTGGTAACCGACAAATAGTACTTTGATTTAGCACTTTTTATTTGAGATGTGAAGCTATTTCTTAGCTGCCTAAAACATAGCCATTCTACCTCTGAGCCTGATTTCCTAGCCTTAGCCCAAGCATTATTTCTCTCATGAAGTAGACTGGACAGCTTAGCAGAAAACCAGGGATTGTTTCGTCCCTTCATTTCATTTCATTTCAAACCTTTATTTATACAGATAAAATCCCATTGAGATCATTGATCTCTTTTCCAAGGGAGACCTGTTCAAGTAGTTCCACATGAAACATAAACAGAAGAACAAAAGGACATCATCCAGCATCATTTACATAATTATCCACATAAACAGGTACCAATAGCTTCTGATTGACTAGCATCCAACCGAGCTTTAAAAACATTTAGTGGCACCAGATTGTTCAGTTTCCATTTAATTTGCAGACTATTCCAAGACAGAGGAGCTGCGCATCTAAAAGCTGTCTTCCCTAAGACAGTCCTAGCAGTTGGCAGATTTAATAAAACCACAGCATTCGATCTCAGGCAGTAGCCACTTACAATTCTCCGTGAGATCAGGGAGCAGATATAAGATGGAAGTTTCCCTAGCATGGCTTTGTATATAAAAATGTACGAGTGACTGAGCCTCCGTACAGTTAGTGAAAGCAAACCAGCCCTTGCATACAGGGTACAGTGATGGGTTAATGCTTTACAGTTTGTCACAAATCTCAGTGCACTGTGATACGCAGAATCTAACTTGACCAGGCAATTGGCAGGTGCATTCATATAGACCAGATCCCCATAGTCCAGCACAGGTAAAAAGGTCACAGTGACTAGCCTTTTCCTGGACTCAAGCGAGACACAGGACTTGTTTCTGAAAAAGAAACCTAGCCTAACCCTCAGTTTTTTTAGCAGGTTATTGACATGGAGTTTAAAAGTGAGACAATCATCAAGCCAGATACCAAGGTATTTGTAACAGGCAACAACTTCAAGTTTTGTTCCTTGCGTAGTTACAATATCTGAAACAGGCTCTGGTGTCTTTTTTGCTTTTGAAAAGAGCATTACCTTGGTTTTATCCACATTTAAAAGAAGCTTTAATTCAGAGAACTGAGTCTGAATAGTGTTAAAAACAGCCTGTAATTTAACAACAGCCTCCTTAATGGTGGGACCTGCACAATACATCACAGTATCATCCGCATAAAAATGTAAAGTAGCTTCATCCACATTATCACCTATGCTGTTAATATATATGGAGAATAAAAGTGGTCCTAAAACAGAACCTTGTGGTACACCATTAGAAATGTTTAACCACTCAGAAGACAGTCCATCAAAATGAACACATTGGGACCTTTCAGAGAGATAGTTCACAAACCACCCCACTGCAAGGCTGGATAGGCCAATACTGAGTAGCCTCTGCTTTAAGATGCGATGATCAACGGTGTCAAACGCTTTGGAAAGGTCAATAAACAGAGCTGCACAACTCTGCTTATTATCTAAAATACTAGTAATGTCATTCACCACTTTCATTGTGGCAGTGATGGTGCTGTGTTGCTTTCTGAAGCCTGACTGATGTTTAGACAGGATGTCATTTGTACATAAAAACTCCTTTACCTGTTCACTCACTAGGCGTTCAAGAACCTTAGCCAGAACTGACAATTTAGAGATTGGCCTATAGTTATTTAAAATAGTTGCCTCCCCTCCTTTCAGTAAAGGCAAGACATAAGCAGACTTCCATACTTTTGGAATTGTATTTGTGCTGAGGGAGAGGTTAAAAAGAGAAGTAAGAGGTGGAGCAATAAAGTCTGCAGCTATCTTTAAAAAGAAAGGTTCTAAGTTGTCCGGGCCAGCCGGTTTCCTAGGATCTAGCTTAGATAAGGCTTCATGAACAACATCAACAGTAAAAGGGGTAAAACTGAAAGGGTTTTCCAGACCACGTTGTTCAGAGTCACATACTGTGGTGTTTACAGAAGCCGAGTTAGTGACAGAATCAAACATAGAGCCACAAGACACAAAATGCTCATTAAAGCAATTTAGCATAGTAGCCCTATCCGATATAGGGCCAGATGCTGTGGTAAGGCACGGAGGTAGCTCATTACGGATCTCACCGGTTGATATCGATTTTATTGCTTTCCAAAATTTCCTAGGATTATTTAGGTTTTCTGTGGTAACTGACAAATAGTACTTCGACTTTCCACTTTTGACATTTGAAGTGAAGCTATTCCTTAGCTGCCTAAAACGCAGCCATTCTATCTCTGAGCCTGATTTCCTAGCCTTTGCCCAGGCCTTGTTTCTCTCATGAAGGAGACTAGACAGCTCAGCAGAAAACCAAGGATTGTCTCGTCCCTTTACTCTAAATTTACGCAGGGGTGCATGTCTAACAATGATCTCCATAAAACCAAGATAAAAAATAAGACCATGCGGTTTCCCCTGCGAGATGGAGTTCATGACTTTATGTGCTGTTCATGAGCTCTCATGAAACATTCATGAACAACTCATTATATGTTCACTTGTCATGTTCATGAACCATTTTAAAGAGCAGTTCATGAAATGTTTATGAACATTGTTCATTCATATAAAGTTCCTGTTTTGCTCATGACAGACTTTTATGAGCAATTTATGAACTTTTCATGATCCAGCCAATCACAACATTATAATTAAAACCCCACAAAGTGTGCATGAGTATTTCATGAACTTTTCATGACTATGAGCATTTCATGAATTGTGGATGATTGTGGCAAGTTCAGAATATTTTGGAATATTCATGAGCATTTTATGAACTTTTGATGATCAGTGTGATGTTTTTAAAGACCTCTTGAATATTCATCTACTATTTGAACATTTCTTTCTTTTTTAAAACTTTTAATCTTAAAACAAAACAATAGTGAATTTGAAACTGAACATTATCTGTATTTATTTTGGTGACATTCATATCATTTTATGGTTTATCTGTACTGTTTGAGAAGCAGTACGAGTAAGTAGCGCCAAGGTGGAACCTTTGGCAGGTGAGCGGTGACATCTGGGTTACCTTAGGGGGGACACTTCCGCCCCCTCCTCAGAAGCAATCCAGACGATCAACCGGATCCTGTGTATAATTATTGCTGCTCCACTTTTCTGTTTTCTACAGGTCAGTACATAATGAAAATGATCGATGTTAACTTGTGTGAATTAGATATGATGTTGGAGATGTTTAGGAGAGTGTGTCAGAAGGTTTTGAGCATGTTTGACATAGTAACGGTATTTTAAAAATACTAAACTGTCGGCAACAATAGATGCCATTTTCGCGGGCTTCAGCCGCACCTGGGTAAATATGACCTGAGCGAAGGCTCGCAGGCAGGTTAGCTGCTGCGCACGGGTAATATGTTTGGTTTACCTGAGTGCAGTCTTGCAGGCACATTGCCTTGTTTTTTGTTTATTAACATTGACAGTGTATTTTTGTGATCTTCATAATATGTTATATTTGGTAAAGATAGATATATTGATAGAAAGTATTATTTGATAGCGTTATGTGTTTATAGATAACAACCTGTCCTTCACTGCAAACATAGCTGCTACAACCCGCTGCTGCAGATACACGCTTTACAACATCAGGAGGATGCGTCCCCAGCTGACCCAGAAAACGACGCAGGTTCTAGTCCAGGCTCTCATCATCTCACGCCTAAACTACTGCAACTCCCTCCTGGCTGGTCTACCTGCATGTGCCATCCGACCTGCAGCTCATCCAGAATGCAGCGGCTCGTCTGGTCTTCAACCTTCCTAAATTCTCCCACACCACGCCGCTCCTCCGCTCCCTCCACTGGCTTCCGGTAACTGCTAGAATCCACTTCAAGACAATGGTACTTGCGTACCATGCTGCGAATGGATCTGGCCCTTCCTACATCCAGGACATGGTTAAACCGTACACCCCAGCACGTGCACTCCGCTCTGCATCAGCCAAACGGCTCGCTGCACCCTCGCTGCGAAGGGGACCCAAGTTCCCATCAGCAAAAACACGTGGGTTTGCTATCCTGGCTCCAAAATGGTGGAATGAGCTCCCCATTGACATCAGGACAGCAGAAAGCTTACACACCTTCCAGCGCAGACTGAAAACTCATCTCTTTCGACTCCACTTCGAGCAATAGAACTATTAACAAAGCACTTATGGACTGGCTTACCTAAAGCCAGTTGAGTAGCACTTGAAATGTTTTTGCTCTATGAAGCCTGATGTACTTTATGATTCTGTTTTCTTCAAGTTTGTATTTTGTTGGTCGAACGCACTTATTGTAAGTCGCTTTGGATAAAAGCGTCAGCTAAATGCAATGTAATGTAATCATTTATATTCACTATGTTGAATTTCTCCTTGAGATACAGTAATTGACTGTGACAGACAGATAACTTAAATGGAGAAATGTGATGTTTGTAAAGTTCAGCTATTTGAATGTAACTGTGTACTTTGAATTTTGAATAAGAAGCATTCCAGACGATCAACCGGATCCTGTGTATAATTATTGCTGCTGCACTTTTCTGTTTTCTACAGAAATCATTTATTGTTGCTGTGGTACCCAAGCTTTTGGGACCCGTAACAAAAAATGTTGTGCAGCTGAGTGTCAAGAACTGCTTGTGATAGGATTAATTGTAGTGCTCCACCTGTATACATGCATGTTTGTTTGTTAATTTGAGTAAAGTTCCATTGTGATTGACATAATTGTTGTTTTCTATGGTTGCCAATTGACCCACAGTCAGTGGTTCATGAACAGTTCATGAACAGTTCATAGCCAGCCATTGAATTATATTCAGTGACTGGGTATGAACTGTTCATGAACGGTGTATGAAGTTGTTATGAACAGTTCTTGATATGTTCATGAACAATTCTTGAAATGTTCTTGGTTGAATATCCCTACACACTCACTGAAAACTCCATTTCATGAATTGTTCATGAACCATTCCAGCACAGGAGGTTCATGAGTAGTTCATGAACTGCCCTAGTGCCATTTAATGTTCATGTCACTTTCATGAACAGTTCATCAACTTTGTTATGAGCTGTTTATGAGCTGTTCATGAATATGGTTCACTAATATTTCATGAACTTTTCATGACAAGTTCATGAACAGTTCACTATCATCTCACTGGGGTTCAACATCAGCACACAGATCGATTTTACCCCAATCAAAATCAAACTGATCATGAACAAAACCCTGCTCCACAAAATGTTTTATGTCTCTCTTGATGATAATGCGAGGTTTAACCTTTTGGACCTTAGTGTCCCTAATTGTGGCTACAACACAGTGATCGCTCAGATCATTTGCAAATACTCCCACAGAAGAATATTTATGGGGAACATTAGTTAAAATGAGATCAATTAGGGAGGATTTATTAGGGGACTTAATATTTGGGCGAGTAGGACTGTCCACAATCTGAGTAACATTTAACGAGATACAAAGGTTTTTAAAATCCTCTGACACTGCAGTTAACCAGTCCCAGTTAAAATCTCCAAGTAGCACTATTTCCTTGTAGTCTAGTTGTGATAAAAGATTTGCTAGTGAAGACAAGGAGTCTTTGACAGCTGAGGGGGGTCTGTAGCAGCCCACCACCATGACCTGTTGACCCTTTGCCACTTCTATATTTAAGGCTAAAAATTCAAATTGCTTACTGATCGATTTGGAAATTAATGTGGTTACACTGAACTTATTCTTAACATAAATTGCAACGCCACCACCTTTATTAGGCCGGTCGGTACGATACACATTAAAACCATTTAAGGTAATGTCAGAGGCCAAAATAGACTTACCCTTCACTCTAAATTTACGCAGAGGTGCATGTCTATCTATAATTTTCATAAAACCAAGATAAAAATAAGACCATGCAGTTTCTACATCAGCACACATTGATTTTACCCCAATCAAAATCAAACAGATCATGTAAAAAACCCTGCTCCACAAAGTGTTTTTGTCTCTCTTTGTGATGATACGTGGTTTAACCTTTTGGACCTTAGTGTCCCTAATTGTGGCTACAACACAGTGGTCACTCACATCATTAGCAAATACTCCCACAGATGAGTATTTATGTGGAACATTTGTTAAAATTAATCAATTAAGGAGGATTTATTTGGGGACTTAATATTTGGGCGAGTAGGACTGTCTATAATCTGGGTAAAATTCAAAGAGGTACACAGGTTTTTAAAATCCTCTGACACAGAAGTTAACCAGTCCCAATTAAAATCACCAAGCAGCACTATTTCCTTGTAGGAAAGTTGTGATAACAGTTTTGCCAAAGACGATAAAGAGTCCTTGACAGCCGAAGGGGCCCTGTAGCAGCCCACCACCATGACCTGTTGACCCTTTGTTACCTCAATATTCACGGCTAAAAATTCGAGCTGTTTACTAACAGATTTGGAAACCATATTGACTACACAAAACTTATTTTTCACATAAATGGCAACGCCACCACCTTTTTTAGCCCGGTCAGTACGATATACACTGTAACCATTTATGTAAATGTCAGAGGCCAAAATGGATTTATCTAGCCACGTTTCTGATAAGACAATGACATCAGCATCAGTCGAACTCGCCCAAATATGGACAAAATCTAATTTAGGTAACAGTCTACGCACATTTAAATGAATTAAACCTAGCCCAGATCTAGATATAAGATCAGCAGGAGTAGCTATTTGACTAATACTGCTAGGTGGACCTGGATTTGGCTGTACATTTCCTGATAGTAACAACAATAAAAATACCAAGCACCTTTTCCTCTTAATCAACACACATACATTGTCAGCTGTTCTAGAGTCACCAGCAAACTTCGCGAAAGTGAGATTAGAGTTTAAAAAACAATTCTGAAGGACCATCGTGGCAGGCATGTGAGAAAGACAAACATTTTCCGAAATGAATGTCCGCGACAGTGCAACCAGCAATTGTTTGTGCAACACCTCCGAAACTGTACAGGGGATGTCCACTGCGGGCAGCAGAACATACCCGAATCCAGTAGATTTTTCAGGACGACTAGCGATCTTCTCCTTGTCCATCACAGCCAAGAAAAGGCACAGCAGAAACACGACACCCGCCATTCTCCCAGTCCAGCACAACAGTATCCACGCTGTTCCCGGAGCAAGGTGGAACCAGGCCTCAGCTACAGCAGAGCAGAGCAGGTGGAACCAGGCCTCAGCTACAGCAGCACAGCAGAGCAGAGCAGGTGGAACCAGGCCTCAGCTACAGCAGCACAGCAGAGTAGGTGGAACCAGGCCTCAGCTACAGCAGCACACCAGAGCAGAGAAGGTGGAACCAGGCCTCAGCCACAGCAGCACAACAGAGCAGAGAAGGTGGAACCAGGCCTCAGCTACAGCAGCACAGCAGAGCAGAGAAGGTGGAACCAGGCCTCAGCAACAGCAGCACAGCAGAGCAGAGTAGGTGGAACCAGGCCTCAGCTACAGCAGCACAACAGAGCAGAGAATGTGGAACCAGGCCTCAGCCACAGCAGCACAACAGAGCAGAGCAGGTGGAAGCAGGCCTCAGCTACAGTAGCACAGCAGAGCAGGTGGAACCAGGCCTCAGCTACAGCAGCACAGCAGAGCAGAGAAGGTGGAACCAGGCCTCAGCTACAGCAGCACAGCAGAGCAGAGAAGGTGGAACCAGGCCTCAGCTACAGCAGCACAGCAGAGCAGAGAAGGTGGAACCAGGCCTCAGCTACAGCAGCACAGCAGAGCAGAGCAGGTGGAACCAGGCCTCAGCTACAGCAGCACAACAGAGCAGAGAAGGTGGAACCAGGCCTCAGCCACAGCAGCACAACAGAGCAGAGCAGGTGGAACCAGGCCTCAGCTACAGCAGCACAACAGAGCAGAGCAGGTGGAACAAGCCTCAGCTACAGCAGCACAGCAGAGCAGAGCAGGTGGAACCAGGCCTCAGCTACAGCAGCACAGCAGAGCAGAGCAGGTGGAACCAGGCCTCAGCTACAGCAGCACAGCAGAGCATAGCAGGTGGAACCAGGCCTCAGCTACAGCAGAACAGCAGAGCAGAGCAGGTGGAACAAGCCTCAGGTTTTGCAGTGCAGCAATAAATATTATTATCGATATAGTTAGATTCCACCTTCATTATTATGAATCTGTGAGTGTGAGTATGCACGTAGACGCTTTTGACATACCTGGAGAAGGAAGGAATAGGTCTTCAGAATGATGGGAGTTAAAGACAAAAGACTAGGCGGAGACTAGTGTTGAAACTAGTGGAGAAATGATCAAGATGCCACCTTGTCCCTCTGATTAGACCGCATGTTAAGTCAGGAAGTAGCTTTATTAGTGATGAGTGGAGGGCATAGGAGAGTGCTGAGTAACATGGAGTACAACCACTACACCATAAACCACAGCAGGTGGTTTGTGAACCCCCAGACTGGCAGTCATACCCAACATAATGAAAGAGCTAGGTCGACCGTCAAAGGACATGAGAGGAAACCGTACAGAGAGTTTGTTTGAGGAACACCTCACGGTTCTTGAATGGTCATCTTGGCGTGGCTCTGGTCACCCTGATGGATTGCTTGGACGCTTGTTCAAGGGTATACATGTCTGAAAAAAGCATTTATGTATAAAAATATGTGTATTAGTCATACTAAACAGTCATTACTTAAGTCCTGATTTTCTTCATGGGTGAATAAAATGTTTTGCTTGGCTCTGTTGCATCTTACTTTGCATTTCATGTGAAAAATGTGTATTAGGTAATCTATGGGCTCAGAACAGTCTCATAATACACACATGCGCACAGAAGGATTCACACCTGTATTTCATGATCCGCAAAAGGATTCACACTTGTATTTCCGGATCCACACTTGTGTTTTTCAATGCACACACAAATGTGTTCCGTTTCATATACATGTAAATAAAATCCAAATACAGAAAATATATGTATTTTTGATCCTCACACATTTGTTTTCCGTTTAAAACCTCTGAACCTGCAAACACAAACAGCTTTCTGTGCATGGATCGCTGTGCATTCGTGTGTGGGTTTTTTGAGACTCCCCTGACGGTCAGCCGATTCATATTTGTAATGATTTCTATCTATAGCCAATCAGATGTCTCCTCAAGTATAAGCCAATCACATGAGCGCGTCCCCACGAGGGTAGATTTCTTGCGTTCATGACGTAGCGCTTCATGTACGTATTTTGCGCAGTCCGGAGCTGACAGCTCCATGGAGCCTGCAGCTAATTTCAGGACACCCTCCATTCTCAGTACAGCGCCACTTTCCGAACAGGAAATGCACGCAAATACAAGCCTTTATATTATTAAGGTACAGCGCCACTTTCCAAACCATTGATGAATGCTTGTGTACACAAAAACGGCAGGCAAAACCGTTTTAAATGTGTGTTTCCTGTATGGCGAATACAGCTGCTTTATTTATGTCTGTATGAAGTTGTTGTGAGTGTGGAGGGAGCAGCTACAGGTTAGCTTAGCCTAATCGATCAGTGCACTACGAAGCCAGTGCTAGACAGTGACCTGTCAACGGGGGGAGCCCCGCCGGTCATTATCGGACGATATTAATAGTTTGATCGGTGCTCTCTATAAAGGCCGATTAGGAGAGCTGGATCTGATCGATATGGACATAAACGCGAGTGAAGTATAACCGGACGCAAGAGAGAGATCAGATCAGCTGCTGAGTCTGATGGAGACACGCTGCTCTGCATGATCACCTGATGCTCCGCCCTCTGTTTAGCGAGCTGACCGGACTGCGCAAAATGCATACATGAAGCGCTACGTCATGAACGCAATAAATCATACCCTCGTGGGGCGCGCTCATGTGATTGGCTTAGAATGGAGGAGACATCTGATTGACTATAGATAGAAAAAATTACAAGTACGAATCGGCTGACTGTCAGGGGAGTCTCAAAAAACCCACACACGAATGCACAGCGATCCGTGCACAGAAAGCGGTTTGTGTTTGCAGGTGCAGCGGTTTTAAACGGAAAACAAATATGTGAGGATAAAAAATACATATGTAAAACCTTTTTCTGTAATTGGATTTTATTTACATGTATATGAAACGGAACACATTTGTGTGTGCATTGAAAAACACAAGTGTGGATCCGGAAATACAAGTTTGAATCCTTCTGTGTGCATGTGTGTATTATGAGACTGTTCTGAGCCCATAGTAAGCGTGAATGTTATAACTCATTCATAAATGGTCATGTGTATTAAACTTTAAAAAAAAAACGCAACCTTTCAGTAGTTATCATGTTAGTGACTCATCAATAGATGGTGATGTGTTTCACACTTTACAATAAGGCTCCCTTTTAACAATTATAAATGGTTGTAACTCATTAATAAATGGTGATATGTGTTTTATACTTTACAATAAGGCTCCCTTTGTTCCCTACATGTTAGTAACTCATTCATAAATGGTCATAAGAGATGCCAAGAAATATCAAGATGGAAGGGGGTGGAATCAACTCAGTGAGCAACAGATACCAAGGATGCTGGCTGATGAAGAAGACGAGTTAAGCTAAGTAGCCAATATAAGACAGCAGTACAGATCAAGCTCCACATTTGTGGAATCAGCTTCCAGTTTGTGTTCGGGCGGCAGACACCCTATCCGTTTTTAAGAGTGCGCTTAAGACCTTCCTTTTTGATAAAGCTTATAGTTAGGGCTGATTAGATTCAGCCCCTAGTTTTGCTGATATAGGCTTAGTTTGTCGGGGACATCTTACTTCTTCCTTCTCGCTGTCTATACCTGTGTACTCTCATGTTCCGATTAACCCAGCTTCCCCAAATGTCTTTCTTTTTGGTGTCTATATACGCCGGGATCCGGAGTCATGGATGATCCTGCGGTCCTGTGTCCTGGATCGCGAGCGCTGGATCTTGAGTCGTGGCTGTGGTCCTGGATCATCGGTCCTGGATGGATATCCTCGTGGATTCATCTTCCTATTACACACATGCATTTCCAAACATTTGGACTACCTATGTTGCAAATGTATTATCTTTTCAATTTACACACGGCATCTATTGCACGTCTGTCCGTCCTGGGAGAGGGATCCCTCCTCTGTTGCTCTCCCTGAGGTTTCTCCCATTTTTCCCTTTAAACTGGGTTTTCTTTGGAAGTTTTTCCTTGTACGATGTGAGGGTCTAAGGACAGAGGGTGTCGTATTGTCATACTGATATTCTGTACACACTGTGAAGACCACTGAGACAAATGTAACATTTGTGATATTGGGCTATATAAATAAACATTGATTGATTGATTGATTGATTGATTGATTGATACAGATACATGTGGGCTCACTATTTGGCAAGCAACCGGTCATAGTGGCCCTGTTTATCTCATGTCTTATAAAAGCTTATTAATGATTTATAAAGTGTTCACAACCTAATTAATAAATGAATTACAAACTATTCGTAAACCCTTCATAAGGGTAGTCTTATTGTAAAGTGGTACCAACAATTCTAACATAATACAGTCCCCAATACTGTAAAATATGTTACCATCATATACATAACATCTTTCCTCCAGTAACACATATCACATTATTGGAGTTTATGTATACAATATACTGTATATAGCAATAGGAGTAAATTAAAAGGTTGGCAGTTCTTTATGTAAGAAAAAGTAATTATGTTTTAAAAACAAACAATTGCAAACCTCTCATACATTATTTATTTGAATTCAAATTAAAACGGTTGATGTTATGTGAAAGCATCAGCGCTGTGGGAAGTTTTCATGTTTCTTTTATGTCTCTAGTGTTGACAAGATTATTGTGTAAGGAGAAAATCTTCCACATGAGCAGCCACATATTACATTCCACCTTCAAGTAACAGAGCAAAAGTCAAAGATGAATTCCCATTAGAATTCTTAGAAAAGCAACACGCCTGGGGTTTCACAGCCCAGTAATTGCACAAGCAGATTTCTGGCTTGTTATCTGACCAATTACTTTTGACATAATTAAATGTAGCCACTGTGCACTAAAGAGACATTATTTTCTTTTATCATATTGATACTTTTGATTAAAGTAAACCTTGTGTCCTTTCACCTCACAGTCATTCTGTCTCTTCCTCGTGCAACAAATCGTTACAGCAAACTAAAATTCAATCTCACTCAGTGCCGTCGCTTCACAACAAGCTCTTGATCTTGGTGGCGGTGTGACTCATTGTTTGAATTAATTTGGAAACACTCTCAGCCACTGTCTCTATTTAGACATTTAATTACTCAAGTCAAGCTATAGCTCTGATATTTGTTTTTTGGGTATTTTCATAAAATAACAAATTGTCAATCAAATGTGAGGACCTTGAAATGGTTTATAGGGGTGTATATGACATGAAATACATCTGTACTCTAGCTCAGTGTTTTTCAAAGTGGGGGCATTTTATTTTATTTTAATTTTATTAATAACTGCATATCTATCAATCTATGTGTCCTTTGATGCCAATCTTTTAATATTTTTACTTATTCATATATATATATGTATATCTTTTTTAAATCACACGACCGCCCTTCAAGCCAATCAGAATCGAGCTGCCGCTACTGAGAGTGAAATACCTCATTCACACCAACGCAACTCCGGTTCAAGCTCCGTGCTAGAGCTTTTCAGGTTCAGAACCGGTTCTTCGGTTTAGCTCTGGCTCTTTTCACACCGCCCAGAGTCCGACTGGTGATGCGTCATTGCGTCATCGTTTGCGTCATGACGTAACCGTTTGCGTGCCTGCTTCATAAAGCCAAACCGTGCGGATGAAATCAGTTGCATTAATTTCTTATGGCTCTACCTGCAGCTTTTCCGGAGTCATTTCTGTGTTTAGTTATATTCTTATAAAAAAAGTGTACTCGTGTCAATAAAGGTTTTTTTTAAACGCAACTGCTTCCGAGGTCGGTCTTATTTCTTAAGGTGGACTGAACCATGAGTGTGGAGTAACGTTGTATCTTTCATTTAAATGAACTGTCACCTTCACCCAGGTATGTAACAGCTGTTCTCAAATGAACAAGTGAAGTAAAGTTTAATATGTATAGTTTTATAGATTTATAATGAGTTATAATGAGAGGTGATCAACGTGAATGCTCAGGTTCCACCTTAACACGCAGACACGTTGCTTCACCATGAGCAGAAACCTTTATATATACAATCTATGGCAGAAACACTGAAACTCTGAAACTCTTGTTAAGTTTCTCCATCGTTGTGTACAAACTGGATAAAACGCGGGCTTTTTGTTGTTGTTCAGGAGTTGATCTGTCTCTGCCCCCGCCTCGACGTAAGCGTGACGTATGCGGTGCTTTTGCTCTGGCCGGACCATTTTTTGGTACTTGAAAGGAACCCGATTCTGGAGCTAAGAGGCTGCTCCGCTGCGGTGTGAAGAGGAAAACCCGGTGCTTTTCAAGCTCCAGCTCCGAACCGGCCCTGAAACACCGTTGGTGTGAATGAGGTAAAACTGAGTATCTGCTCAGCTTTTGGAGCAAGTGAGAGCTAGTGAATATTTAACTCTGCAGCTGGATGAGAGCACGGATGTAGCAAATATTGATGTTTATATATATGAATATAAATATGTTTATTGTTAATATACTGTTGAATATTATATATAATACTATTAAGGCATAAGTAGCTTTCAAAAATGCAAAAAATATATGTTAATTGTTCATATTACTGTTGAAAATTATATAATATTATAAAGACAGAAATCACTTTAAAAATGCTTTAAAAATATGATTACTGTTGATATTACTGTTTAATATTGTGTTAAGAATGTTTATAACAGAAGACACAATGAATGTAATGAATGACAAACAAAATATAAATACAAACACATTTTAGAAGAATAACTGATTATTAATTATTAATACAAATATAAAAAATGTGTTAAGCTGTATGATTAATTTGTCATATTCTCCATCATAATGTACTCATCATTTAAAAAATAAATTGCAACATGGGGGTCCCAAGGCAAGGCAAGGCAAGTTTATTTATATAGCACTTTTCAACACAAGGCAATTCAAAGTGCCCCCTATATGGGGTCCTTGGCATGGCAACGTTTGGGAACCCCTGCTCTAGGTAATGATAGATTAAAGAGAGCCCAGTTGAGGCACAGCATAGAAATATAAACATGAAAATCAGCGTAATATGGCCTCTTTAAACTATTGTTGGGTGAGGGTTAGGGTTATTAGTGTAGTTAGTCAAAGTCAACATAAGTTTAACAAAAGATGGATTGAAATAATTATCTTTTAAATTGACGTTGTGATACTGTTGATTGTATCATCAATTTTGGTGACTTCATACCTTAAATTGTTAAATCAGCAGTCACGTTTCACTTTACCGTTCGAGGGCTTGTCGTTGATTACAAAAGGTCTGTCAATGCAAACGGATAGCTTGTAGGTAATTCAGTAATGACTGAGAGCATGCTCAGGTGGGAGGTAATGGAGTGTTAAATGAGTGATGCAAAGCTTCACAGATTCAGCTGAGTAGGAAGAGGTTGCTCTGACTGCTTTTCGGTGCCTGCTGTTAAACATACAGTACGTCCTCTTTTCCCACTTTTTAGTATGTGTGAGGGCAACTGACAGGCAAGATTAAATTAATGATGATGTTGCATACATACCAAGTACACTCCTCAAGAGTACTTATTCACTTAACGCAAACGTCCTGTAATGATGATTCACTTAAATTTACTTCATCAATTTTAATGCCGTAATAACATCGTCAGTTAATCAAAGTAAAAATGCCAGGCAGTAAAATAAATGGGTGTGATATGGCTTAAAGACTTGTAGCCGTCATTCATTCCACTTTATATTTCTGATATCAATCATTTCTATAGAAATGGCCTTGAATGGATGAGCAAAAAAGTGTGTGTTTCTCTCTCCAGTACTACAGAAGGATGCAGATTTGGATTGATCACTCAGGCATTTCCCTCCTCCTGTGAAATAACCGTGACAATGTCTGGAACATTGTTTTGCCTTTTTGAGCGCAGTGCAAGCTTGAAAAAGCTTCAGAGGCAATGTCGGATCCTTGTTACATTTGGTACTAAAAGACTAAGGACTAAGCTCCGTACTATGGGAGACCGGGCCTTCTGCTCGGCTGCTCCCAGCCTGTGGAACGCTCTCCCCGACCAAATGAGAGCACCACAGACCGTGGAGGATTTTAAAAAAGGTCTCAAAACCCATCTCTTCAAAAGAGCCTTTGCCTAGACATTTTTATCACCCTTTTATTTGTATTTTTTTTTTATTTTTATTTTTTTTTTATTGCTTTTTAATTAATTCTACCGTGTTGTGTAATGTTTATTTATACTGTTCATGCTCACTACTTGTAGCACTTCGGGATTTGCATTCAAATATGAAGTGCTTTATAAATGGAACTCATTATTATTATTATTATTATTATTATTATTAAAATACATGTATTTTGAAGTCATTCATTTGCATGGCAACCAAAGTGCAGGCTTTTAGAAGCATGGCTCCCAGGTGCATGGTTTATTGAGAGCAGATGTAGTTGCTGTTTCAAAGTGTTTAATTGGAGACTGCATTTCCAGACAGGCATCCCTGCCGCTGGTTTTATTCTAATTGCCAGCAGCAGCGCACTTAATGAAGCGAGTGGTGAAGAGTGTGGGTAAAAGAGTGAGAGTGACCAGGTTTCCACGGCAACAGCAGAGGTAGCCGAGTAGTGTTTTCATCTTGATGAAAAGGCTACAGGAGAGCAGTGTTTCCCTGCAGTGCTTCCTGCAGCTCTATAATGAACATGTATACGGTAATGGATATATCCATGGAAATGTTGCAGGGCTGGAAAATGTATGCAAACCTGTAAGAGTAAGGCCTCTGCAATCCACCACAGGAAACAATTGTTCTCCAAACCTCAGGATTAGACATGTGTAGGCCAAATCTGAAGCACAATAGTGCAGAATCTTAAAAGTGAATCTGCAGGCGAAGAGCTGTTAAAGCTTTCTTCCTTAAGATCTGAACAAAGAATTGTGCTAGTCATTTTTTTTGCCCTGCTTGTCGACCAGATTTATATAATAGCAAGTTCTTTGGAATCCAGAGGGTGTTCATTTGCACAACGTTGACCACAGTTACCCTCAATGGATCCTCATTAAAGCTGCAGTACAGTTCTGCAAATTAACCCGATGGTCCCATGAAGGTATCGGGTCTGGGGTTTTTAATTGCCCGCCAGCCTCATGTTGCGTTCAGGTTTGGTTATTTTCAACTATAGAATTAAATTCTTCCCTCTTTCTGTTTGACAATGCATCTATGTGTATCATGAGTTCCAAGTAGGACACACTATGCCCAGCAGGAGAAGAGAAAGAGAGGCAGAGCGTAGCCAATGTGTTGCATTAGCCTAACGGTCAGTAATGGATGAAACAAAGCAACAACTTGCTAAAGGGTGAGTCTCAAAATCCCCAATGATTCATGCAAGGATTCTTCACTGTAGGAATGTGATGACCTTGGATGATCCAAGATAATGACTATGAAGAGAACTGCCGAGACTGGCTTGTAAAGACGCTCAAAGTTCATTTGACTGTGACCTGATGTTGCTTTTGGGGTTTTCCCTTTTCTGTAGTGTGTTATATAGGTTTGTGTGTCGAAAAAAAAGATTTACATCACAGCGTATAGCCTACTTCAGCGGAATATCAACACAGCGGCACAGGGTGTAAAACGCATCAATGACAGCGACCCTCTACCACACAAAACAACACCATTTATATAAACACCTATCATGACAGGCCACCCACAGCCAAGTAACAATTACAAATGAACTAAGTCGGCGCGGCGGCCCACATTGAAAATGACTTTGGCCTACCTTTGATGATCAAATCACTTAAACACAAAGCCCATCCTCCTGTCCTTTTGGATGAAGCACTTGCGGGTCACGCAGCTGATCCTTTGCCACTCCAGTTTATCATTGTAACTCAATCTTGAAATGACTCGGTTAATAATTTCGCAATGATGTCATCACTATCACTGACATGAGCCATCTTGAACGAACTTATGCTAATTATAAATCTATCGATCATAAATCTATCGATTTAGATTTATGATTCGAAAATAATAAAAGTAGGATAGACATGTGGATATTATCCGACTGAACAAAACGTGCATTTATCTAACAGGTTCGTTTTCCACAGACCTTATTTCCAGCTATTTTCCAAAATCCTATGGAGAAATCCCACTGCTTTCTGTCGAGGGAACCCAGGCGCAGCTTACTTCCGGGTAAATACGTCATCCCTGCACCACTCTATTGTTGAACAGCATTTCCGTGCACATGAATTGTGTTTTTAAAATGTATAGTCCGGTTGAGTTTTGCCTGTGTGAACGCAAACGAACCTTCTAAAAAATTAAAAAATCTAACAAACTCTAGTCTGTTGCGCACCAGAGGAGCGGACTATTAGGTGTGAATGTGACCTTAGTCCTGATGAAAGTATATTATTATTTTGGGTTCATTCTTGTAAGCTTTACCTTAAGTTGAAAAAAAGATAAAGTACAAATGTTTTGCTAATTTTAGCCTAATATTCCATAAATCTGTTGACAGAATGTGATTGAGATTAGGGGGCTGGTTGTAAATGGTAGTGCAACAGGCAAGTGGCTATCAACGGGGGGCAAGGGGTGGCAGCTGCCCCCCCACTGTAGAGCCTTGCCCCCCCAGCTGCCCCCCTAACTTTTGTTTCCCTAAAACTGTACTAAAACAAACCTACACTATTTCCACAAGCTTCTCAAGCAACGAAACAAGCATTACATTAGTCAAAAGTGAATCATTTAAAATATCATTTTAGGCCCGTTAAAAACGCAGCTACGGCCCTGCATTAAACTGCGGAGCGGCGTTCACACAGACCGCGGCTCACACAGCTGCAGAGAGGGAACGAGCTGTCCCAGCACCTAGGGTGGATCAGCTTCCCCTGGGAGCATTTCCCCTTCCACTAGTTTTGTTTTTACTAAGGACGAGAGCTTGAAACTAAATATTAATAAAACGCAGCCGTTTGAATCGATAGCGTTTAACAGATGGGCGCTGTTTTGGGCGTTACGTTACAAAATACTACGCAGACAGCGCTAGCTGAGAGATCGATCACTTTGCTAAATTATGCGGTAGGCATACTATTAAATCCACGTAAACTACACATCACAGCAATGAGGCCAGATCAATGAAACCAGGATACATCCTTTACCGTAAAAACTGGATCTAAACACAGCTGCCTGTTTGCGTTTGATAAATACTTTCTGATGTTATATTTATGATATGCTACTTATTAGCTACATGGCCCTAACGTGTAAAGTTATACAATAATTTGTACCAGTGCTTTTCACAAGTAGACTCTTGCAGGCCAGAGTAGCTGGAGTGATTCAACAACAACACAAAGACATCTGAGAAGTGATCAGGACGAACAGAGAGAGGAAAAGGAAAAGAGAGTTCACTGAAGAGACCAGGAGGGTCAGAGCAGGAGGAAGAGGAGGAGATGAAGACATTAGTGAAGAAGAAGACATGTAGGCTGTGAGGATTGGAATAAAGATGAAGTATCAGAAAGAGGGCCAGAGGCAGGGATCAGGAGGCAGATGAAACTCCAGCTGGACCACATGGTATGTTCTTATTCTCCTTACATATTCCATCACAGCAGCTCAATCTAGCAGCTCTTAGTATTGACAAATATTGATTTAAATGTGTTGCTGCACAGGTCACCTGTAGCTCTCTGAAGAGATGGGTGATGTCATGTGTGTACTTAATTATAACTAAGTACTTTTACTGTAAGCACAGTAAGCAGAATTCTGAGTATTGTCTGAATCGGGTGCCTTTTGGGTCTTTACATCTTTGAAAAATGAAACCAAAATGTTTGGTCAACATCTGGTAGTGGACTACTTACATGTTCCCACCTCAGGCACAAAATATAAATAATTATAGGAATTTCCTTGAAAAAATGTAACATGGTTGAAGTTTTTGACAAAAAGTAGGCCTGAGACCTTGTTTAGCTAAGATATGGCACCACATGGAAATCAAGGACATTACACAATTGTAATATTTTGCAAAACTATTGTTTATTTTCTAATAAACAATTATTTACTATTATTAATTCATATAACAGAGTTGACATGTTGAGCTTGTCAATCTTAATCTGAAAATACAAAAACTGAAATAAGAGAAGAAACTGACACTTGCCTTTCTTTGCCATCTTTTCTTCAGAAAACTTTTGTGATGTAATTCCCTCAATGCAGATCACACATGGACTGATCCATTATTTTAACTTAATAGGAGGGTAAATGGTATGGCGTGACGGGGTTGAAACAAACTGAGGGACGTGTGTCAATATTGCAATTTCATAGATAATTCAAGTATTTTTTCAGAATTTCTTTTTGATCAGTTAAAGTTGACAAGCATATGATTATATTAGCAGCAACATTTTGGGATAATTGGCCATTTTCATTTGTTTAATATTAAATTAATATGTAATAATGCTTAGTGAGGACATGCAAATATGTCTGTCTACTACTAAGACAAACAATCTTTTAAAAACAAAATATATATATATTAGGGCTGTCAAACGATTAAAATGTTTAATCAGATTAATCACAGTTTAAAATGTAATTAATCATGATTAATCACCATTCGAACTATGTACAAAATATGTATATGCCATTCATTTATGTATATTGTTGTGGGAATGGAAAGAGGGGGGAGTCTCCCTCCGCAGCCGGTTGGCGTAGTTTTGGCACAATTCCGTTGTACAGACTGACGTTAACAGCAGTCCTGTCTGTGCACACATGCCCCTTTCACACCAGCGCCTTTTCAGCTCCGGCTCGGAGCTAGAGCCTGAAAAGCGCTGGGTTTTCCAGTTCATACCGGAGCGGCGCCGGCTCTTAGCTCCGGAATCCGCTTCATTTCCAGCTCCAAAAAATTGTCGGTCCAGAGGCAAGAGCTTTGGAGCTAAGAGGTGACGTCGCTTACGTTTCTCTTACGTCGAGGCGTGCAGGAAACTAAACTCACCTCCCATGGGTCGACTGTTATGCCTGCCTACAAGCAGTAGTGCCTATAAACACACTTTATAAAGTCAGGCAACACTAACCAGGCTTCGTGTGATTCTGTTTATTTGTGCCTTACTTTGACCATCCGTTCACTGTTATCGATCATTGTGGAGAGAGGCAGACGTGTTGTTTTGTATTATTGCAGCTATCGGATGCAAGTAGTCAGTTTAGCTTCGGTTGCTATGCTAACATCGCCCGTTTTATACCAGAGAAACTTTCATAACAGCGTTGTGATACCAAACAGTGTCAATTCAGACTGACACACATTCACTTAGGCTAAGGGGAACTGGGGATATGCATCAGCTGCTTGTGTGAGTCGGACAGTGAATACTTTAGAGCGGCCGCTGCAGTGTGAGCTAACCGGGAGCTAACGGGAGAATAAACTCCCGTGGAAGAGCAGCCAATACTGCAGCGGTCGGTAAATGCTGCAGAAACACATTAATAAACAATGAACCACGGCACTCTGGAGCAAAGTATAAGGTTGGAGAAGTCGTTATTCAATTTATTCTGGCTTCGTGTGATTAAAAGCAACACGATCATCGACCCGACGCAGTTGTTGTTGTTGTGAGCTGCCGTTGGGGGGCAAATCAGCGATGTAAACGGTGACGTCATGACGCAGCAAGGGCAGCTCTGGGGCGCCAGTGGGCGGTGTGCACAGAGCGGGAGCTGAAAAGGGAAACCGGAGCTGAACCAGAAAAGCTCCCGCTCGGAGCTAGAAACTGAAAAGCGCTGGTGTGAAAGCCGCAACAGAGACCGACTCTGTCGTCCGGTGATCTAACCGCCTTCTGGAAAAGCTTCACAAGTACGTCAGTACGCAAATGCGTTTTGTGATACAAGTGACGGTACACATTTCAGATTATGCACATAACCTGCGTACCAGTTATGTGCACCCCTGTACTACAGCAAAAGTATTCTCCGTCGGGACTTCCTGCAACAACACCACGCCGTTATCAAAGATGTTCTATTGAGAAGACGATCACTACGTGACAAAAGTTTTCAAAACCGTGGCTACTGAAATCAACTGCTTACTGCTTACTAACTGCTGTCTGTGCAATTTACTCCGCGCGAGTTGGCAGACTTTATTTTGCTTACTTTAACATCATTTTTCATGGTGGGGCTAAGCCATTTCTTGGTATGGGTGTAGCCTACCCCAGCCATACACTGGTGGCACGTATGGGGCGGGCCATTCTACACATGCGGTAAATGCGTTAAATATTTTAACGCAATTAATTCAAAAAATTAATTACCGCCGTTAACGCGATAATTTTGACAGCACTAATATATATACATTTAGTTTTACATTGTAATGCAAAACAACCTGTTTCATTAATTCATTGCTTTAAAATAAATGTGGTAGTTTCCTTTCATTTAAAATTGTTGAGGTAAGGTTGGGGGACTCAAAGGGCACCCGATTGTTTGTCTGAACACCTTGTTTCTCTTGTGCATTAAGAACACTTGTGTTAGGGCATGAATTAACAATAAATAGGTTATATACAGTATAAAATACCACATACTGTCCGCCCTCCCATGCCACCCTGGCATGACCTCTTTCCCCCCCTTTGCCACCCCATGTAAAATGTTCTAGAACCGCCACTGCTATCAACTTGTGAATACATTATTCCACTGATACCTGCAGGTAATTAATCAAGTATTTAGGGACATTCAAACAGTAATTAGTGAACTTGTTAATGTGTCAATCTTTCACAATATATTTAAGTTTTAATTCACACCAAAACAATTATTTTCAGTTTTTTTTCCCAAAAAGTATGCTCTCTACTTGTTTGCTTTTAAAACTTTCCCTATGCTTATGCCAACTATTGTTGCGTACTGAGTCCACCATGCACTGGTGGTTTCAGGTTTCTCTGAATTAATTTGCATATTAGATAGTGATTGGCTTTCGAATTTGTGACCAACTGGCTGGGGGTACATTTGAATCACAGATCACTTCTGCCGCTTTGAATGTGAAAACACCCCTTTAGTGACAGTCTCTGCACAGATACAGTATGCATCAGTGTGGTCAAGATCAGACATTTTAATGTACATAAACATAAGAAAAACACATTTCTGAGTGGAGGCAATCTTTAGGGTTTAGGGGATGATGAATGAAACCGTTTGTACACTTAACCACCGCCCTGACATCCAGATCTGCACTTTTCTCTGTGTTACAAGCAGAGCTTCTTCCTGCTTTTCCACATAACATAAACATTTGCCCTTAGTGGAGCTTGGATAAGGCATATTGTTGTTATAATGATATATCACACTTTAATGTGCCGTCATGTTTCCCATGTTTCTATTTTCACATTGCATTTTACAAATAGTTTTTTTACAGTATAAATCACGTCCTGCATCTTTAATGTCTCAAATGTGGTTGGTAGATATATTGAAATGCCTCAATTTGATATTCCCCCTCACAGTTGATGCCAACTTACTCGACTGTAAGAGGAATATCATCTGTAAAAGTTAATTATAAGTCAAGCTGCTCGGGAGATATGTATAGAGTTATTAATTCGATTTAACATCTTCAATTTATCATCTTCCTCGCCTCTTCTTTTATGCGTTGTCAATTACCACATGGTCTCAGGTCTCTCTCACCCAATTCCAGGTGACTCCCCTGAATAGCAAAACACTTCCATGAGTCAAAAAGCAGATAATAACCATAATACTGAGACAGCACATCCCTCAAGTAAGAGGGTCTCCAGCAGAACATAGACACATTAATAATTGATAGTTATAGAGCCAGCCCTACATGGCAATTCTGAGAAGCCCAGCGCCTGCCATAGGAGACATTTCCAGCAGCAAAGGTCTTGAAGGTGCCAGTTATGTCATCTTTCACTACAACAGGGAAGTGAAATGCAGAGCAAATCTAAAATAGAGCCCCTTAACCTGAGTATAAATTCAGTTGAGGGTAAAAATCCTGTAATTCCTGAGTAACAATTTAACTAATTATACTGAAATCACAAAATATCTGTGAGTAATAATAAAAGAAAACTTCCCTTCTGAAAAAAAGTCTCTAAAACATGTTGCAGTTAAGAATTCAGTCCAACAAATACCAGCATACTAGAGTATTTTATCTTTACCTCTTGTCACTTCAACACTGTGTACACCGGGGGTTTGTATTAAATATAGAACAGCATCCGCAGTTTACCAGTCACTGTGCGGTAGTTCAGCATGCAGTCTCTATCACTGGAGTAAATGGTGTTCTATGCACAGCAAGCTAGTGCACATGTCCAGCGTTAAGGTTTTGTGCTATTGATGATATTGGCTTTCTCTCACTCCCCAGGAAGCACGGTAGGCTAAAATTAGCCGCAAGTTAAGCATGGCATCAGAGCTGATAAACTCAGCAAAGCTACTCATGCAAGTTGCATGGAGCACATTAAAAGAGGTTAGAGAGACAAATGTGTTCCTTCGAGCTCTTGACACTCTTGCACCTCAACTCAGCTGCTATGAGTGTGAGAGAAAGAACATATATATTTTTTTATTTTCTTTATAATAAGACGTAGAAAGAGTCTAGACTATTGTAATCCATTTAAAGTGCAGTAACTTTAAAGAGGACATATAACGCAAATGTTCAGGTTCATATTTGTATTGTGTTCCTCTACTGTGACATGTCTCCATGCGTTGATGCTCTTTATTTCTCTCACCCTGCCTGTGCTGCAGCACCTCTTTTCACCCTCTGTCTGAAACCAGAGCCCAGTCTGCTCTGATTGGTTAGCTGGCTGGCTCTGTTGTGATTGGACAAACGTTTACAGATGTCCAGCCCCTAAGCCTATCACGTACAATGTGTTGGAGCGCTAATCCAATAGAAGCACCAGTGTTACATAGTGATGCCACTATGTTACGGAAGTAAACAATCACGTCCATTTGAGGTGTTTCAGGCTGGGGGGAGATTGTGCGAGGGAACTTTGGAATGTAGCCTTTGTAGGCCATTTACATGCACACAAACCTATAACACACTACAGAAAAGGGAAAACCCCAAAAGCAAAATCAGGTCACAGTCAAACAGAACGGGCAAAGTTCTCAAAACCACTTCTGTGTTTTTTTCCCGCTAAAGTGTCTCCAGGTCAAAACCATGACAAACATACATAAACAGCCTTGTGCTGTAAAGGCTAGTAAAGAGCTTTGAACACCACAGTCGGTGCAACAGTCCTTATTACGCCACTTACATTAAATAGCCTGACTCTTACAGAATGTATATAATCTTCTGGAAATAACATTGATTTAAGAAGGTAATTGATAGTTAGCAAGAGAAAGTGGGAATTCTCACAAGACTTTCTGAGCATGGAGCCAAAATCCCCGGCACTCTCATGCCCCTTCCACACCAACGCGGTCTATCATAAGTAGAATCATAATGAAAAATATGCCGGTAAAATGTGTCAGTTTATGCCACAATGAGATAGCAACAAGTAGTCAAGATAGTCAGTTTAGCTTCGGTTGCATCACCCATTGTATACCAGAGAAACTTTCATAACAGCGCTGTGATGCCAAACAGCGGGCAGCACTGCAGCGGTCGGTAAATGCCGCACACATTAATAAACAATGAACCACGACACTCTGGAGAAAAGTACAAGGGTTGAGAAGTAGTTATTTAATCTAATCTGGCTTCGTGTGATTAAAAGCAACACGATCATCGACCCGACGCCGTTGGGGAGAAAATCAGCGACGTAACCGGTGACGTCATGACGCAGCAGCGGCAGCACCAGTCGGGCTCTGGGTGGTGTGAACAAAGCGGGGGCTGAAAAAAAAAAACAGTCAAGCAGTGAAAAGAAAGGCCGACTTCATCACTAAGGACCCTTCAAACCCCCTTGACAACTCCTTTCAACTACTCCCATCAGACAACCACTTTAGAGCACCTTTGGCCAGGAAAAGAACTAACAAAAAGTCTTTCATTCCCATCCACTGCTTTTCAAACAAGGCCAAATAGACTTTCGCTACTTTTTAATTCAGCTTTGAATCCTTGCTTTTATTTATTTTAGGGGGCATATTGTTGTCATTGTAATCTAAAGTGGTTCCTTTATGGGTATTTTGATTTTGTTATATAACTCTTAAATTAGGAACATTTTTATTATGTGATATCATAACATTTTATGAATCTTTAATCTTCCTCCCAAGCATTTTACTTTGATCATTTCGAAAATTGGGATGATGTGTTTCGCCAAAAACTCTAAGTCTGCAGTGAGTCTTCCAACTCTTGCTGAGATAGTGTTCTCTCTTTGCTTTTGTTCATCTGTTTTGTCTTTTTTTTATTTCAGTCAATTTTGATTTATATCACCTTACACCTTAGCTTTTCCTTTATGGGAAGTACTTTTTGGCTGTTGATCTGTTTTTCCTGTTCTCGGTTCATATTCTTTTTTTACTTCTTCTGAGGTTATTTCCCCCCTACATTGCTGTTTTTCAGAGCAATGTTGGTGAGCTGTTAGAGAAAGTTATTTGTGTCGATGAAGGATGCCTGCTCCTCTGAAGAACTTCAAGAGGAGCAGGTGAAGAGTGAAATATTAACGCACCATATGGCTGTTTAAAACTGCTTACAGTGGAGAACTTAGAAGATATGTTCACTTAATACAATCAAAGGGATTGATGTATCAGGAATGTCCTGTATAACTGAGTTACTAGTGAGGGAAAAGTCAAAGCTGGAGAATGTGTGAAATGGCAGTGAAAAGTATGAATATTCATTCGCTGTTGCATTATTAATACATCAACTGCTACATCCTAACTCCTCTATGTATTGTCTCAGTGATTGCCATTTCCTGCCACTTGTTGTTGATGGGTGTATTGTTGGTGTTAGATTATCCCTTCCAATATTGGTTTAAGAATATGTGAAACCATTTAAGGCAAATACGTGAGAAAAATTTGATATAAATATTAGCAATTATAAAATCTGTTGTTATTTGCTGTAATGATGAGGAATCTACCTTCTGGGTCAGTAATGTTTGATATGAGTTAATGGGACCTTCTTGTGAATTAGTATGGAAAGTCCTATTTGCAATATTTGCAGTGAGCAAAGACAATTGACTGAATACTGATGACTGTAATGTTGAAGTTTATGAATTTAGGTTAGGGAATGATTGAAGGTTTTTCAGATAATGCATCCTTGTAAAGCTTCCTTGTAAAGCACAAGTGTAGGTGAATTAATATGTGCTTGTGTGTTGCTTCAGTTTTTTTGTTTCAATTAAGTTACAATTATTAATAAAAACAAAACAAATACCTACTGTCTTATGATGTTCTTATGTTAAGATGATGCCAACCACTGCCATGTACATTTGTTGGTGCAGAGAATGTAAAAGTAGCATGTAAATCCCTGATGCTGTCCCGCAGTTTAATTGATCTAGATAGTAACTTTGATCCCAGCCAAAATGTACAAATTATAGAGAAAAAAATTAGATGGGATTTTGGTAGATATTGGATGGGCCCCATTATAGGGGAAAAAGTGTGGGCCTCACAAGTATATAACATGAGTATGTGTGTATGTGTGTGTGGCACTTCAAATACATTATCTTTTGATTTGAGCATGCTGTCAACATGTCCCTTGTTTACACTTAATACATTCTCAAAATATTCTAGTATTTCACTTTTTCCAAAAATGTTCGTCCAAAACCTGCTGATATCCAAATATAAAAAAGCATCTGTAGATCTGTATTATAAATGCACAGATCTACAGACATGAGACACCAGTTGTTGCTTTTGCTGCATCTGTGATAATGTAAAATTAAAAAGCCTTGTTTCAGTATATATTATTTTCTTTGTTAACATTAAATCACATAACTGCGGGAAGTATGCACTTGTCGTGTTGGAATTCGATTTTGTATTGTTCATTAAAATCAAATCGACCAAAGACCATTAGACAGTCCCTTGTAACAAGATTAAAGAGTAAGCAACCATTGATTTACCAAAGGTTAAGAGAACGTTTGTGTACACACTGACCTTACACAATGATAAGATATAATGATGAGTTTGCAACCCATGCCTTAATCGAATCAGTATGTCATTGCTTCAAACTTGTCAATGCTTTGTGAATTACATTTTTCGAGCTCTTATAGTCCTTTTTCTACAACACAACCTGGTACATTGAGATATATGTTCTGAATACTTTGTCAGAGAGTTTTTGCTTTTACAATATTCTAGGCATCAGTGACATTACACTCAACCTGCTTGAGTGTAATGACTCCAGAATTGAAAATGGAATTATTTGATGGTGTATAGAAATGCCATCCTTTGCAGTGGCTGTTGTCTATCACATGGCTACGGCAAGCCTCAAAATCAGTTAAGAGGGTGAGAGACCTTTGCTCTCTTTGTTCACCCATGTCACAAACCCATCAGATTTGACCGAAAAAAACGAGGCAGAACCCATCCTTCGTTCTTAAAAGCATTGGGAGTTATCACTTGGATGCCTCTCGTCTTACAGGGAGAAAAACATGCATCCCAATAATGCCCTGAGCATGTTACGTGAAATGAACAGGTGCACAAGGACGAGGAGCAACTCTTTGTCCGTTATGCTGTCAAAAGGGTCGAGGCGTTGGCATTACAAAGGGAGAATGATGTCACCATTATGGCTCTTCCTGCTCTATTTATATATTCCTTGCATTTCATCAAAACTGTATATTATTCTGAGCTGATATTGTTATTGGAATATCTTCATTTTTATGTAGAAAAACAGTGATCCAACTGCAGGAGCCATTGAACTGTGATGAGCTATTTTTCTATAACCGTTTTGAACACAAGAACGCTATTAGCCACTGCGCTAATGCCTGGAAAGCACAATTATTGGCTAGACATAAACCTTTATGTAACAAAGCTTTACAGTTACTGGTCTCAGCCATAATGCTTCATGTCGGTTATTACTGATGATGTTGTAATGATGATGAGAGATTTCTGCCTTCATCTAGCTTCAGAAGAATGAATAGACTTTTTTTAAACAGTTCTGTTGGCGAGTGCAGTTTCCCAGCAGTACATGGGGGCCTGTAGCATATGTTTGATCTTTGAAGCAAATATATAATGTAGGTATACCCTGATCCAACTTAAAGGGCATTGAAAGGCAATTTCATGGCCTCTTAGGGCTGAGTATCCTACACTTTTGAATAGTTGAATGCATTAGATAGCAATGTGGGTTGGTCTATCCACCATTTTTGGATCCAAATCAGGTTTATTGCCAAGTTGGTTTACACATACAAGTAATTTGTTCTATTACCATTCACTTTTTTGGGGATGATTCCGAGACTTCTATCCTCTGGCGCCACAGCAGGTTGACCTTTGTCTTTCAGAGATAAATACTGGACAGATTATCTTACCATTTGGATATTCAAGGTATTTGAATATCACTCGTGATCCCCTGATATTTGATCAACCACCTTCATCAGGTCGATGGTTTATTGGTGTACGACAAATTCATGAACAGCTGATATTTTAAAATGTACATAAAGTACAACCCGTAGCATGAATTGTAAAAGGACTTGAGATGTATTAAGTACATTTCTATAGCTCAATGTTCACATCTTTGCTGACTTGACACTTGCTTTGAATAATAGAATGAGTGGCTTATTGTCATACTGATATTCTGTACAAACTGTGAAGTCCACTGAGACAAATGTAACATTTGTGATATTGGGCTTTATAAATAAACATTGATTGATTGATTAATGTTTCTGCTTACACTACCCTTTGTTATTTGGCGCTATAATTTGGAAATTACCATAATATTAGTTACTCAATGTTCTGTCCACCCCTGACTTTAACCTTGACTAATACAGTTTGCAGTGTTCAAATATATGCATCGTTTTCCATTTGAACAATTTTGTTAGAGAGAAGAAGGCTTTTTCCTGCCATTTTTATACCCCCAGTGAATAAAAAACGTGTGCTGTCTTAAAATTCCTTGAGCGCAGAAACTGGGGGCAGTGAGGAGTAAAAAGCATATGTGTGAGAGGATTACATTATGAAGGAATGACTCAAGACTTAGTCCTGGCGACCGATTGTGAAGGAAGCCTTGAAAAAATTGCTTAACCACTCATGTTACATTTCTGGAGTTCACACATTATTAAATAATATGGTATCTGTGCAACAATGATTAAGTCAATTAAGCTTATATGCTAATGATCAAACACAGCAGAAGTGCGCAGAGCGTGAACATCTCGCATAGAAAGAGTTTCCCTTTCTCGGAATGCTTTCAACCGTGGATCATTGTCCATTAAAACTATTATATTCTCCCTTTAAAAAAAGACACAGACAGTTCAAAATTAACATCACAAGACAGCGGTCTTGTAAACCTTGCACTGAACGTGTAGCGAGCTCATCAATGCTTTAAAGATATGTTCTGTGTGGAGCTAAGTGCATGATGGGGGCTGTGTATTTCTGGCACATGTTTCTCATTGAAGTGGAGAACATAGGTCCTGGGACCTCCTACTTCAAACTCTGGAATGCTTCCCTCTCAACATTCTGGGGCTTCCTGACTTAGAAATGAGGTGCTGGGCCCCACATGACCGGAATACTAGTTATTCCTAATGAGCCTGGGTCCTAGAGTGAGAGACATTTTACACAATGTAGCTCCGAGGCTGCAAAGGCTCTTATAAAAATGCAACAGCCAAGTCCTTGTTTAAGAGTCAAAAGCGATGAATAATAAAAGGGAAAACACTGACAGCATTCATTTTTTCCCTGAAGTGATTTTATTACAAAGTTCATGAGGACTTACAGTATTACAAGAAAATTTGTCAACATGCGAAAACAGAACGAAGCAGAACACAGGAGTTTAACAAACTGGTAAGATAAGACGATCCACTGTTCACGATAAACATAAAAACTGATTAAGTCCTCAGGAGGTGGGAGCCGGTGAATGACTACAGTGCAGGCAGAGAACGGCCACATTCACACTGACTCAGCAAAGGTCAATCAAACCAAGGCAAGATTTGCACATCTCAGGAAAACATGTTACAATTTTTATATGCCATCGGCTTTTCTCAGAACTTCTAGAAAGCTTCACTTGTATGTACATAAAACTGTACAAAAACATGGCATCACAAGCATTTTATCCTATATAAATATACCAACAATTAGGATAACAACTAGATTCTCTTTTGCAAAGACATATTTTCAAGGCAATTGTCTTGTGTGAAAAAAGATGAAATGTTCAGTTAATTTCAGTTCGTTTTGGGAGAGGGCCTTTTGAATATGAACCAGCACTGACATTTCAGAAAGGAAAAAGAGTAAACAGTTTCTACCAATTATCTTTGGAATTCATGCTAAAATCGCTGTCTGTTCAACAGCAGACGCATGGTGGTGGAGATCTATGTACACTATACCACCAAAATATGTCAATATTTTTTTCACACAACCAGTTTTCCTAAGAGTCTTTGATCAGTAAGAAAACAAAATTCCATCTTAGTAATTTCAGTTCAGTAATTTCTAAAGAAATGATCACCATACGATACACACCACAGAGGCAAAATATACTCAAGTGAACATTAAATCAATGTTAGGTACAAATTAAACATTATTCAGTGTATTTAGGTGCTTCATGATGTCCTCCTACTTTAATCAAGAGGAACTGTCTGTGTTTACGAGAGAGGGAAACACAGTTCATTCAGCATGAGTTCAAAAGAAAGGTCAAACCTGGTGATATATCGTTCCAGGGGTGAGTAGCACGAGGTCATTACCGACTCGAGAGAGAATCCAACTCATTAAGCCAGGGCTTGTTTTTTATTTTGCAGAGCACCTAAATCAAACTCCCGTCATTCCGTTCAGAGCAACAACCGCTGATTACGACTTATCTGCTAAAAGCCACGCCATTTATTTCATGTATTAGCGATCAAAGAGGCAAATCTGAAGATACCAGATTCCCAAAAGCGATAAGTGTACTTTGGCTGGAAACAGGTTAACCCCGGATACATCTGGATATGAAGCATAATAGGAATTGAGTCAACGCATTTAAATAGACATAGTCGTGATGGAGGCTATGTGACATTGGTTTTATCACTCACTGCTATCTTTCTCACTTATCCTCAATTCCAGGTCAGCGATCTTACCCACTGCTTTGAGTTCGTGAAGCGGCTATCCGCAGCTCCGAGAGGGGTGCTGGGGGCAGCCGTGGGGGTTTAATCACAGTGTATCATGGCTGTTGTTTGAAATTTATTTCAGTTGCTAAATGGCTTTGAAAACGGCATAATGTGCTTTCTCCCCCTCAAGGCAGGATAATCGCCCACCTTATTTAATCATGGCCATGTCCAGTAATTTCCATATGTTTCCAGTTTAATTATTCTAAACGCAGCTTTCAATGGCAGTGTGATGAGGTAAGTGCTGATAAAAATACCCCTTTTAACTGATTGTAGCTCTGCGGGTGGATTTGCATTATCTGGTGGGTGCCTTGTCCTGGGGGTGTGCTCACGCATGCCCTAGCTCAGGACTCATTACTCACCCTAATTAGGAAATGTCCATTCAAGGCTCTTCCACCCTTACTCAGAGACACAATCTCACAATGGAAATACTCTGCAGAGGTGAAAGGTATCTACAAATCTAATCAAATCAATGTTTAAATCAAAGACACCGGCCGGCCCTACAATGCTGTAAGACAGGCTAGTGTTGTCATCATTAACATCCAATTACTGACTAATACACAGTGTCCTTCAGACATATCCTTCAGTGTAACTTGGAACATCTTTGTAGAGATAAATGAAGCCCCACGGGCATGCCCTATATTTTATTCTCTGTTCAATAGCCAGAGGAGGAAAACATGCCTAATAATTGATTAAGCATGTTGTCCTCAATAGAGGGGAACTCATAATTAACAGGAGTTGGAGTCATTCCAGTTTGACTGTTTAATCTCAACAATATTCTGCGTTTGCTATCAAATATTTGTTTCCCTCATGTTAGTAACAATAACTTCAAAGATGTATTTTCATTCAATATCCTTGTATTCCCTCATTTCATTGTGTGCTCTGTATTGTTTCCACCTTTGAAGAAGTACATATCTATTGACAACTGATACTCTAAAAAACAAAGAAAGTATTCTCCACATCAAGCACTCGTGTAGTGATATTAGCTTCCATAAGTGCTCAATGTTTCTCTAAGCTCAAGTGCCTTTTTATGTGAATACATCCTTATGCATTCAATAGATCTAGAGAAGTTCTTCTGGATCTTAAGGGGTAAAGGACTATGAGCGTAAAGGGGGGACGGGATTGCGAGATCTCGTCTGATTGTCACGACAGAGATGAGCTTTTCGGGCTGAAACATTTTCATCAACAGAGTGTGTCAATATGAAAAGCCAATCAGAATATGTCCAGTGAGTACTCTGCGGTCATTTTAACTCTGGGGTACTGTGGCCTAGTCAACCGTTTTCATGATGAACGATAGGTCACAGTGCCGAGAGTCAGTGGAACATAATGTCAGTTTAAATGTTGCCACACAGCTTTCTTCACCAGTGGCAGAGCTCTGTAGGGAGCAGAGGTAAAGGCCATTCAACTATGATTAGGGGTCTGAAATGTGTGTGTGTGTGTGTGTGTATGTGATTTTGTGGAGCGGATAAATGCCCACCACAATATTGAGCTCCACTTCAGGAGATGGTTTCAATCAAGTTTAAACAGCAGCAGCAAAGAAAAGCTTAAATATGCAAAAAATTCTGAGGCAATTTCTTTTTTCAGCGTATGCCGGACAAAAATATATGTAGAACACACCATTCAAATGTATTTACAGCACTGTACATTAATATAGACCGTTTCATTTGATGTTAGTCAAAAGTGTAATGCCTTCTGATAGGGCCTGACTGTCTGTCTATTGAGTGATATCTAATAATGGCACAAGAGCACTGACCACAACTTTCAAATTCAAGAGATCACTTCACAGAATGGTACTTGGCTAACTACAACAATAATTAGTTACTACTAAAGTAGCATTTGCCATCTGCACTTCCTTTTGATTTGTTAGAATCGAATCCATCCGGATTTTGTATAAATTAATGAGTGAGTGCATCAATCGACTTTGTGGAATTCTTAATAAATATACTAATAAATTAATAATTTAAAGAGGAAATGACAGAAAACAAGTGTCCATGCCAGTGATTGAATGTGTCACAGCCTATTGTTACCTACAAAACGGGCATTGGCTTTAGCATGTGTACAGCCTGTTTCTCCTTCTGACGTGGGTGTAGCTTTTTCCTCATTTGTGCACCAATCGGATGACGGCATTCCTCACAGGTAAATTTCCCTTTTTGGAGTGTGGGCCGAGGGGGGGGTGGGCGGGAACTCAGACGCCACGCTCAGGGGCATCTCCTCTAAGGGGCAGTCCTGACTGGCGTCGTTACCGCTGTTGGAGTAGGCACTGCGGGAGGGCGGGAGGCGCGACCGGGGCTCCTCCCCCCCCAGCCTGACGCTCCCGTTGGCCAGGCGTCCCAGGCTCCCTCTCTCCTGGTAAGGCACGAAGGTGGAGAGTTTCGGGGGGTTCCTGGCCTTGCGAACGGGGGAGGGATGCCCGGGCATCCAGCAGGCGTCAGAGTGGCCCAGCTCGCTGCACTCGTTTGTACAGTTTCCGGTCATCGCCACATCAGGGAGCGAGCGGATATCTGTGGGCGGAAGAGAGGAAAACAATAAGAGACAGCTTCACAGTGGTACAAACAAAGTTGTAAAAAGGCATTTGTGAACAGAAATGGTGTCATCTGAAACACCCCACGAAGCCCACCATACCCCCTCCTCTGTGTCTTTGCAGCTGTTGCTAAGCAGTCAGCAGCAGTTGCTATGTAGCTGTTGCTATGCACTGTGTAATGAGCACCTCGGTGTGTGTAGTCCACTAGCTGATGTGATGCATTCAGGAGATGGGGTGCTGTGTCTCTGTCATTTAGAAGTGTCCAACAGCAGTTTGTCTGAAATGTTGGGAAAATATCACTGCATTGTTAACGAGTTCATGACAGCGAGCATTGACTTCTATCACATGATATGTGTGGACTTTAAATGGTGCTCCATGTACATGTCCACATAAAAAGACAGCAATACAAAGATAACATACCACGGAAATACCGACACACATACCGTAAAGAGGCAGTGTTTGGCTACACTAGCTGGAGGCGAAAGCATTGAGTGAGGTATTGATTGACAGTGCTAAAATGAGTTCCCTGCCCTTGATTTCCATCCATTTTGTATTCAACTGCTCCTAATTAAATAAATGGGTCTCTGACCTAGTGACCTCATTTAAATGTACAAGCTGTAAAAGCTCCAAAAAAAGTCTGCCTCAAACATCACTCCAGAGTATAACAGGCTTTCTGAACTCACTGTAGAGCTGCCATGAAGAAGAACCCATGGACTTGTTTACCAGAAATGTGCAGCTGGCACCTACTATACTTGTTAAGCAGCCCACCTGTTGACAAGCTAAACACACAGAGCCCAGATTTAATGGAAATACCGCTCAATTTGTCTTTGTTATGCCGTCAGACTCAGACTAGGACAGCTCAATCGATGGCTCTGAAGAGAAAGAGCAGACAACTAAGATCTGTGAGAGTGCGAAGTCACCCTCCATGTAAACTTTTGATTGCCGTGATAAATGCATTACTGTAATGCCTTGGCGCTGTCCACACCATGAAAGCACCCGTCCATCACGGCACATCTTGTTTTGTGGATTGTACACAGTGTGTAAAAGAGAGTCAATGCATCTGTGGATAATGTGGAGGGTGCTTCACACAAAGAGAAGATGTTGCTGCATGAGAATGATGCAACCACAAGAGATGACGTATTAGAGGCAGGAGTGAGGGTTCACAGCTAATAGAGCACATGCCCTCTTCGCAGTGTGCCTTTGAGACGTTCCATCAGTTTTGTACTCATGACCAGTGGCTATAGATAATTATCTCCACAAAATGTCAGACCTCTAAGGCCCGAGAAAAACAGCATCCGGGCCCACCGAGGCTTCAATCAATCAGATCCCAGACAGAAGCAGCTTTGGTAATGGCAAGGCATGCTTTCATACTTTAAAATGCGTAATGAAAAGTAGTGGAGTGTATTTGTTCTCATTTCGTTTTCCTATGTGTGTCTAAAGATTCATTTCTCATGGTTAATCCATATACAATTCCATTGTTTAGAATGAATGCATAGCGCAATCTATTGTTGCCGTTAATCTCATTGTTCCAATAATCCTAAATTGCTAGATGTTCAGGCTATTTAATACGTTTACTTTACAATTGAGCAACGTTCTGCCTCATCCATGCTTAATTCTATTATTGTGCTTAAGTGGCAAATTCTTCTCCCTGTTTACAAGGCCAATGTCAATGATTTTTTGCAAATGAATGAGCAGCACTATTCCTGATTAACAAAGAAGAAGACTGAATGTGGTGCTCCAAGAAAAGGACAAGGCGAGAGCGTGCCCGTGTGCATCATGCATGATGATTGGGAGTTTCATTTTCCTGAGCGCCGCTAAGAGCGTTGTCTGTATGCATCACTGCTGCGAAATGGACTCTTGATACAAAAGATGTTCATGGGAAGAGAGTTTGGGGAGAGGGTTGAGGAGTACGCTTCTAAGCACAAGTACAGTCGTGTAGGCATCTACTCCGAAAGGATTTCACACTTGATTAAAACCTCTCCACAGCTTCCAGGAGGTTTATGCCACACCAAGCGGCCTTGTGTATAAAAGTCTGCAGAGCTGCACAACCGAAAAATCTGTTTGTGGAGCGAAAAAAGGTACATTTCCACCGGTCTTCTAAAACACCTCACAATGGGCAATGTTTCTTCTTCATGAATTTGACTTTATATTTACATGTACAAATCCTTAACTTAATCATACATGCACATAGAACTTACATTTTGTCCGATATGTTTCATATTTCATACGTATTATATAATCTCTCTTTTAAATCATTCACGGAATAAAATTACTGATTGCCACATCTTAAAGCCCCTGTCACACTGTCCCGAAATTGACACCCGATGGACACACGATAAAGGAAATGTTCAAATTCGGCTGTGATCGTAGCAACATCGGGCCATTCGAGAGGGCATCTAAGCCATCGTATGACCGCCGGTGGAGTTTCTCAGGCTCCGGCAGCAACTTCGTGAGCGGCAACTTCGTAAGGCACTCGTGAGGGCATCTTGTCAAATCGTGTCATCTTCGTGTTATCATCGGTGCATTCGCCCTCACTCTGATCGGGGCGAATGCCCGATGGCACCGAGGATAACAAGATGCCCTCACGATGGCCTTACGAAGGGCAACATTGACACACGAATTCAACACGAAAATGAACCTTCGCAAGGTCCTTCGGCAATTTTTTGGCGTGTCAAAGATTTTGCCACCGCTCACGAAGTTGCTGTCGGAGCCTGAGAAACTCCACCGGCGGTCATACGATGGCTTGAGATGCCCTCACGAACGGCCCGATGTTGCTACGATCACAGCCGAATTTGAACATTTCCTTTATCGTGTGTCCATCTGGTTGTTTTATGGCACAACAAAATCATGTAAACATATTATGTAAATAACCCAATTTGTGTTCTGTGAAACTAAAAAGGATATAATATATATTATTTTGAAGGACAGTTGACAGGAAGTTGTTGTTGCAATGGAAACAGCAACATGACGGAGAAAACGTAATATTTTCTACATATAAAGACGGAGAAAGTAAAGAACAAAGTCTGAAGATATCAGTACAGTATCATAGTACTGTAACATAATTGTTTTTGGTACTTTCATTGCAGTTGTATGTCTTAAATGTAATGTAAATGTTGCCTTCGTGTGGTTCATGGCCATCTTCGTGCGAAATTCACAATTCCATATTCGTGTGTCCATCGGATGTCAACTTCGGGACAGTGTGACGGGGGCTTTACTGATTGTCAGGTTGCTAGGTTCAGAAAATATAATTTGCTCTTAATGATGTAAAACACTATCTAAAAGAAAACATGTAAGGGGAACATGATGCCATGCACCGGTGACAGGAATGAAAGCGCATTATGAAGCACATTCATCATCATCCAGGGCCAGAAAATCAGCAATGACAGCTAAAGCTTGCCAAAGTCTGGCATTTCCTTCCAACAGTGCCAAAGCACACATCGCACGCCATCGACAGAGAACATAGATGCTCTCATGCCAGCTATTTCAGTAGGCCGTTCGTTACCTTGTCTGTTGGTGTTTCATCAACATTATATGTGGTTGTATTTATAAAGTATGACATCATTGTCTGTTTTCCATACACATAGATACAATGGGAGGCCTATATTTAACAGGAAGCTGTCAGGTTGGAGTGACTGTGTTTCTGCATACTGCCACTAGCCTTCCATAATGCGTGTTATTTCCCTTCAAGTATTCCAACATGTAGTAATAATAATAATAAACCGAGTGCAGTACTTATGCGTTATGATGGGGTGTATCATTTGTGAAAGCACACATTTTTACACTTGCTCGTGCTGACCTTTCTCTCGCACTCAAATCTATCTCTACAAAAATCAATACGGGTAATTATACTTTTGTGTCTGCCTTCCGCTGTGGCCACACTAGCCATCTGTAAGTGGCTCACAGCGTGGCAGAATTCCATCTGCTCCGCACATCTAAAAACACACTCCCACACTCGACCATTGTCTGAATATGTTAGTGGACGCGATGAAATGAGATGAGTCAACCATTAGGGCGACCGGAGCAGCCAAAGGGGGTGAGAAACTACACATTGTCCCGCCCACTCAGGCCTGTCTCCTTCCGTAGGTGTACTGTACCTGAAATACATCTGCAGTCTAGAACAAACCCCTCTCCAGTCTTGTCTGTCATGTATGGACTGTACGGTGGACATCATGGGCAAAGCACAGCACTGATATGCCAGTGGCAACAGGCTGACTGGATTTAAAGAGCTTTTGATTTGGTTTTTGAAGAGTGGTGACTCAATGACATGTCTGACTCCCCACACAGCAGTTCCTTTCCTCTAGACTGGGAGATAGATTGCACCTGTAGAGCTCGTTTATATTAGGTTAGCCCCATCTGCTTGCTTAAAGCATGAACACAACAAAATGTCCACTTCCAACCTTCACTACCACACTCACAGTTAACCTCAGCACACGTCTTTCTTAAAAGCACCTCCACTGCAGTAGCATAGCATGCACAGTGCAGTTCCAGAGTAAGGGTACACACATAGCTTAACCCCCCCTCCCTTTCCCTAGGCTGACAGATACATGGGTTTGCATGCGGCTTGCATCAGGGTGCCAGTGGGAGGTGTTGAGTGTCTGAGGCAGGCTTCCACATCGTCTGATCCCCTGCCCACGGGCATGGGGGAAGCTGCCTCTTCCTGAGATTTCACACCGCTCCTCTCCGTTTGATTGCAAATGCTGCCTCTCCCCACCGGCTGCTATCCAGCGTGTGCGCCACACCGCTATGATCGATGGCGAACACATATGAGAGGCCCACAGCTCATGGAGGGATAACGGCGGAAAACAGCTACTATTGTGTGCGCGAGTGTTATTAATGGTATATGTGTGGTCCCTGCAAACAGTTTGCGGTGGTAAATGACTAAGATTCAGGGAAGAAAAAATAAGAAGCATCCCACATTGGAGCAGACATTAGTTTCTGGTGCGGGCTATCAGTGTAATAACTGGGTGTGAAGGCATTCTGTCCTTGTCATACTTCGTGAAGAAAAACAACAAGATACCAGGGTTTTGTTGTTCTTTATCTGTGACATGTCAAGTCGTGTTATTCAAGTGTTCACAACAGTTTTTCGCAGTAAGCAGAAGCTACCAAAAAACCGTCTTTTTTAAATGTATTTTTCTCCAGAGGGGAGCATTTTGAACAGGAGGGGAACGTTGCTACAAGCAAGCAACCGTAGTGTTGACGCGCGCATTTTCCTTGCTCATTGTAATGGAATACAAAAGAACAATGGTGGAACTTGTACCCGCAGACGTGCACTTTTGCAACAATTCGAATGTGTAGGCTTGAAGGCTTTGTCACCTTGCCTGTACAGAAAGTAAAATGAGGCTGGAGCCAACCATTTAAGTCACAATACTGTGCTGATTTCCTGTAGATAATTGCTGTGCATTCATATTTCACAGCATGCGGTTTACATACCTGCATTGTTGGAAAAGTTTTATTTTCTAACTATTTAGAAAACAAGCCAATGCATCCCTTGATGCAGCATGGAGGGCATTTGTTCCATTCTGTTTCGTCTCTAGAGCTCTGCTTGCACTGAAACCTGATGAGGGGGACCTCTAGTCATTTGTGATAATTGCAGTTGTCGCAAATTACCTCATAATTCACCAAACATGGAGGTCATGTGATAAAAGTAGTCCTTTGCTTTCGGAATATGAGATTTGGGATTTTTCGCTACGTTATTTGTTTTCTGAAAGGGAAAATAAGCACATTTTAGGAAGATCACTATCAGTGGTGTAAAGTAAATGAGTACACTCTTAGTTTATTGAGTTCACTCAAGTACTGTACTTAAATAAAATGTTTATGTATCTCCATTTTCTGCACTCCACTACAATTAAAAGGTAAATCATCTACTTTTTCTCCATTAAATGCATGTAATACCTCAGTTACTTTGCAGTTATGGATTTATGATACAACATATAACCAACACTTACTTAAGATATTAGTTACACTTAGATTTCATTTACAAGATACCCAGCAGCAAATAAAGTCATTAAAATCAGTTCCACCTTTTCCAGCGTAAACACATTAATACATCAATAATTATAATCAATCGATACGATATATATTATTCTGAAATGTGCTTATCTGCATAGTACTTTAATGTATGCTACTTTAAGTATATTTAGATGTTAATAATTATTTACTTTAACTTGAGAAACAAGAACTTTTTAATTGTTACAGAGTATTACTACACTCTGTTATTTCTACTTTTACTAAGGTACAAGATCTATGTGCTTATTCCACCTCTGCTAACTATACATCAACTAGATCAGGGGTGTCAAACTTATTGAAATGAACTTATTGCACCTGGAACTAACAAAGCTTAAATTATTGCCTATAAAACAACATTAAACATTAAATAATCAGTTGCATTCATTTCTTATGGCTCTATCTGCAGAGTCATTTCTTATGATTACATTTCCCCACAGGCTAACAACAGCTTCAAAAAAACAATTTCCCTCAAAGTGAAAACCAAACATGCCCTGTTGTCGTGAGAAAAAGTACAGAAGGAAACATCCATGTAAACTCAGTGTGCCGCTCTGGGATGCTAGTTCAGATACTTGGCATCTCATCTCGGGTGCACGTTCATCAATGTTTGGGCTCAGGCTCTGAGCTGAGGAAGCCCTCAGGATGGAGTGAAGGTGTGCGTCCAATATACCGGAGAGCCAGATATAATAGTAATTAGAAATGATCCTGTGGGCCGAAATTAAATCCACCACGGGCCCGATTTGGCCCCCGGGCCTTGAGTTTGACACATGTGATCTAGATCCATTCCAAAAGGCTGCTTTTTATTTTAATAAATGTTATGTTAATGTTATATAAACATAAATAGTCTTATAATTATAATGTAAATAATATATAGTTTAATAATGTGTATATAAGTGTTTGTTACGCCAAGCTGTGACATCATATTTAGGGTATATTATCAATCATTTTGAGTAAAATACTTTCCAGTGTAAATTCACAAAACACGTGGAGGGTTTTAACATCATGAGGTCTGCTGGTAGTACTGGTCCCATGTGAAAAGGACTTATGCTTAAATGGTTAATCAATCATTGGCCAATTACAGGTAAGCCAAGATGAGCATCTGTGTTGAAGTTTGAGGCACATTTCCCCCACTCCGGGTAAGGTAGGCGAGCCTCTTGCTGACAGAGTGTGATGAGTGGACGTGTTGTCCAGAGACACGTCAGCAGAAGCCCTCGATGGTTCAGTGGGCGATGGTGCACTTCCTGTCAGCCCACTCACCATCCACCATTTTGTCTTACGGTTCCTTTATTTTAAGACTTCCTTTTGTTTCCGCACATTTGACAAAGCCTTAGCACCTGCTGACAGATCACACCATGCACCGTCTCCTCCAATTGAGAAGTTGATATGCGGTGTGATCTGTCAACCAATACCAAGGCTTTTATCAAACTGTGACAAGCGCAAGGCATCGCTGAATAGAAGAGATTTCATACATCGGTTTGAGAAGAGGGAGGAACCGGTTCTAAATGATGATGTAGTTGCTGTTGCAAGTAACATAATCGTTCCTCTGTTGGTGCACAGAGGTGTTAGTGAAAGGGTTGCATGGAGAACAGCTTCATGCCCCTGCCCACAACAATATGTTTGGCTTGCTGGCCAATTACAGACTGGAAATTGCATTCTGAACCTTGACAACACTATATTGATCTGCAGCAGCTGCCAATGCGAAATAAAACAGAATACATTATTCATCAGGGAGATCTGAGATGCAGGTTGATGATTATCATACGGCTCTAGTTTCCAGTTGTATGACTTCTTCGACTTTCGAACGTTACCAGTTCTGTTAAGAAAAGTTAACAAATAAAAAAGTAGGTCTCCAGAGAATATCTTACACAACCTACAGCAAATTATGTCTTGACCATAAACCAACGGGTACTCAAGTTTGCATCGAGAAGTAAGGATGCCTACATCGTTCTGCTTGAATGTTTTATCAGTGCAGTCAGCCTGGATAATAAACAGCAGTCCTCTATATGCTGTATTCAATCTCATATTCATGCACAGAGGGCTTCAGGGAGAGCAGAATGTGCATGTTGACTTTGGAAGGCATTAGTAAGACGTCAATGCCTACATTTAGACATTTGCATTTGTTCTTTAGGCCAATACAGCAGTGGCGAGCCGTCAGGGCCCTCTAGGCCCTCTGTGAGGGCCTTACTATATTCTAAAAAATAATATTTGAAAACATTAAAAAAAAACACATTTTTTTTTTAAATATTTTTTTTTACATTTTGTTGTTGTTACATTTTTCATTAATTTTACCAACATAACTTGATTTAATTGTATTTAAAATAATATTTCCAAAGAAATAAATCCTTCGAATCTGCCTGTTCAGTTTCTGTTGGAATGTGAAGGGTTAAATGCAGTCTCTGTGAAAACGGGAGAGCTTGGTCCCTCTCTACATTCACAGAGGGCCAGCTATAGTAACTCAACGAGAGAGTAATGTCAAATGACAGTACAATTGACCAATCATATCTTCCCTCTAAATGGGCGGGCTTTCTTTTCGCGGACTTTATGACAGGTTCCGCCCGCTGCGAGGTCTATGCAAGTGGTGCAGTGACGCGTCCTAAAACCCGGAAGTAAGCTGCGCCTGGGTTCCCTCGACAGAAAGCAGTGGGATTTCTCCATAGGATTTTGGAAAATAGCTTGAAATAAGGTCTGTGGAAAACGAACCTGTTAGATAAATGCACGTTGTGTTCAGCCGGATAATATCCACATGTCTATCCTACTTTTTTTGATTCATAAATCTAATCGATAGATTTATGATCGATAGATTTATGATTAGCATAAGTTCGTTCATGATGGCTCACTTCAGTGATAGTGATGACATCGTTGCGAAATTATTAACCGAGTCATTTTCAAGATTGAGTTACAATGATAAACTGGAGTGGCAAAGAATCAGCTGAATGACCCGCAAGTGCTTCATCCAAAAGGACAGGAGGATGGGCTTTGTGTTCAAGTGATTTGATCATCAAAGGTAGGCCTAAGTCATTTTCAATGCGGGCCGCCGCGCCGACTTAATTCATTTGTAATTGCTACTTGGCTGTGGGTGCCCTGTCATGATAGGTGTTTATATAAATGGTGTTGTTTTGTGTGGTAGAGGTTCGCTGTCATTGATGCGTTTTGCACCCCGGACCACTGTTTTGATATTCCGCTGAAGTATACGTTGAGACGTAATATCTGTTCTTTTTTTTCGAGGGAAGGGGGGGTCAGAGGGCCTAGGTCTAAAAGTCACGGCTCGCCACTGCAATACAGGTATTGTGTTAATGCTGGTCATTTCAATTGTTATTGCTGATTTGGACTGCAGTTGGTGTAGGGTGTACTACAAACACAGGTATGCTGATTAGGCATTAAAATACTGTATAGACTTCACGTGTTCAGTATGTAACGAAACACAACATTTTGGTGTGCAAATGTAATAATTGTTTTTACACCGTATGCACGACTGAATAATGAAGCCCATTACTGCATAGACATTTTGGATGCCATGGGTTTATTGGAAAAAAGGGTCAGCAAATGTTTATAATCTTATCATATGGGATAACCTGCTTGCATAATTACATTGAGCTCCACTCTGCTGCTCCGTCTCCCTCTTTCTCTCCAACCCTGAAATAGGATACCTCACATTTCCCATTCAGTTTTCTGTGCAATTTAATTATAAAAGCTCAAAGAGACTAAATCCCTGTGGTGTGGGGTTGTGACTGGACGCTCAATATGCTGAGGCTTTTCCTATTTTTTTGCCTTTTTCTTGTGCTACAAAGTTTAACTCCATTACAAAGTCTGCACAGGTCAAAACACCTTTAACCAAACTTGGTTAGAAACATTTCAAGATTAGATTTCTGTCTGAACAACTTGATTGACTCTTTGCTCTTTCCTGCTGCTAGGGGATGTGCGTGTTGAGAAAAGCACCAGAAGTCTGGCTACTAGTGCAAATTAGTTGGAAAAAGAAACATGCAAGACTTGCTTAATAATTGTTGACAGCTTTGAGGTTAGAAGCTGAGAATAAAAATACATTGTTGTGAAGTTGTAGGGCTTTTAATGAAACTATTGTCATGGCAATTAGACAGGCTGTTTTCTCTGACATTTACTTTAAGAGTCACTTGTCTATTCCTGTCTCCTACCCAACACGTTCTTTCTTCTTGTTGTCTGAATGTCTCTTTCTTGGCCCGGCCCTTTGAAGCATTCTTCATGCTTTCGGCTTTCACATTTGCACTCTATGGCCCTTTATACCCGGGTGCAAGCGCCTAATGGCCTCATACTAGTAGGTAGGAGATAATTTTGCAACAGCAGAGAAAGAAACATTCAGTCTTGCTGTAAAAACGTATTTTGCATTTAGGCTGTTTATTTCCTTGGAGCACATTTTCAGAGAAAACACTTACTGTAATGGCTTTTTCTTTTCAGGCCCCAATATGTTATGTCGCGCTTTTATCTTTGTTTGCCACCCACGCACTAACCTGTCTCTAAGAGCCTCCATTGAATATTCTTTGATTTTAGTAGACGAAATCTTTTTTTTTATACCAAGAGAGAGGTTAAAAAAGGTTCCAATACACATCCAGCATGTTGACTGGATTTACTGTTTTAATGATTCAATTAATCCAAATAATGTCGGTCTCAGTCAGTATTTTTTTTGTATCAATAAGTAAATCAAAGGTTTCGTGTGATCTACAGCCCCAATTATTTCCCTCCCTGGACACGTGGAGTTAATTCCTGAGCATCACTCACGATCTTTCACTCATTGATCTCATTGACATATAAAACGGATGGTGTCCATTTACTGTTTTCCTTCCCGTTCCCAACAAGATGTTATCTCTCCACCAATTCTGCCTTTGATTTCCACCGTCTGCAATGTGAGACATGGTAAACCAGGGAGAGATAACATAAGCTGCCAACAGAAAGTAGAAATGAAGTGGTATAAATTGAACAGACTTATTTTTGCACTCTTTATTGACATTGTTCTATGTCTTGTGGGCTTTCTTAGCGTTGCCAATGGCCATGGTTGTTGCAGAATAACTTTTTATCATTTGATCAAACATGATATTCTTTAACCGAGTGGTCATGCTCTGTGTTACTATCAGAGAGTCTTGGATGCATTCCAGGCACATCAGCCCACGTGATATGAAGAGATAACTGCATTAGTTAAATCTGTGAGTTACAGGATGTACACCAGTTAAATGCCAAGTATGGACAAACACCAACATAATCTCACCAAATCCCATCTTTAGAATCATGTAAGCAGTTCATGCCGCGGCTAAATAACAACCCCAGAGAGGCAGTGCTTTATTTGACTGTTTACTGTAGATACTGAGTTGCTGCATGACTGACAAGTCTCTGGGAAAACAAAGTACTAACGCAGTCAGATGGAAAGCTCTCCTCCCACATTGCTTTGAAAAACACAGCTATGTGTTCAGAGGAGAACAATTGTAATGTATTAATTGTTGAAATATAAATATTGCCTTTTGTGTTGCATAGAGGCAAAAGGAAAATAACTGCAGCAATCTCCCAAAGCTGCTCTATGCCCATCTTCACCCGGTGCAACGCTTCTCTGATTAAGCCTTTGATTAAGGCGAGCGGGAGAAACACCGCATGATATTAAGAATGTGATCGAATAAACAGCACAGTTATTAAAGGAAACAGCACATTTATGTCTTTAAATCTGGAGCTCAAGAGAAAACGCAAAAACAGAAGGCAGCGGGGGGTGATCACATCGACTTTAAAGGCCAGCGTGATTCCATCCCCCCTGTTGTTCCTTCCTGATCCTTTGCATTCAGCTGCTTGTGTTTGATTGACTTTTACAAGCTTCGACATAGTGAAGAGGGTCAATGTTCGTGTCCTTTGATGTTACTGAATCTCACACCGAAAATAACAATCGATAGCAACACATGGTGTCCTCATTGCTCAGAGTATATGTGCAGGGGGGAAGCTGGAAACAATATGTGGGAGGCTAAGTATTTTGGGTTAATTGAATGAAGACCACACCTGCACTTTAGTGCTGCCTTGTGTATTAGAGAGGCATTAAAAAGCAATATAAATGTTTGATCACATTATTGTATAAATGGACAGGACATCCACTACATTATGAGGCAATAAGATTAACATTTAATGAGCCGGTGGGTGAAGTGGGTCATGGAGTCAGTGCAGTTGCCTTAGACTGGCTGTGACCCCGGGTGCACGACTAAACCTCCGTATGTGGCTGAAACGTGGGAGGCGTTTTTTTAATAATGTTGAGCTAGCCTTAATACCTTTGTGTCTTATGAATGTGGCTTCAGATGAGCTAGGGAGCCATTGCAATAACTACAATAATGCAGGAAGAAAAGGAATTAAAATACATACAGCAAATGCACAACAACAGTAAACATCGCTGTCCCTTTTTTTATTAAAGTGGCTGCCCTCGCCATCTGTTTTTTTCCGAGCCTGTGGAGGCTGCATGTTTGATGGGTACCTCATCTCCAGGCTAGATAGTGGACAGCTCATCAAGATGAGTGACAAGTGTTGGGACCTTTCAACATGACCGTCTGAGAGGGAGCTAGCCAAAGGGAACAAGATGGAAAAATTGCTTTGAGTAAAATGGACCTTTGTTCGGAGACCAAAGGATCACATGGAAATATACGTCTGTGTTACAGCTTGGCACTTTGGAACTAGCGAAAATCACTGATCATTTACAGCAAAGTTAAGTATTCTCAGTAATTACAGCACCAATCCAGTTGAAGTGATAGAAACAAGCTATATTATCATGCAATGAAATTAAGAATCACTCTACTTTGTGCAAGGGCTCTTTAGGGATGGCATGGTAGTGGGTTTTTGAAGCCAGAAAATCTATAAAAAGATATGGATGATTCTGTGTAATAGGCCTGTAAAATGTTAGTTAGCTCAATCATTTCTACATAGCTTAAGGCATGTCGAATATTGACTGCATAATAAACCATGTTAACACAGGACTGCAAATTAGGAATTGATCCTTCCAACAGTAGGATGTTATCATTTGTGAAAGAAATCAACAAAATAAATGGCACTACTGCTTTCCGTTTTCAGTTCCACTGGATGCAGTCCTCATTGTAAGGTCCCGCTGCATTCTGAGATATCTTCAACAGACTGTGCCTTAAAGCGAAGGCGACTTCATTCCCCTGCAACTCACTGGAAATAAGGAAATACATGTCGAACCTATACAGTACAACTCTCCCTCAAGTGCCATCCATCATTGAAGGGCAGAACACTAGTTAGAGGGGGGTTCAGCGGCTCTCGGTCCCCATCACACTATGATGGAGAGATGACCCCCGGGGCCTCTCTCTGATGGCGGCTTGAGCTGCTCGACCAGCTGAGGTTGAAGTGGATCTGGCCCCGAGCCAGCATCCCCTCTTCTACTCACAGCTCTACCTGCTTTATGCATAACATCTGGGGTTGGTCTAGGTAAGACCCACTGAGACTCAACACCTCTTTCTATCTCTGCCTCCATAATTATCCTTCAGTTCAAACTCAGGGTCTCCAGGAACTGCCAGTGGACACGGACATCTCTTATAGCCACGAGCCACTAATTAAGACATCTTTCTCCATGTGTTTTGTATTAACCTGTACTTTCAAACCAGTGTTTAAACACATTGTGCCACCTACAGACCTGCTGCTTCAGCATGCTGTTGCCCAGACTCACTGTTAAGCCAAAGCGGGCAGCGTGCTATCCAATTTTTGCCTAAGTACAGAGAGCCATCCACTTTTGTTAGAGTAATACATGAGCACATCTAAAGCTTAGGGATACTGGCTTAGGCAAACTGGCTCACACATTTTACAAGCTTAGTGCTAAAACCACACATATTCAGCAGCAGCATGGTGTTAAAAGCATCATTCATGTGGACCTAATGTGTGCTTATATGTGTGGAGTTTTTTTTATTTTCTGAGGATAATTCAAAACACCCATCTGGGTTTTCATCCATATTGAGTTGCTTGTGTGGATCTGAAATAATGGATATCTTTCCCAAAAATGTTATCCACAAAATCCCTTTTGATTTCTTTTTTTTTTTTTTATTATTATTCTTATTTAGACGAGATTTTGACATATTTTGTGCTATTTTAACAGCAATTTCTTAGTTTTTCTGTATTATTTTGCTCTATTTTGTAAAAAAAACGTACTCAACACCCAAAATAAAAAAAACATGTTCAATTAAAGAAAAAAAATGTGTATATCTTTTCTTTCTTATACAAATGTATGACACATATTGCAACTCTAAGAACCACAGTTCATGAGAGTTTAAGGTTATGAAAAAAACATGATATTAAGAAAAAGTCGTCCAGTTATTTGAACACAATGATACTATGATGAAACCACATGAAATCTGAGTTTTTGTTGAATAGAAGGTGAATGCAAGGGTTACATTTATTGGAATAATGGCACTTCTATTCTGGTTCCATCTAGATTTCTCATGTGGCTGTGATCTCTGCCACCAAATGATATGTCAGTCTGAAAGTTACCAAGCCAATTACACACTTTGCTTCAGTTAATTATCTGTGCTGTGATACCATGTCCTTCCTCTAACATGGACATGTTTCAAAGGTCCAGCCTGTCTGCAGTCATTTGACAAACACTGCAATGTGTGCTGTGGCCAACGTTTGTGGAGTGTCTCATTGTGAGCGATCACACAAGCGGAAGCACATTTTCAATTTCAAATTGGGCGAAGGGACATATTCAAAACTGTGACGGGTTGACACATAATCTGTTCCATTTTGGATTCAGCTGCATTGTCCCATGAAGTCATTTGTAAAAAGGGCCATAGTTAACCATTGTCCATGGTGTCGGCGCCTAATGCAGGTTGGAGAGTTTACTTCTGCTCCAGTTAGGCTCTTCCAGTGACCTATTTGCTCTGAAATAAAATTACAAACAATCAGGGGGTAACAAACAGTTGCAGATGATGTGAGCAGAGCATAATGCGTGTGCAAGGATGAGCTTGGGATTATAAGCGTATTACTCATGACAACTTGCCTCAGGGGAGCACTTGTAAGGACTTATTTTCCTCCGAAGCTTCCACAAAAGTGCCAGTCCCATGACCTGTCCCTGCTCTGGTGGTGTTACTTCCAACAGTGGCTGGCGTAAGCTAATGCACTGGTACAGGCTACTCCACTCAATAGTGCTAACAGGCAGGGACTCTGACAAGGCTCAATGGCATCTGTCTGAGGAAACCCACACCCCTGCATCAGCACTTTATACTGGCACCCGGGCAGGAGCCCAATATGGCACTCATAGGACAGACAAGCCCCATCAGGCTGACAGTCTGCGTCTCTGTCTGCTCAACGTCTTCTTCCACATCTTTCTTTGTTTTAAATATTTCTCATGCTTTGTGCACAAACAAGCCACTAACCAGATATCCACAGGGAGCTTATGAAAATAAGTAATGGCTAAAACGGTGGCACCCCCTGTATGATACTGATATGGCAAGCAATGAAAGCAGAGGAAAATCCCTGACAGGAGTTCAAAAGGAACAAATATATACGACGCAACAAGCATCATCCGAGAGATCTAAGGAGGGGAGAAATCAGACAGCATCTCTAAAGCACCTCATTATCATGCAAATGCCATTTATTCCATTTTATCTCACCCTGCTCAATCGCCCATATGGCAGCGAGTCTGCACAGAGGAAGACACGGGGAGACCTCACGCTGGGCAAGCGGCCACATCAAAATTCCTCCATCTGTGGTCAATTGGGTGTGTGTGCTCGTGTGTGTGTACCTGCATGCTAGGACCAGTCTTCACTCCACCTGTGTCCTATTGGTGCTAGCCCTCATATCACAGCCAAGACACCTGACCACCGATCCCCGGAAGAGTGATTACTGTCTGGGTTGGACAGGACATGATGGGATTGCCAGTCTGTGTCCCAAGAAGAGAAGGGGGCCTGTAACGGGCCCCAGATGACTCATGTCCAGGGTTCCTGGGCAACAGGAGGTTAAATCATTTCTGTTAAGGGACTTCAGTTTTGCACTGGGGCTCAGAATACACTTAATAGCTCGGGTCGATGAGATAAAATAAACTGTCAACTGTTTGTTTTTTTGTTATTATAAAGAGGTCAGCTCAAAGACTGAAGATAACAAACGTTTTGTTTTGGTTTTTGACATTTTTCCTTTTTTGTGAATTCAAATTATTTGCGTTAATCAATCTGTAATAATGTCATGCTCTGTCACACCGGTTTCCTGTTTTATTTTGAAAAGCCTTCACCCCCTGAGTTATGTCTGTTTTAACTTCCTGTCTCTGTGTTTTCCCTCCTGCTTGATTATCTGATTGTGTTCACCCAACAGCGACGTTTGGTCAGTGTCCGTGGCGTGCAGTTGTGACGCTCCTAGGCTCCTTCAGCGTCATAAAGGGACGCAAATAGCTTTCAACTGATTGCAATGTGTTCCCATCTGCGGCGGGATTTGACGCTCATGGAAGCACGGCATTCGTTTGTGTCGGCTGCCCTTAAAGGCAATGTGAGCGTCCATTCTCATTGGATAACGGAGAATTGTACACCCGGAAGTAAGTATTCCCCTTACTGTCGATTGATTTTACAGTGATATCTGCACTACTCATCAACTAAAACACACCAGATTATCCTTGTTAATTACACAACATTGATTGGTATAAATTGTGTGCAATGCTTTTGTATGTTTCCCCTTCGATTCGGAGAAACAAATATTCTTAAAGGATGGCAGAAGACACTACACTACCCAGAATCCCCAGCTATCGTTTAGGACTACACCATGTGCTCTGTTTGACAAACCCCGTGATAGTCCTCAAGCTCTGTGATTGGAGAGTGTGCTCTGAGGGTTACGCCGAGCCTCGAACAGCACTTGAAATGGGATGGAACCACGGCAGACTGTCCTAAACTGGATTTGAACGGGTCCACCCCGTCCCCCCCTCCCCCACCCCGTCCCCAGAACTACACATGCTGGCTATTGTGTTTCGCAACATGTTCTCTATCTATGGCACGTCTCTACTGGGAGTTGTATTTTTAAAAGATGTTTTCGTATTTCCCATAATAAGAAGTTGCCAGTATTAAACTGTGTACATCCCTGGAGGTTTAGGGGATAGGAAACACTCACATTTAAAACATATAATTAATAAATGGGTGAAAATTGTTTGTGCCCATAATGAGCAGCATTAATATATACCCACATGCCAGCTAAGGTCAGAAGAGCTTTATTTAACAGCTGGTCTTATGTCTGTGACCCCTCCTGTTGTTAATTGATAAGCCTGAAACATACACTTGTCAAGGTTCAGAGGCACATTTTGCAAATATGGCAGTAGCCATCGATCAGCTTAAGATAAGAAATACTTTATTGATCCCAAGTTGGAACATTTGCGTTACAGCAGCATGTGTAACAGTTGTAAATATGCAGTGGTGTTTATTTGTAAATCATTTAGTATAATCACACAAATTCTATGTTTTATATTTAACAATTCTGTGTTCTTTATTTATTGATTGTTCAATACCTGACAAGGCCGGAGATGAAATATCTACATACATCTTATAAGAGTATAATACATTATGTATAATATCAGTTAAAATAAGTGCTTCAACATAGTTAACATTGCTGGAGGTATGCACAAATATGTATAGATGTCTTGTAATGCACTATTGAGGAACCTGCGACCCAAGTTTTTCATTCAATGCAGAACTACACCATAGTTGTGTAGGCCTATATGAAATGTCAATAAACCTTAGAAAATCATGAAATCTTGAAAGGAATGTGCAAAATAGTCATTACATACAGTCTTTAATTAACTATTAGTAGAGAATAACGAGTAATGAATATACTTTATAGGGATCCTAATAATATATCTAATAATAAAAATAATGAAATTCAATAACATGCTTTAACCACTAGGTGTCCCTTTATATCAGCTGTGCACCTTTATGGTGTAAATACAGCCTATCTATCAATTGGATCAAATATAAAAGTCTGCCGAATTAGTGTTGATACTGCAAGGAGACGTATTGTGTGAAAAGAAATGTAAGATGTTGTTTAATGGCTGATATATTTATGATCCACGTCACGTTTTCAGTTCCTCATGTTTGTCTTCTCATCAGGGCTCGATAAATACAGAACTACGGCAGATATGTAATATTTAATGCAGCCAAACCGTGTATTACAATGCCGTTATGTGATGACTTTCCAAGAGAAAAGCAAGCACACTCGGAATAAGTATTATTCTGTTTCCGGTATTTGTTAATGACGATGTGCTGTGAGATGTGCGACTGGAATTGCACAGGGGGAAATAACGTAGGCTATCTTTAGATGCGGATTTTGTTAAACTAATGTTTGCGCTGTGGACCAACACTATACATTGACGGGGAAGGGGGTAGCAATAAAGATAACACCATTAAACAGTTACACAACATAACAGAAATAATATCGATAGCAGCGTCCCTAGCAACCACCTTGGTAACAATGAAAACGTTCTCAGTATTCTTCGTAATAACTAGCAAACTAAAGATCATGTACATCCACTGCACATATAATCTGAAATAACAACTCATATTTCTCGCATCAAATGACATCAAAACGCATTTTAATGCCAAACTAACTTTAAAATCGGCCATGTTTTCTTTTTCTGCAGGGAGAAATTTGAAGATCACGTGACATAGACGCCAGCCATTGGAATGAATGGTGAAAAAAAACGGGGTTTGTCAAACAGAGCACATGGTGTAGTCCTAAACGATAGCTGGGGATTCTGGGTAGTGTAGTGTCTTCTGCCATCCCACCAAAAATATTTGTTTCTCCGAATCGAAGGGGAAAAATACAAAAGCATTGCACACAATTTAAACCAATCAATGTTGTGTAATTAACAAGGATAATCTGGTGTTTTTTAGTCGATGAGTAGTGCAGATATCACTGTAAAATCAATCGACAGTAAGGGGAATACTTACTTCCGGGTGTACAATTCTCCGTTATCCAATGGGAATGGACGCTCACATTGCCTTTAAGGGCAGCCGACACAAACGAATGCCGTGCTTCCATGAGCGTCAATTCCCGCCCCAGATGGGAATACATTGCAATCAGTTGAAAGCTATTTGCGTCCCTTTATGACGCTGAAGGAGCCTAGGAGCGTCACAACTGCACGCCACGGACACTGACCAAACGTCGCTCCTGGACGATTATGGAGTGAGAGTGTGTTGGTTCACCCGGTGCCTTTGTGTGTTTTCTTCCCTCCCCAGCTGTGTCTTGTTTTTTGTGTTGGAGAGCTTTGTTATTTTGTGTTTTGACTTGCCCTGATTTGCCTGTTAAAACCTGGAATTAAAGGTATTTGTGTTGTTCAAGACTTTTTGTCCTGCCTTTGGGTCAACCCTGCTCAGCTCTAAAACATGACAAATAAAAACAACAGCTGGGCAATAATTCAATATCATAATTTAAGCGTTTTCAACCGAATGATATTGTGACTAAATCCTATATTGGGCAAAAATTACTCAAATGTCTAAAATAATCTGATATTCAGAGTGAGAATTTAGGGAATATGTTTGGTTATGGCTAAAATAACCACAACACACAATTCTGCTTATGGGTAAATGGCAGTTTAGTTTAATCAAACTATTGTCTTAATCTCATTACTATGTGTGCATGCATGAAAACATAGTATGGATGGAATGTCAATGTATTCTTCTCTAAGGTTTCACATGAAAAGTGAATGTTTCTTGCTATATATCCTGGTGAAAATAAGAAATTCCTTATATCTTGAAAACATATGTTGTCCATATTTCCGAGCACCTTAAATCACTTTGATTCCACCACTCTGATCAGCAGCGTAGAAGATAGATGGACGGACAGATTTGACATACATAAACCATTCCTCTGTCTTCCTTTGATTTCATTGTGGAGGACAAATCATGTATCTCGACAGCAACCACACATACAAGATAAGCAGTTTCCATGTTGTTTGAAGCAATCCATTTAAGAAGAATTAAAGGGCTGAGTGATTATGGTGAGAGTCGGTTAAAGTAAAATGCCACAGCAATCAAACTGATTTAGAGATGCAAGGTGTGATGCACAACCTCCAATGCAAACACATACGCTCATACATGCAGGTGCGAACACACAGACACACCGATGGATAAACAATTTTGCCGAGATTAACTAACAGAGTGAATGATGTGCACTCCACATGCATGAACATAAGAGTGGAACATACACACAGGGAAATGAAATGCAGTGCACTTAACACAGCCCGGAGACAAGAATTAGAAATCAAATGGGAGGAGGAAGCAGCTGCTCAGGCATACGGAGAAAGAAAAAGGAACTCCAGAAATGAATTGCTGCAGATCGGGCAGCATACATGTCATATATCAGAAATGGTATTACTGTAGTTTGAATCTACTCTTAATTCCAACGCCAAGAGCCATGAGGGAATATGTTGCCGTCTACTCTAGTGAACCAGAGACTATTACGGACCACACGCTCTCCTTCCTCTCTGCCACCCAGCCCAGTGAACCAAGGTCGTATTACTTTAGTCTGCACGACTCTTCAAAAGGCAGCACACTTAGACTTCCCTAACGCCTTGCATTAAAATTCCTCTCATATCCAGATTGTCTCCTGATATGATTTAACATGATTGCATTTACACCTGGTAGTAATATGTGTCTCCAGTGTCCACATTGAGACCTAATTGAGATCCGATTGCTCAGTCTGAAAGAGCTGAGCGGAAGCCTCTGAAGGCTCTATTACGCACGGCTAGCAGGAACCGCTGTTGAGGTTGAGAGGGCCACCAAACGTGGATATGCTACTTTATCGTATATTCTACACCACATGGGTACATCATTTACAAAATGAACATCATGATGTATAGAAGAAGACTGGAATTTAGCAATTAAGACCAAAACAATGTCTGCGGAGGAAATAAATAAGCTAAAACGCAATTTTCAGACTTCTACAGTATACATTCTTCTCCCCTGCTGCCTATTCGGGAGAATGCAATAAGGCAATTCCTCATCGGCTTCAGTTTTCAATCACGGTAGTTGCCACCTGATTAACAATCGTGTTTAATGATGTCACAATGCATCACTGAAGGTGATTTAGCCAATCGGTTCACAGTCTGTTTGAGTGCATTTAAGCCTAACTATGCTTTTTATGTCGTCACTATCCACCTGCACCCCAAACATATTGTATTTCAAGGAGTAAAGGTGGTTATAGATAGAATATTTAACACAACATTGACCAACTAATGCAAACCAACTCATAACAATCATGTATAATTTGCTATTGACCTATCTTTGGAATATATATCCTGACAGGGACGAGCATTTAATAAAGATATTGCATGGGCTTAGATCGCTTCACACTGGAATACCCACCAAGTGCACTCTAATGTCAGTAAAGGTCTGACCTGACACCATCACTTTTCCAAATGTGAATCTAAAATAGAACATGAACCACATCATTCTCTGCTGTAGACCACTGACACTCTCTCACAATGTAGATTTTCCACTGTCAAAGTTCAACTTGTTATACAAAACACATCCATGTCGATATCTCTGGGGCCCAGTGATGCAACGTGTGACAGTCTGGAGTTCATATATCGCGTTTTATCCAACTTAAATAGAGTGACACATCGTGCTCACCTCCCCATTTTTTGCCTGTCACTCATCACTCCTGCAATGAATAAAGCTCTGCACCATTACAAGCTGTCAGTCTGTCACTCAAAGGATTTCACGTCACAATTCAGGTGGAAGCTGGGGAGAAATTCCTCAGTCTTGTTTGATTTTCCTGTCTAATCCTTCATTTTATGTCGGCTCTAAGTTATCTCCCTGAAGTGGGAATCACATTTTAATTAGGTCTATCCTCGGTGAGCCGTTCATCTTTGCATCTCCCCGTCCTATGTGCTCATCCTATGGGCTTTGCTTCCTTGTCAGAGACTCCTAAGTCCCCGCTCCCTGTCACAATCTAACATCTCCACCATCTTGTGCCATCTTTTCATTCTTTAACTGCTCCATCTCCACTCACAATCTTGCCCTCCTGCTGCTGACAACAAAGACTGACAAAAGCTGTTTTCCACAGATGGGAGAAACACAATAATCAGTTACGACAAAAAAGATTTAAAAAAAGAAAAAATGCATATATTACATCTTCTAAGTGCAAAGAGCAAATGGAAATGGTCAACTGTTGCCCCGTAAACACCAAGCCTGCACTGTATATAGGGCGATTAAATCTATCTATTAAATGGGATGTTAAGCAATCCCTGACCTCTATAGGGCCTGAGGGAACTGCAGTATTGGCTGGATTCATCCTCCACTGCACATCCACCCCCCCCCTCCCTATACCCTTGAATAATGGTGTCACTAATTCACATAAATAAATAAACAATAAACATTTGCAATACAGATGAATAAACTAGCTAATGAGAGCCAACACAGTTGTCTGGCGATGCATCACAACGCAAGCTACTATGCTAATAATAGAAGTTTGTCATCTGCTGTTATGGTGTGACGGTGACACTTTTTAGCCTTTGATCCTGCTGTTTTGCAACTGAGAGCTCTTGAGGTTGAGACTGTTTCTTTCCCTCATTAAAAAAATATATAGATATATATATGTTCCACACTCAGATCCAGTCCCGTAGACAAAAGGTATATTTGTGTATTTTTCTCTGACACTGTGACAAACTGACTGTCAATGCTGATCAACAGCTCCACCGTGTCTCACTTAGTATGGTGGCAGTACAAATACATCCGTATGCATTAGCAAGACACGATAGCCACGCATGCTCTCGATATAGAACCATACATTAACACAGCAAAGTAGTTATATAAAAACATAAGAAGCAAGGCGATTTGTTATTGTGAGTGGTGAACATCCACCGTGTAAGAGCGGCTAGCAGCAGTGCAATGCAAAACACTATAATGAGTGGAAATGCACCATGTGAATCACTTATCATAGTATGTTACAAGACAGGTAATGGATTATGTTTGGCAGCTTAAGGCGCCAACGTTATTATTATGATGTGCAGTTCACAGAATAGCAGTTCCAGCTTTTGTTATGTTTTCTTTGTATATGGACCTATGCTGAGACCATCGCTGCTCAGCCTGTGGATTTGGTTGCAGTCCTTTGGAATAATGCGCACCTGAGCTGCGATGTAACTTGCGGGAAAGAAACGCTGCGAGTAAATACAGGGTTGTGTGCACAGATGCCATGGTTCAGATTTATTTAGAGGGCAAATGCTCCATTAGTTGGGCATTTTAATTAGCACACTTGTGAGAGAGGGTCATTAAGGATGTCTGACAGAGGAGGATGGAGACACTGCTAACTCCAGCCTTGATCCCCCCCCTCTCTATATGCACACACATCCTCCCACAGATCTGCTTAAAAACCAATAACATCTTCACAGTCATCGGCAAACACAGCAAGTCACAACATTTCCACTGGAAAAACAACAACACATCTTCCACAAATGCCTCCCCATCACCAACACACACAAAGATCTTATTAGAGTCATGTACATGCAAATACATATTCATGGGGCACACGACAGAGCGGAAGGGATTGTCAAGGTACCGTTTTCAGGGTGCTCGGTCTCTCCGATGCTGCCATCTGGGGTGGTTCTCTCATAGTGATCCTCGGGCAGGGTCAGGGGTCCGATGCGGGGACCAGACGACGACTTGCTGCTGGGAGTCTCCGATTCCTCCAAGCCGCTGTCATAGTAGCTTTGCTGAGAGGCGTCCTGCAGGTCCTGCACGGGGTTGGTGGTGGAGAAGGTCACTCGTCGATGGGTATGCTAAGACAAAACGAAAAAAGGGACAATCATTTAACATCTTCAACACGAGGGACGGTGTTTTTCAACAATACTTTTTTCTTTTTTTCTGAGGGCTTCCATGTAGACACCCAGCAGGTGGTGCAGTACAGTACAAGTTGCAGCTCTAAAATCCACCAATGATCAGAATACTGTCTGCATTGTGCTGGCCTTATAAAGTTCACTCTTCAAAAGTCAGAAAATAGCATTAAATATGTAACACTCCTAAAACATTAAGCAGCCCTTGTGCATTGTTACTATTATGCAGTCTCAGGTGAACAGAGGAAGAACTTTAAAGGGGACCAATTATGCCTGTTGGGGTTTTCCCTCTCCTCTAGTCTGTTAAATTGGTTTTTGTGCATGTAATGGTCTGAAAAGGCTCAAATCCCAAAGTCCCTTAAGATGTCTGAAACTCCTCCATTAGACTCTTTTGTTTACTTCCGCATTTCATTTCCTTTCAAACCTTTATTTAACCAGGTAGGTCCCATTGAGATTTTTTCAAGGGAGACCTGCAGAATTATAGTGACATCACAACGTACCACTCTTGCTTCTATTGGCTAGGGCTCCAACACATTGTATGTGGTCGGCTAAGGGGCGGGACATAAGCGGGTGAGCAATCATAATCATGGAGCTGGCCAGCTAACCAAACAGAGCAGACTAGGCTCTGGTTTCAGACAGAGGGTGAAAAGAGGTGCTGCAGAACAGGCAGTATGAGAACAATAAAGATATTTTCGAACATTAAAGAATGTAAACATGTCACATGTCAATACATCTATGCAAAGGTAAAAGCAATTGATAAAAAAAGACAAAACATTATTTATTCTGTTATTAACCTTATTTGTCAGACACAAGTTTATTTTCCAAATCTTCCTCTGACAAATGAATTCTGCTGACAATTATTGGTTCACTTTTCATTAGCCCCAGTGAGCGACTTCCTATCTCAATATTTAAATATTTCCACATCTTTTGATGTCTAACCAAATGGAAAGCTAGACGATAATTCACAGTGAAAAGGGAATCCCAAAAAGATCCAAATAATGCTAACAAGAAAGAGCAACACAGTTTTGGAAACGGTTACAGTAACTATTTTAGCAGCATCAAAATAAATCATCAGATCTGCCTCACTGTTAGATTTGATGAAAGAATAAATAAAAATACTGAAGAAACACTGAATGTGATACTGTGAAGAGGAGCCGAGCGGCAACACAATTAATCATTCAACATCACACCCTTTATCAAATTAAATGGCTTGTAAATACAGTTAGGAGACCATTACATTTCCTCTTCCGAAGATCAGTTTACTAATGGCTCTACTTTCCACCAGTCCAAAACAGAAAGATGACTCCTTACGGTGCATGTGCAATCACACTCTTCCCCCAGCCCACCCATCCCCGGCCCCCGCCCCCACATGAGCGCCTCTCGTAAAAGTCAGGAAAGCACTGATACAGCACAACAGAGCTGCCTCTGCTGCACGCGAGTCAGCCCAGATCAATACCGCGGGTCTTTGCTTTCTACCATTCCACTGCTTTTTTTGGCAAACAAATCCATGCCAGAAATCATTCGAACCATCAGCCTTTTAGTCCACGCACACCTGATACTGAGAAATGCTTTTAGAGCTTAGGTAAGTGCCATCAACACTGTGTCCTTTATACCTTTTCGCAGGCTTCAAAATGTTTCCAGAAACCTGTTCATCCCCCAATCATATCCAACCGTCACTTTTCTTTCTCACGGCAGATGTAGCTCTCAGCCATTCATCTAAATAGTGATTATTTGAATTGTGGGGTGAACCATTGTATTGTCCCTCCAGCAGTGCTGCTACATTGCTACATCAATATATCACGGTATACAGTAAGAAATTGGTCTTTCCTGTTATTGAATGAGCATCTACTAAACAAAATGTTGCACACTTTTATAATGTATCCTATGTTTATATGTTATATTATAGTTTAAATTGGTCTATTATATTTGAATAAGTTATTCTGTATTTACTATTAGGGTTAGGGTTGTGTTTTTTTTGTTATTTTATTTATTTTATTTTTAACTCATGTGCAATACTTTACCAACATGCTCCAGTGATGTGTTTTCTTCCCATTTTGGATCATTAAAGACTATCTAATCTAATATTCTAAAATCATAAAGACTTTGTTATGGTGTAGTGATTTGTATTATTGATGCACAAAAGGTACAAAAAAAGATAATCCATCTCGAAGGAACGTGGGGACTTTAGCCTTTGCAGACCATGTACATGCACAAAAATCTATATGACACACTACAGGAAAGGGAAAACCCCGTGAAGCATAATAAGGCCTTTTTCAAAATGCTTGTTGATTGGTGCATCCGACATGCAGTTTATCATAACCCATAAAGAAAGAAAAGGACATTCTTTGATCTAATATACATCACCAGTGTGAACACAGACCATATTTAGGAAGTCTCAATAAAGAACTCTTCCATAACACCAGCTAGTTTTTTTAACCATTGTTTCTGCAGTACTTCAATAAAATTGCTATTGATTCGTGAGGCTGGACCGGACATGATATACATCAATGATGCTTGAAATATGATTGGAGGTCGCTGAGGCTCCATGACTGCTTAAATGTGAGGGGGGCATTCAGTTGTTTAAATATGGATTCTTGCTTAAACTTCTCCTCGAGCCATCACTCCAGAGAGCCAGCATGTTCCCTATGATAACTAGCTAAGGCTGCAGAGATGGGAAATAGATTCCTCCTTTTAGTCAGAGCACAAATCCTTTGCCAGGCCTTGGGGGGCTGCTGGGATGCGGCAAGATGGAAGGATGGAAGAGGGGGCTGGGCAGGAGAGGGGAGTTGGTCAGGCAGACACGGGCGGCGCTTTGGCTGGAGGGGACAAGCAGAAGGATTAGGTTCTGGGAGACTGGGGGCGGGAGAAGGGGATTGTTTGGGCATTGTGGTAGGAGTAAGAAGCTGTGGGGCTGAGAATGAAAACGAGGGGACATTTACGATGACATCTGAATTCACAACCACCTAGATTGGGCTAAAATGGCCTCATTTATACGCCTAATATTACAATCCCAAAGCAGATGAAACGATAGTGCGGGATTCAGACTTTACAAGGGAACCAAGGCACATTTTAAAGTAGCAATAAACAGCACTCATCCCTTCCTGGAGCTCCTGTAGCCCTTTGGAGACACTTTTTTTCTTCTGTCAGACTGCAAGACATATTATATACAACCTACTGCCTCGGAATGACTCCAAGCTACACACGGACACAGCCGAAAAGTTCCACCGATACACTCTTATGCCAAGAAAGATAGTTATTTCTGCAATGCATTACACATCAAGGGTGGTAAGATGAAAAGTGATCAGGTACAGGGTTTCATTACGTACACAACGGAATTCTGCCTTTTTCAGCTGCCCTACACTGCATACAAGTAGAACATGTGCAAACAAACACTTGACCAACTGTACATGCCACATTTTTACAAAGCTGGAGTCGAAAGAGTGATGAAAACGTTGCTGGTTGCTAGCATTGCGTGGCGCAGCGACAAATGTATAAATGGCAACTGCTGTTCGTCCACCGATTTTTCTTTCAAGTTATTCAGTGACATCGGTCTTATATTTATGTTCACTCAAACACACTCATTACCCTTGAGCTGAAACGACATGGCTTTAATGTCTTAAACATAATGCTGAGACAAAGAGCGTACTGCACCATACATCTACTCTATACTGAATGGTAACATGAGCCTTCATTTTCCAACATATTGAAACACATAGGTTCATCACCTGCTAATGAACTTTTGATGACGATGTTTACCATATTAATCAAGTTCATGAGCAATTTCAACACCAGCATCTGACACAACAGATTCAAACACATTTGTAATTGCTATTGAAACATATTTTTTCTAAAAGGTGTGTTTTTTATTAATTAATTAAAAAAAAGTGAAATATAGTCGTGCTTTATTTGTTACTTTGAGGTATTTCTATTTGAAATTGCATACTTGCAATTGTTTCAATTTTTCAGCTTTGTTTGTTGTTTTTATTTCCGTTTATTTTTTTAAGGTGCCATCAAAATGTATAATTTTTATTACTTATCATTAACATTTTTGCACTAGAAATTGACTGTATGTGGACAATGCCGCATGTAATGGCATAACTATTGCGCTGAAACATGTTTAAATGTCATATTAAAAAGCTTTGTCACATCAAGGAGAAAAAGGTACATTAAAAGCCGTTTGATGTTCTTGTATTTCTATCAGTTATGTAAGCTGAGGGTCCTCAATGTTAATTACCATAACTACTGAAGACATATGTAAAAACCTTTACAAGAAAAGACATTTGACTTCATAAGCACTACGCCTTCTTTCCCTTTCATCCTCCAAGTTGCATATACATTTAGTAATTAATTTGAAGGACCACACGTCAGTTATTGGTGGATTTTACAAATTCAAAGACAACTTCTTATTATATATTAAAGCAGCTGAATACCAAAGCAGAAGGTGACATAAAACTTAGCTTAAGCAAGTGACATTTTCTAAGGGAAGATATTTTTGAGTTTAATCATGAACTTATGGCTAAATAACTTACTAAAGTAATAATCGAGACTGGAAGCTGATATCTGATTCATCAAACTTAATTATTCTGATTCAAACAGCATTTATTGATGGTTTAAATTCCCTTTAACATCCGCAATTTGACACACAACAGTGACGTCCCTTTCGGAGAGCTGGTAGGCCTGTTAGCTGGTTTGCTACTGCTGAGAAAAAAACATATATCAAGCACCTCTGTCGCTAATATTGTCTGGTATGATGGAAGACTTCTGCACCGAGCCTAGATATTGCTATGGTGTGAAGAGTGAGGGGATACGTCTCCATTATTCACTCAGCCTCCAGCTTGCTGTTATGTGTCTGTATTGCGAGAAAAAAAACGCATCACCAGTTTGCAAATGTACCCCTTGCCTATATCGTTTCCACAGCAACTGACGCAGATGGGTTATTGTTAATGGTTATATCTAATCACTCGCAAATAACAGTCTGGAAAGTCTGTCCTAAAGATTGGATTTGAAAAACAAAAACTAGTTGATTTGCCTGCAGCCTTGAATGAAGGAATATAAATGGCTTCCTGAGGCCAATGGCTGTGGCTAAGGCACCAGGATAGCATGTTGGTGACTTTGGAGCATCAATAATCTCATTGCTGATTTGCACCACTGATCCCTGATAGGACAGCAGATCCCTCTGTTGTTGTTCTCTCCCATAGCACCAAGTCCACTGTGAATACCCGGGAGCTACCTGACACCACTCCCATGTCAGCTCCCCTGTCATCCGGCCAAGCCTCGCTGACTGCCAGTGAACAGGATGCTGGTGCTCATGCAGATGGGCAAGCTTTTCCATCGCCACTTTTTCGTGCAGATTTCCAAAAGAGTCGCAGGTGAGTTCGCTTTAGTGAATGACTCTCCTGCGTCCAAGTTTACGTTTGACTGATCTGTATGTGAACATTTGGTGATCAAGCGTTAGCACTGTAGGTACTCTAACTACCTTGTAGAACTGGTTCCATGGCATGCTGCAAGCGGCGGCTTAATGGTTGTTACATTTGGTCGGACTACAATCCATAAAGTGCACTGGAAGTAGGATGTAACATATAATAATAATAATAATCTTCCAGCATATTTTATAGAAACAACTCAAACAAGGATTTATTGTAGAATAGTACACTAGTGGTTCTTTGACAAAGGTACCTTCATTTGAATACTACAGTACTGTACCTCATGTAACATCTAACCTGATATTTAAAGGGGACATATTATGTTTATTTTCAGGTTCATATTTGTCTTTCGTGTTAACAGAAGAACATGATTGCATAATTTTTTCATGTGTTGTTTTAGGTTGATTTACAAAATCTGTCCAGGGACTACGGATGAAAAATAGCCTCTTGGCTAACTCTGGCGCATTTACAGAAATGTTAAAGTGGACCTATCATGCTATATGCTATTTGAAAAATACATTGTAGGGCCATACCTATACAAAACATGTCTGTGAAGTTTTTTTTTCAAAATACCAAACAGTTCACCCATTGTAGCCATGCCTCATACTGCTCATACCCCTCTTTTGAAGCCCTGTTAGAGAAACGCGGATCTTGGGTCCTTAGCTTGAAAAAAAAGAAAGAAGAGGAGGCGGAGCTAATGCCTGATCAGAATTCTACCGGAAATAAAGTTAAGTTTGGTTGTGATAAAACGCCATCCTGTTTAAACCACGTCAAGGATTATTTCTGAAACAGTATGGAGCTCAAATGCTTTTTCTCTTGCAGGTTTATCACAAGGTGAGTTCCTTTTTTTATTTCCTGCTTTTTAAACACATGTGCTCTACAGTACAGGTTAGCTCTGAGTGTTAGCGAGGCTTGCTAATGTAAACAAAGACGTCCAAAACACGTCAGGCATTGTTTCCGATAGCAACTTTCTGTGGGTCCGCTGCCGATTTGATGTCAGTTCGGATGATTTGGGTACGGAGGAAAAGAGAGAGGGTTTTATTTTCGGATGCTGCGTGAGTTCCCCGACGCACCAGGGACACATCTTTAAGTATAAAATACATCACAAAGTGCATTTTGCATGATAGGTCCCCTTTAATTCATGTGCACTGTCCCTGTTAAATAAATTAATAATTACACATTATGTCTGAAACGCTCAATTTTTAAGGCCCTGTTCCTTTAAAAGCCACTCCCAAAAAAGCTAAGCCTGCAGTGAGTAGTTCTCACAGTTGGTTGGTTGATGGGCACTCCAGAGATACTGAAATAATGTGTTTTTTTGTATGATACTGTTCCCTTAAAAGCTTTAGAAAGCCTCTAATCTCTGAGGGATTATGTTAAATTAAGTGGTTGATACCCCATAGGTCTTTGATTACATCTCCATATATTTTACTACTTGTGAAATATCCAAATCCAATCAAATATTATCTATTATATTCCAGGAATAAATAAAACAATATGCTAAATTGGTGTGTAGAGCAATTACAAATAATAAATACTTTCAGCAATCTAGATTTGCTTTATTCAATGCTTTAAAGAGAAAAATCATATTTTCCCAAAAGCTGAAAGAAAACAGCAACACTGTATTTAAATAAAATATGTTTGTGTTCAAGTCCAATGGGTAACTGTGTAATTGTCACAGCTAGTTTGTTTCCAAATGTTTTTGTTGCATTTTTTATTACACAGGATGTGTAAGGCTAAGGATGTGTCACTGTGACCTTTGAAACATGCAAATTACAACAGTCGCACGTTTCATACCTTTGGAGAAAACACATGAATGGGGGTAGTAAGCAACTTAGATGCAAGTTGCTGGAAAAAGACAGGAATGCAATTAAACTGGTAAACTAGGCAGCTCCAGAAGATAAATAATGTATATATGTTTCACACAGAGGAAGGTAGAGAGGATGGAATCTGTGAGGGTATGAATAATTTCATTGGGTGCACAATGGAGTGCTTTCAACCGGGTTGTTAAGCCAAACAGCTATAGTATACTCAACTGGAATACACTCAACTTTCCAGGCTGCTGGAAACCTATGTGGCCCTGTTTATCAATCCTGAGCTGAAGTATATCATGTGTGTGCTGGAAGCCAAACTGTTCCCATTGAATCACAGCCATGTGTCTCTCAGATATTACGGAATGGGTTTTCTGCCCATGTTAAAGGAAACGGCTGATGTCTCAGTGCCTCTGTGATATGAAAAATTCAATTTAAAAAGGATGATAGAAAGAATGGTGCACGGCCTATTTTCATTCTCCCACATTGAGAGATATGAGAATGATGTTCTGTTGTGTGGAGGAAAGGATGCCAATCGTACTGCAGAGAAATTCCTTCATAATTAAATTCAATTTCGTCTAAATCCCAATGGCAAGCTCCTCTGCCAAAGCGAGGCAGTCTGACAGAGACAAAAAGGTAGGGCCGGAGACGAAGATGGAAGAAGAGGGACTAAAGATTGAGACTAAAACAATGGAGGGATATAGATGGAGTCGCAGGGAGCAGCCACACTCGCTGAAAGGTAAGTGGAGGAGACAGCAATACAAAGCGAAGTGGGAGAAAAACGTTTTAGTAATGACTCATTTTGATTAGTGGTGCACGATAATTATCGGCCCGATATTAGGAATTATGACGTCATCCCGATAAACCCGATAACAGTATGAATAGCCCCGATAATATACAATATATTTTTTGGGTGAAAAAAAAGAAAAAAATACTGCGGTGTGGGTGGATTGGGATGAGGGGCGCTTGTTTTTCAGTCGGCTCCTCCCGTTTTGCCAGTACTGTGGTATTAGTGGTTTAGGAAGAGGGGAGTTTTTCGCAAATCCAGCGCTCCCTAACTCATGCCTGGCTGTGACGTAAATGGTGTGCGGCCGTGAAGCCAGGACAGTAAACAAACATGTCGTCGGTAGTATGGGACTATTTAAAAGTTTCAGAGTTAGATAGTTCGCTTGGTATTTGTATTAACAAATGCAATGCAGAAGTTCCACGAGGAGGGAAGAAGGCAACGAGCTATAATACTTCCAACCTGATTAGTCACCTGAAACATCGCCATCGCTACGATGGTGTGTTAAAAGCGTACGAAGACGCCTGCGCTGCTAAACTAGCGGCGAATCCAAAGCCAGCTGCAAAGGCACCGGGGCTTTTACCTATCGACGAAGCTTTTGAAAAAGGCAAGAACTTTATTTGGGGACATAAATATGGTCACTTTGAAGAGTCAAAACTGTTCTTGGCTTTGTTTTGTTCATAGTAGTAATGCTCATGTCATTTGCTCACTACTAGTCTTGTTTTTACCACCAGGTGTGCAAAAACTACAGGTACATTTAATATATATATATTATATTATTATCGGTATCGGTCTTGATAAGCAGGCAGTTATCGGTATCGGTATCGTTCTTGAGAAGCAGGAAGTTATCGGTATCGTTCTTGAGAAGCAGGAAGTTATCGGTATCGGTATCGGTCTTGAGAAGCAGGAAGCTATCGGTATCAAAAAAACAATATCGTGCATCCCTAATTTTGATCACTGTGGGATCTAATTGCCTCTCTGCAGTGTCTGACAGAAAAAGAGAAAACAATTATTGCTGAGATTTAACAGTAAAAACTAGTGTTCAGACTGACTGACTATTGTGGCGTGAAATTGGATATTATACTCATTTTCTGTTATTCTAACCATATACAGTAATTAGTTACAAAATGTGCAAATACACTCTACCATATAACTTGCACAAGTTCCTCTAGTTTGGTTTTACATTTAGAAACAATCTTTGTGAGTACATCCTGGCTCCGGCATTTTGGGCGTGTATGCAGGAATCAATGAGCTGCTGCCTCTGAAGGCAGAGAAAAAATGAGCCGCACCAACAAATATGACAATGAAGAAGTGCACCTCTCAGTGTATGAAGCACGCATAAAACCATAAAGACTGGAGCAGTTGCAAAGGAAATGCATATGGAACTGTTTTTATTTTCCACTCCACCATTATGTCTTCCATTCTCATCCTATCCACTGCTCTCTCTCTCTGTTCTCTCCTTCTTTCTCTACAGGCACACACACACACATACACATTGTTTTTGTAGGTGCAATAGCTCCAAGGCAAGCAGCGTGGAATTGGAGTCTTCAAAGAGTCTTGGATTATCAAAGAGACACAGCTACCAGAAAACTAGGGGACACGCTGGAGAGGGGGAGGGGGGAACATAAGCGGGAGGCGGGGAGGGGGAAAGAGTGCAGAGGAGTCAGCATGGGTTTGGGTGGAGGATGAAGTGATCAGACAGGGGAGGGGTGGGGGGCGAGGGAAGGATAAGGACCAGAAGCCCCTTTGTTCGCATACTGTAAATGGAGAGAGAAAAAGGTCGAAGTGAATGCATTAAAAAACAATCATATAGACCTTAATGGTCTTGATAAGCAAGACTGAATTCACATTCTTCACTGTCTGCGCCGCCGCCTATTCTGGACTTTTTCCTTTTTCCGTGTATTTCATTTTCAATGGGCGCACTGGCCTTGAAATACCATAATGTTGTCACAGTCAAACCAAGTATTACTGCAGCTGGAGATGCCATGTGTGAATATTGCTGCCACATCTAATGACAAATCTGACTGTTCACGCCATTCCATATGACATGATGTGGGGGTGAGGGGGTGAATGCATCAGCCTTCGACAAAAAGCTCTCCGTCAGCCCCTCTGTCCCGCAATGAGCTATGGATGTCTCTTTTTCCCCTCTATTACAGGAACACCTCTCACCGTAGAACACATTTCAAGTCAGTGTATGAAACTGATTCTGGTGGGTTCACTGCTGTCAGCTGCAGGGCATCACTCGGCAATGATTCTGTCCCACTGGTGAACGTGAACCTCCCACCATCACTGACCCGTTTCCAACTAAACGCCTCATGATGAGAGGGTATAAATACTCCTTACACACAATGTCGAAAACAAATCCGAATCCAAAAAGTAATCTTCCTCTCACTGTGCAACTCTTCTCGAGAAAAAAGGTGGTTAGTGTGAAAGATGGGTACCTGTGTGAACAAAAGTGTTCCCTGCTGCCTGCATCTGTTAGGCAATTTTGGGAAATGCCGTGACATCTTTTGTTCTGACAGAGGAGGGTGAGAATATGATTGTAGTGTGTATGCGGTACGAAGTGTTCAACTCTCCTTTGTTAATACGGATTGTGTGGTTTAATGGTATCGGTTAAGGGAGGCACACTATAATCGCATAAACATAGTCAAAAAAGTGTAATTTGTGCAAATGTTTTCAAGCCACAGTGAGGAACAAAGTGTTGGAATGCAAAATAAATAAAACATATCTGTCATTCTCAATATAGGATCTGTGCGACTTTTATTTCACATTTACAAAACCATCTTATGTTCAAATAATCTGTGTTTTGCGCACTTGTAATGTAACTGTTAATATCAAAAGTGAACAGTTAATTAATAACAATATACAATATATTTTCATTTTTTTCCTGGCATAATAAAATACAATGGTGGCTGGGGAAACACAAATGTAATATTCTTTGGTGTCAAGAGAGAGATTGTTCGAGAGGAGGGATCAGCTCCGGGGAAGCTGAGGAAGGATCAGTGGTTAGACTTAATTGGGAATGGCACAGGATTAAACATTTGATTGGTTTAGGGTTTAGATGGTGATGTCTTTCCACCGGCACTTTCATTGTCTTAAACTGTGGGGACTAGCTATGCTAATATGAGCTCAAAGGGTCAGAAGAAAACTTATAGAATGAGCAAATGTTTGGGGGGTTTGCAAGTGATGTGCTACTGGACATTGTGGGAAGGAGCTCCCAGTAGGGAAGTGAGAAGTACATACACTGTAGGAGAAATGGAGAACAGAGTATAGAGAAAAAAGAGAAATGGGAGTCAAAGGAAAATACAGTTTGGATGGAAAGGAACTGCAGAAGCTATTATCTGCCACAATTGTTTCCAATACAGACAGACTTACTGTACAAGTGAAAACAGGAGAGTGAAATTGCACAAAAATAACACAATCCTAACACAAGCAAGCTTCATGATCCCTTGAGGGCCATTCAACTGACCAAGATGTGTCCACTTTAAAAATCCGACCTTTGACATATTCAGGCTCCGGCCACACGAGGACGAAAACGGCTAAACGCATAGGATTAACGCAATCGCAAAAAAGCTTCCGTCCACACGCAATATTCACCGGATAGTGTCTGTCCACACGAGACCGCTCCGTTTAGCTCCAACCGCTGGAGAATCTGCAGTACATATGCAGGAGCCTCTACGTGGCGCTGTAACTTCCTCCACAAAAGCAGCGAAGAAGCATGGTTGTCATGGTTGCCCTTCTGTTTATTCTCCGCGGTGGGGGCCGAGGGAACCGGGCAGAGTTGTTCGCCAGTCAGCGTGTATTAAAGTTTAAATTTTCCGGACAAAATTATAAAAGTGCCGGTCAAAGGTCTTCTTTGTTATTTATTGAGCTTTAAAACAAATGAATAACGACTCTATATAATATAATAATAAAATACACGGAGCCTCTCTTTTTCCTCCCTCTCTTCGGACAGCGTCAGTGTCTGTCTCATGCAGCAGCTGATCCGGCCGACAGTAAAAAATAAACATATTTATAACTAGTTTAGGTAGTTTGAGAGGTGTCTCCGTCCTGTCAGATTAGACTTCACTCGCGTTTAGGTCCATATCGAGAGAAAGATAAATAATCTGAATTCAGTGTGCAGTTTACTTTGACGCGGGGGGTGAGCAGCAGAGGTGGGGAGGCGGGGCTATTCATCATTATCAGAAAATGATCGTATTGGGCGTACACACGGAGCCGTTGGACCCCCCAGAGCGTTGCGTATGCCGTTCTATCCACCTTGGAACCCGTTGTCATTTCCTCAGTCGTTTAGTGCCGTATTCGGTCGTCCTCGTGTGGCCGAACGGTCTATATGACACTAAACAGTAACGCAAACGACCATTTTCGTCCTCGTGTGGCCGGGGCCTTACTGTAACTGACCTTTGATACAATATCATCATTGGTTTTAAAAGACTGAATGGCTGTTAAATGTTATGCATCCATGACTCATCAGGTTTACCACTAAGAACGCTGCAATATGGTCCGCCAGTGCCTATGACGGTTGTTCATAGTGATGTTTTTATTTTTTTAAATGCCTAATACATCTAAAATATGTACAACCTAAGCTAACCCATATGGAAGTCAAAACCTTGTTATTGATTTTATTTTTTAAAGAAAGAAGAAGAAATAAAATATGATCACATTTTACTAAATAAACACAAAGTGAATATCCAATATATTTTAAAATGTATAAACATGATAAGTCTTACTAAAATATAAATAATTATAACTATGTAAATTATGTAAGTGTTTGATGCCAAGGCTTTGTCATGCGGTTTGACTTTGGGTAATTGATTGATGGAGTTAATCGCCATCATACTACAGTATATGATAGATCCAAAGAAAGTACAAGAAAATATTAATTCTCCAACAATTTGAGTTTAAATGCTAAATTGATTTAAGCAAGCAACAACCCCCCTAGAGATATACTTCATAGGGTTAAACATCATTGACATTATTTACATTTGGTTGCATTCTTATTTTTTATTTAAAAAATACATTAGAATGATGAGCAATGAGATTAGGAGCTCAAACTTACATTCCTCATTCTCACAGTTTGTGTTTTTATTATCACATATGCTGAATAAAGGATTATATGTTACGGTTTGGGAAAGGTAGGACCCAAAATGCAGACTACAAAAAGATAAAGATATATAAACAAAAGTGAGCTTTATTCTTAAAAAGCCGATCAACAAAAAACATGGCAAGGATAATCCATCACACGAGGAAGATAACATACCCAAAAAACTATCGTGACCAACAGAAACTGCTCTCATTGCTGTCACTGAGGAACTGCACACTGCTAAAGCAGCCTCCCTCTCCTCTGTCCTCATCCTGTTGGACCTGTCTGCTGCATTCGACACGGTGAATCATCAGATCCTCCTTCGCACTCTCCAAGAACTTGGAGTTTCAGGCTCTGCACTTTCCCTCATCACCTCATACCTCAAAGACCGCACCTACAGGGTTACTTGGAGAGGGTCTGAGTCCGACCCTTGTCAATTAACTACAGGGGTCCCTCAGGGCTCTGTTCTTGGTCCTCTCCTCTTCTCCCTGTACACAAACTCGTTCGGATCTGTCATTAGCCCGCATGGTTTTTCATACCACTGCTACGCTGACGACACCCAATTAATTCTGTCCTTTCCCCGCTCAGAGACCCAGGTCGTCGCACGCATCTCTGCTTGTTTAGCTGACATCTCTCAGTGGATGTCCGCTCATCATCTCAAGCTCAACCTTGACAAAACTGAAGTGCTTTTCCTTCCGGGAAAAGATTGTCCCTCTCTTGACCTAACTATCAACATCGGCCCCTCTGTTGTTTCCCCGACTCAGACTGCAAGGAATCTGGGTGTTATCCTAGATAACAACCTGTCGTTTACTGCAAACATCGCTGCTACAACCCGCTGCTGCAGATACACGCTTTTCAACATCAGGAAGATACGTCCCCAGCTGACCCAGAAATCGACGCAGGTTCTGGTCTAGGCTTTCGTCACCTCACGCCTAGACTACTGCAACTCCCTCCTGGCTGGTCTACCTGCATGTGCCATCCGACCTCTGCAGCTCATCCAGAATGCAGCGGCTCGTCTGGTCTTCAACCTTCCAACATTTTCCCACACCACGCCGCTCCTCCGCTCCCTCCACTGGCTTCCGGTAACTGCTAGAATCCACTTCAAGACACTGGTACTTGCGTACCATGCTGCGAATGGATCTGGCCCTTCCTACATCCAGGACATGGTTAAACCGTACACCCCAGCACGTGCACTACGCTCTGCATCAACCAAACGACTCGCTGCACCCTCGCTGCGAGGGGGACCCAAGTTCCCATCAGCAAAAACACGTGGGTTTGCTATCCTGGCTCCAAAATGGTGGAATGAGCTCCCCATTGAAATCAGGACCGCAGAAAGCTTACACACCTTCCGGCGCAGACTGAAAACTCATCTCTTTCGACTCCACTTCGAGCGATAGAATGACTAACAAAGAACTGCTAACAGAGCACTTATATACTAATAAAGGACTGGCTTATCTATAGCCAGTTGAGCAGCACTTGAAACGATTGGCTCTTTGAAACCTGATGTTCTTATATGATTCTGTTTTCCTCAAGGTTGTGTCTTCCTGGTCGAATGTACTTATTGTAAGTCGCTTTGGATAAAAGCGTCAGCTAAATGCAATATAATGTAATGTAATGTAACATGAAGTGAGACAGGAAAAACAAACAATGAACCGACAATGAACACAGGAAGAGACCAGACTAAATACAGGGAGGGGTAATCACGAGACGAGAAACAGCCGGGCAGGGGAGGAGAAACACAAGGGCAACAGGTGAACACAATCAGACACACCAGGGAAAGTAACGACAGGGAGGACAGAACTGCAAAATAACTCCAAAAGTAGACACACAAAACTCAAACCTTGACATTATATAAGAAGTGTATTGCTTTATTTTCCCAATGTAAAAAGTTCACATTCATGTCGACTAATCAGGTTTAAAGTTATATAAAACGTATTTTGCTCCTAAAACCCAGACATTAACACTCCCTTGGAGGCAAAAGTATATTTGCAGGTTAAATTCCAGCAGCAATACCAACTATTTAAAGGAGAACTTTTATAAATGAGACTATTTTGGATCCTGGAGTCCTTCCAGCAAGATGCAGGGAAATTGAGGAGCAAGAAAGACTTGAGGTAGACAGATGAATACATTCCATCTTGGATATGTTTGCCTGTTTCACTATCATATACATTCATAATAATGTGTGGTTTTATTTTAGATGCAGAATACTTTATTGTCCAATAGATTAGCACAAAAAGGAAATGTGTCTTTGAAACTGGCATTTAAGACAACACACACAATGCATAACGACACATGACGAGACAAAGCAATACCGCATCTTAAAATATTAGTGACAAAGTGGCGGTAATAAAAGTGACAAGTGTATTTTTCTTCCACCAGCATGTGAGTCAATCACACAGGCAATGCTTTTTAAACAATACATAAATAAATGTGCATTACCGGTTCACATCATTCAGGAACAAGTACAAAAGGTTGCTAAAAAATTATTTGAGTATTACAAAGTAAATTTGAACTGTGCCTGTGGCTATGTATGCATATATTATTATGTACACTTATTTGTATTTACTTTTGTTTGGCCTTAGGATGGCGATAATTGGATGACCATTCATTTCACTGTAAATTGCATGAAATTATGAGCTGTTTTGTTGTATGTATGTTTATGTATGTTTTGAGTGTGTGAGGACCCCAGGAAGAATAGCCAATGTTCATGCTAGTGCTAATGGGGATCCTAATAAAGACATAATAAAGACATAATAATAAATTATGGCTGAAAGATTAAAAAAAAGATATAAATTATTATCTCAGTGTGTCTCACACTTGAACTCTGGATTCCCATCTGTCATGGATCTTATTATCTCAGCTCACAAATGTAATTTTCACTTGGTTCATGTCTTTCGGCCCACACATGTTAACGCTGTGGGACTTTAATTCCATGACCTGCTTTGGACTTCAATAAAGAGTGTTCTTCCCCTTTAGGATGTATGTGTGGGTAATTTGAATTGTATTAAAATGTTGGTGTATTCTGAAAAAAATAGGTATGCGCACTAATTAGCTTGAAATGAGAGATTGATACCACCTGGGTTAAAATGGCTGAAATTCCAGAGCTCCTCCCTGATTGGCTACAGATATCAGGTGATAGGCTATAAACATTGTTGGAGGACAGCAAACTGTCTGTGCTAAAGAAGCAAGGCCACTGGTTTGTGTTCTGGAAATTTATTTTTAAATAACCGTCTGCAAAAGGAGCCTTGGCAAAAAGACTAATTAGATGTTTTGTTTCTCCTTTTTGTTGCTGGTCTTCAAAAACGGCTGCAAGCTATTCCATTCTTCCCTCTCACACTTCAAACCATGCTCAATAACACCATCATCACAACACAAGAACAGCATGGTGACAGTGATGTTAATACTTCCAGAGATGTGGTTTCAACTTAAAATCCAACACAGTCTGACCTCGGCAGGATATTTTAGGTGGCATATATTTCCACTGTGCGCTCAGTGCCTCTGCAACACGAACATCACAAGCTCCTCCGGTGATAAACAGTCAGTGGCACACTGGTGTAGAGATCACTGCTTTTTATGGGAGAAAAAAGGATCTGATGTAATTGGCTCTGAAACTGTGGCAGCCGGTTTTTACTACAAATTTATGATATGTAATTTATCCTAATCTGGCACCTATTACTGCACTGCAGGTAAAACATATTTTGTTCAAGCTCAAACGATATTATACACATTATGTTGAGCCAGCATCTGGGCCTGCGAAAGTGAAGTCCATGATATTTCTGTGCCAATGCGAGAGACATCACATTTTACATTAATGTCTGGAATTGGCCCTTACGTTTGTCAGATCACATCTGGCCATGCTCTATAATGCTGCTGAGCAGACGCCTTGGCAACTTTGCAAATTGCGATATCTGAGCTCTCCAATGGTCAATTGTAACTATATTTTCTATCTAAATAATGTCCCCGGTGCAAGTTTCCAATACGATCCAACAGCTGCGCTCCTAAACAGAACTGAATTAAAGGCAAGTAGAACTTTGAGGCTATATTTTAACAAAACGAAGGAGTAATAGAGCGACTTCCCACCATGTTGATGGAAGGTCGAAAGAGGCCAAGAGAGCTGGCTCATTTAGACTTTTTATATATTCAATTAAAGTAGAAAAGTAGGGATTTTTTTTATATCAATTCACAGCCTTGCCTGAAATGTATCGTGGCCAATCTCTACAAACATTTTGTATTTGTTTAGCCTGCAAGCAGTTGCTCAGAGTACTCTGAAACAAATCAATATTTACTGTTCTTAAGCCGATGAAGAAGTTGCACAGTCACCACACCTTAAAGGTGGGGTAGGTAAGTTTCAGAAACCGGCTCGAGATACACTTTTTGTTATATTCCATGGAATGCTCTTAACATCCCGATAGCAATGAATATCTTAAGTGCTTTGACAAAAAATCCATAAAAAAATGTCATCCTGTAAAAAGTACAACCAATCAGTTTAGCCGGCCCGGCTAAACTGATTGGATGGCCTACCTGCCTGTCAGCCTTCCATCGGGGCACACACTTATCTCGTGCCCTCATTGGTCATGTGCGCATTCGTGTGTGTTGGAGGAGGGGCTCTATAAGGAAGTGACAGATTTTCTCCGGTTGTGTATTTTCAAATTCTAGCGATCTCGAGCCGGTTTCTCAAACTTACCTACCCCACCTTTAATAGCTGTCTGTGGGCTAGTATATACTTTGTCAGTGTATTCATGTCAGCACAAGGCGGTAGGCTCAATTGAACATTCCAACTTAAATGTTCTTATACTTCTTGAATCTCATAGAATAATGTAGATGTTCAAGTTTATTTTATTTCCTTGATCCATTCCTGTTGAAATAAGCATAGACCCAAGTGTCTCTCAGAAAGAGGCATGAGGATTTAATAACACCAGCAGAGGAAGACTGAACAGAGAAGAAGATGGGCTGATGGTAGGAAGTAAAGAATCCGACATGAGGACAAATTAATCCCCAATATCCACTCCCTGCTGGTTACCTTATTGCCTCTCAAACTTCCCATCTTCAGAGTTAATATCTCTATTGCTGTAGCATCTGGCTGAGAAGCATACATACTTCCATTTGTTTGAACTGCAACATAATTGGATTGGGGAGAAGGATGAAAAAGCCTTCAACCATACTTAAAACTTCCCTTTTTTTTTTTCCTTTTCTGGCTGTCCTCTAATATGTGCGTTGGGAGTATGTGCATGTGCATTCACACGTATGCGTTGCTATTAATAGCATCGCTCATGCTCTCGCTTGTCTTGATTTGTTACCCTGCATCCGAGATATCCCGATTGGCAATATATTCCAGAGAGCTGGATGATTTGGGATGTGTGTCTGCATCTCCTTCTGGCACTTAAAGTAATCCTTTGGATGGAACTGGATTGGGAGCCCTCATGTTCAACCATCTTTTCAAGGAACAGAGAAATCATGCTTAATTAGATTCATAGTGACCTTTTTCCTCTCAGGCTACGAGCCCAGTCACTGCCGAAGCAAGACGTGTTCTCAACATTGATCTTTCTGCAGACCCGGAGATTGAGACGAGCCCGGCGCAGTGAAACGAGGCAGAAAAAAACAACATATCAAAAATCATCAGATGAAGAGATTACGTTGTTTGAGTGAGAAGCTCTGTGTGTGGAGGCATTTAGGAGCTCGCGTGTTTCTGCGGGAAGCGCTTCTGTAATCCACCTACTGCTTCTCAATCATAGTGCAAACAAAGTCACGCACAAGTATCTAGTCCCTGCCCTCTGTCTCAACGCCCATTCGCCAGACATGCACATGTCTAACTGCCTTTCTTGTTGCTTCTTAGATCCACTAGCTTCCTCCCTGTTTGCATCCCACCATGCTGCTTCCCCTCTTCCTGAAACAGCAGTCTGCCACTGAGCAATGCTCTCCCTGCAGGCTGTAGACAAAAGATGGCTTACAAGTTCCATCCGGGTGAAAAAGATAGATGCTTTGCTGATGAAGACGATGCATAGTGATCCGGCGTTTCCAGGGGAGTAATTGCTCACAGATTTGAAAACTGCATACGTGCATACATACATCAATTTCACATTTACAAAAATAAGAGTAGGGTTTTGTGAATCTTTTGGTATCGCATGATTACATTTTGATTCTTGGTCACAACTGTCGACCAAAGAATGAATGATTATGGAGTTTAATATTTTCTTTCAGGGTACAGTATATCTGATATTGTTAACACAAAGGCAAACCTAATACAAAATGTAGAAAAAAACTAATAATGCTGCCTGTTATATAAATACAATTGGTAAGGTAAAATAAAAAAAAGTCTATATTTTGTGTTTTCTTTTGTGTGTGTAGGTTTACTGTCCATCAGTGGCAATATCTAGGTCCTTTTGTAGGAAGGAACATTTTATTAAATATTGATTGTATAAAGAATCTTTGAAGATATAACCTTATTGCATTTAGATATGTTTCCCCCCCGCCCTTTCATTAGAGAGCTATTAAGACATCTAAACAAACTGCCTTGACTACAACAGCGTAGGGAATTCTCATTTTGAAATCTTGAAACGATGAGCATTTGCTGTGTGCTATGTTTCTGAGGGTCCCACTGCAGCTTCGGTATCACTGTGGGGGGATACACTCGGCACAGTTGATGCAGATATGGTATGATATTGATGACAGATTTGATTAATCTACTGATGGAATTTTGGTGCGAGAGCTCCGCAATGGGCTTGAGACAGAGCCCCAAAGCACAATATCCAGTATGAATTCTCTTATATCCTTTCAGAACTCATTTGAGTCATATCTGACATATTTATGGCTCATCATGTCATATCGTAGCCATCAGAGTACAAGCACCATGAACCATTTAAGTACTGTGGGCCATGCTGTCATGTCCTTTTAGCAACATATGTCTGATAGATGCACAAGAATAGGCACTCAACTGGATTCTTCCAAAGTGCTGAAGAAAAGCTTAAACCCAAGACTTGGTGCTTGAAGAAAAAGGCCTTTTGAATTGAGTACATGTAGGTCACAGATGTGAAATGTAACAAACCTGAGCCTTATCTGGATAAAAAGGTATACAATATATGTTTAAAGAAGTACACGTTAAACGTTTGCAACCGAGAAATCTATAATGATCCTTTGTGTGCACCTTAACCGTTGCCTGGCACTTGAGCTCTGCAGTGAATTTCGGTGTCAAACGAGATACATTTGTAATCTAAAGGCAACATGGGTTACATTTTGGACAGTAGGATTGCCTCTTCATTTCAATAGCTGAGGTGGGCAAAGTGAATTGGGAAAGGCAAATCATTTTCTGCACCTTAATAACTCTTGGAACGCCGGCTCGTGCCTGAAAAGGAAGGGTTGAACGAGCACAAAATAAGCACAACTAATTAACTGTGTCGTTTAACAAAAAAGAAAAAGTGCTGTCCTTAATGGACACCGTTATTCATCCTCCTTCTACAGGGGCTGTGAAATATCAAGTGGGTGGACGTGATGCTGATACATTCTGATCACATATGGATCAGTGTCATACCTTTTTTCCTCTGAATTATTGATTACCCCATAGGCAGAGCTGCTGTTTGAAAACATTTCCTGCTCGAGCTTGACCACTAAAAGCCGCTTCATAAGTACCACATCAAAAAAGGGAAAATAATGCTTCCAATATGCGTTCAAAAAATCTGAGAAACACTCTTGCTATCTTCCCCAAAGTCCCCTTCCGTCTCGCTGCACACACAAACAAACGCAAATATTTCATGAGCAGAATGCTCATTTTCTGCTAAACAATGTTAAGCATTTACACAAAGGGACCCAAATGAGCGCCTGATTGAAGATAGAATCAGTGCCCAAGTGACCCATCACAGAGCCTCTCAATCCCACATATGCATGATTAATACATCAAGCAACATCAATTATCTGTCCTTTTCCACACACACACACACACACACGCACGCACGCACACACACACACACACACACACACACACACACACACACACACACACACACACACACACACACACACACACACACACACACACACACACACACACACACACACACACACACACACACACACACACACACACACCCACACCATGTATACATCACATCAGGGGACATTACATTGACTTACATGCATTTCCTAGAGACCAGAGTCCTTAACCATAACCAACACATGCCTAACCCTAACTCTTACCCTTAACCTAACCATTACCCTAACCAAGTCTTCACCCTAAAATTAATGATTCCCCTCATGGGGACCTCCAATTTGTCCCCATAAGGGAGGCGAGTCCCCACATGCGACTATGTAAACAGATATAGGTCCCCACAAGTATAGTAATGCTAGTACACACACACACACACACACACACACACACACACACACACACACACACACACACACACACACACACACACACACACACACACACACACACACACACACACACACACACACACACACACACACACACACACACACACACACACACACACACACACACACACACACACACACACACACACACACACACACACACACACACACACACACACACACACACACACTGACTGACGGAATGTACCCAAATCCTTCCAGGACTGAGCATGAACACACAGGCCCTGCCCCCTCCATCATGGTTAATACATCAAACAGCATTAGCTTCCTGCATTTCTGAAGCTTAGACAGACACGGTTCTGACAGCCAATGATTCTTCACTGGCTTCCTTCCCCTCTAGCTTCCCCACTTTCTTTATTCCCTATGAAGTCTCTTTGGGTGGTTACAGAACATGCTGCCAACATAGATTCACTTACATTACCTTTTGCTTTTTGTAAGCTTGTATAATGTCATGTTAGAAAGCCATCTCTACAATAAGATGACACTGCCGAGGAGACGTGGGAGACGTAACAATAATAACCGCAAGCCCTGATCAACAAACTCTTTATTTCGTAAGATTTCCATATTATTTTGACATAAGCAGGTATTTATAACCACGTGTATCCACGGGTTGCTTTTGTTTCAACGGTTCGTGAACATAAAATGGAGTCCTAGATCAGAATAAATGTATTCAAATCTAACCTTTACAATATGTTCTGTTTTGTTGGCCAGTTGTAGAGTCAACATCAATGAGCAGTTGGCACATTGGGTCACGGTCTACTAAGACTAAGACACTTATCTTTAGCATTAAGTGCTCTGTAATTACATGAGAGGCCTGAGTCTTTATAATACGGTTCTGCATATGATCTCCATTTGATGTTACGATGCTTTCAGCATGTTAGTGATTTAACCTTGATTTTAAAGATCCAAGCAGTAGAGTCTCAAGTCTAACTGAATAAACAAGAATATTTCCTGTAATGATCCTTAACCACAAAGGGAGTATAAGTCATAGTATATCCCCCCAATAGTATCAACAAAATGCCAGTGTTTGTGATGTGTGCAACGGCAAATGAATAAACATCCTGTTCCCTCAATGTGTTCATTCCACCCGACTGACTGTGTATTATCACAGAATGGCATACCATATTTGAAAGCCTTGCAGTTTAAAACCCTTTACCTTTTAAGGAATACGAACCATGCCGTGCTGTTATATGTAAATGTGTGTTTTTTTACAAACAAGTGATTTACGCATTAGCTTCTTCAAAGACGGAAAGCAGTAATGTCATTTTTCCGCAATAATTCCATTGGCCTAAAGTAGTAACGGGAAGGCACTTGGCAGATTGCTTCATAATTTTGAATGGTATCCAATGAGTAAAGCTCTTCGATAAACACAAAAAGTAAATGAAAAGAGGTTGTGTGTGCTATGGAAAGCCTACTGAGCTGATGATAGTGTAGCTTAAGTGCAGGGAGACTCACATGTGGCCCGCTATACTGCAAATCCTCAGAAAGAGGATAAAAAGGCTTTAGAATCCCATTTACAGCACAGGAGCAGCATCCCGCAGATAAATACAGATCATGGTATTTGACCCTGTCCGTCAGCACACAGAAAGGCTCTTGGCTTCTACTCTCTGGAATCACAAACCAGGCTGTGTCACTCACAGACGGGGCAGCACTTGGATAGCTCTAAATAACACAGGCAGATTGCAAGACTAACTGGGGTATGACTCTTTTAGCTTTTTCTAGAACCCCGCTCAGTTCTTTGACCGTTGTATTTGATGCGTTAAATGAAAAACATTGTTTTGATTTTAACCCTCAGATTGTTTTTTTGAAAAGCACGAGAAAGCAGAGCCTTTAGTGAAATATGTTGTATGAGCCACGGATCCATATTCTGCCTAAAAGCCAACGTACCATATTTTCTTCCCTCATAACACTCTACAACAACCTTAAATGTCAATACTGATCAGCATCTGCTAGACATCTTCTGTACTACCTGAAAGGAATTACCTTCACAATACACCAGGAATCCAATGGCAGCAGAAGCTTGTTTCTCTGGCCATGGGCGTTTTGTAAATGATGAATCCAATATCCTAAATCTGTTGTGTCCCGTCAAAAGTGTTGAGTTCAGTCATGTTTCATGTTTTTGTTTAATCATTTTTTGCCTTGTCTCCCACTTCCTGTTTTATTTTGGTCCTCACCGTTTGTGTTTCATTCCAGGTCCCTTCACTCCCTATCCTTGGCCGTTTCTCAATGTCGAGTATACATGCTGCAGAGCCACTATTTCAAGTATACTACGTCATCGAGTGGCGCCGAATGCTGGGCATTTCACATGCATTTAAACAGTCCTTCGGCGCCACTCGATGACGTAGTATACTTGAAATAGTGGATCTGCAGCAGGTTTACTCGACATTGAGAAACGGCCCTTGTGTGTGTCTCCCACTCTCATCAGCGTCAGCCCCGCCCCTGATTGTTTCCACCTGTGCCAGTTACCTTTTGTTTAAACTCCCCAGCCTTCCTTTGTCTTGTGTCAGTTCGTCTTGTCCTGTCTCCACGTCAGTCGTCTGCTACCCAGTGATCACGTATCTTACCTCAAGCCTGATTTATGCTCCCGAATTACTTTGTATGTTTTTTTCCTCACTTAGTGAGCGATTTTCTTTGTGCCTTTGATGAGCCTTTTTCCACCTCGTTAAGAGTGTCGATCACTTTTTGTAAAGCTATTTTGGAAATAAAGTATTTTACCTCTGTCTCCCGGGTCGTGCATTTGAGGTCTTTACCTTGTGTTTCCAAGTTCGTGACAAAACCAATAGCACAGAAAACTGTGACCATTATTAGGCTAATGTGTCACACTAGACGTCAAAGTTAATATATCAAGAAACCAACTGTGTAATTTAGCTTCCTTTGCACAGAAACAATAACCTGCAGTTTAATAAAATCTGGTAGAATATATTGGTTTATATGTATTGATATTCATCCCTACAGAGGGGCTAAATGTGTATGGCTGTTCATTAATTCATAGTTCTGCTTTCTTGGAAATAACACTCTCAAAGCTGTAATGAATATAATTAATGGCTGTGGACATTATCTTTTAAGGGTGGGTTTGGGTTTTATCAAGATTGGACTTTCATTGATTAGAAATATTTGATTATCCTAACAAGAAAGGGAATACAGATTGCAGGTTGGCTCCTAACTCTCTGTCGATCCATTCAAAATGCACATTATTGGATCTGCTTTGACTAAATACGCATCTCATAACTTAGCATTTTCTAAATAAAATTATCTGGCATCATTTATAAATCCAACCAAAATGTTTCCATTGTCCCCATGACAAGATAAATACAAACTGAATCAGACATGATTCCATCCTCCCACCACAATTTGAATAATGGACAAAATAATATTACATATGAAAAAATAAAATATTATTAAAGACTTGGAAATGAATGAAAAGAAACATTTGAACAGAATATCCCAAAAAAAATGATCCTAACGTCCTTTATCACCCAAACTGAAGGTTGCAGAGAGCACACACACCCTTCTCCCACCCCCCCCCCCCCCCCACACACACACAACTTCCCCAAAATCCAACACCAGAGACACTATCAACACAGATATGTCCATGTATCTATACTGTATGCAAGGACACAGTGGCATCAGTATTTATTATCATAGAGACCCACATTAGCTTGCCAGGGGGGAGTTAAATAATTCAATTGGATGGGAAAACATCTGACAGGCCATGGTTCTTATTATTTTTATGTGAAACATACAGAGCATAGAACATTCCCCTTAAAGAGTACAGACAGACAGACACAAGTTTGCGACTATTGTCCCTAGATGACGACAAAAATACTGCGCAGAACATTAAAGTGGTATCGAATATACAAATACACACACATCTTAGAATTGTTCCCGGGTTATGTATCAGGAGCAGTATCATATTAGATTTAAAATAGTCGATTCTAATAAAGAGTTTCACATTTACCCAATGAATGCAAGAACATTCCTTTAATCACTAATCCAGATCCCTGCTGCTGAGCACACACACGTTTTAGAAACATTTAGAGATACAGTGAGTTTAAAATGCCGAAGTCAATGTAGGTGTCGTGTTTAACATTCAAGTAATTAGGTTTTTTTTGTTGGATACGATCCGAAGTATTTACAGTATGAGGTGAGCAAACCTCTGACTCTCTTAAGAGTCTTGATTATTGTAGACTTTAAACAACCAAATGAAATGCAAAAAAAGGCTGGTGTTCTTTTTCTTGGGCACTTGAGGATGGAGTACTCTGATGCGGAACATAACGAGTCTTTTTCGAGGGGTGGTTCCAAACAAACCCCAGTGCGTACCATTGCATTGTGAAAACACATGCAGGGGATTATAGGCTGACTTCTTGGGCATTCTTTGGGACAGACAATGGTGAACGACAGGTACAATACAGGGAGTGTAAGGAACAAGAAGCACCAATACAGACGGCATCACAAAACGTTAATCCTGCATATTCTGCTAGTTCCTCAGTTACTGATTTATTTGTGCTCTTTATATTCAAATGGATTTGTGTACTGGGAAACCCAAACAGACGAAAGATAAAATGTCACTCTGATCTATTAGTGATTTTCAGAAATGTATCCAGTGGAAAAACATTTCTGATGCTGCCAGCGACAACAACACACTAACAACAAACACAGTACAGCTCGTCAAAGACGTGTTCACTACAGCATCCACATGCTCATTCTTTTTCAGGGTTTGTTTAGCAGTGCAATGCTGTTAGGCACACATGATCTGTTAGCCCGGTTTGTTTTGAGAGATGGCCCCCTATACCGTGTGATCGTGTTTAAAGCTCCTATTGACTATTAAGGGTATCTAATAGCTGTTAACAATTCATTGTCTTACCACTTGGTTTCTGCATGATTTGGACTGAGAATGTAACAACACAAAGATATTTGCTTAACTGAAACCAGTTTTCTAGATTGTCCTTTCACAGTCCATTTTTCATATTAGTTTCAGACGAGGACCAGCCCATGTGTAAACAAAAAAAGCCTATCTTCAGTTTTCTTGGAGTTAAGTGTTAGATATGGGTTTTCAAATCATGCAGAGGCTGCCACAATGTTATGATACATCTCCCACTTAGGAAAGTCTTCAGCTAGACAGACACTAACGCTACATTTCCCTTTAAATCGAAACTGATGCACAGGAATTCAAACACTGTGGATCATCAGATAAGCCTGGGTTGATACGCGTGTTATTTGATGGAGATAATGAACAACCACTCCAGAAATCTAGCTGTTTTTTTCTTCCTGTAGACATTGGAGGCACATGAGGGGAAAAATAGCTCTATTTCCCTGATGACATTTTACTGACATTTTGATTGTGAAGCATCTCTGGTGAGTTGGGAATAAATGTATATATGTTCATATCAACAATCGTCTGTCTGATAAGCACCTTGTATCATCTATCAGATCGACCGCTGGAGCCAAAATCCAGATGACCACCCTGAATCAATAGGAGGAAATTAAATGTGTCCTCTTCACAGCCCTTCTCATAACTGTGTTTTTCACATATTGCTGGATCCTGTGCTGATGAAAGCAGTGGCAGGGAGGTTAAGTTCTAGAGCAAATACAGTCATGGCAGGCTTTCACGAGTGTTGGAGGTGGTTTGTCATGCTTTCCCCCTTTCCAAAACTGAATGAGAGCAGACCTGGATGACTCATTGGCAGTAGTAGGTTTCTGCTTTATTTATGAGAGATGGTGGTTTTCTCCAGCGTGTCTCCTAGGCCCAGTGATTCATGAATGGACTAGACAGCCTGAGCCTGCAAGTGGGGGTGCATTGAGAGCAGTGGATATTGAGGATTAATTTCTTTCGCGTCAGACTGTTATTCCCAACCCCCATCAAATCCATCTCTCAATGCTCTCTATCTTCAATGACTTTCCCATTTCTTAGTTTAATAGAGTGAAGCGCAATTATTTGTCCACTGCCTGACAAATGGTCCGAATATTACGATTGAGCAACCCTATGATATACTGTGGTATATATTATGCTGTTGTTGGTGGTAATGATTTAGGCACCACCAGTCACATTGTTGCTTGTTTTCCAGGCGCATATAGGGTTTCATTACTTGCACTAAGGCAGAGAACGGTGGGCCTTTTATATATTCTGCTGCAATCGAAGGTTCAAAGACCGAATGAAACAGAATATCTAAGGGGCGAATGCATCTAAGCTCAATTATTTGCTGGCTAAAGCAGGATCTGGGCATGTTCTTGCTCACTGTCTAAACTGCAGGTGACCAAATGGGGAATGCTCACCGGTTTGATTGGCCTTCATGACAAAATTCCTGCCACTTCTTGTCAAAGTTAACTTGAAATGTAGCCCCTTGTCTCTAGTCTCAGTGACAGAGTTGGTGTCCACGGGAATCTTTGAAAATAGATGAATATGTCCCGGTTTCAACGGTATGTGTCCCTAGATATTCAGTTTTCGGCAGATTGTTAAATATTCCTCTCTGTAATGTTTCTTCTGGATCCTGACCCACAAAAATCAAACCATAAAACAAACAGCCATAACCCCATGTGGGCCTTCTTCTGCAGCTGTTGACGGCTGCTCAGCTGCTGACATGCCAGTCAATCACAACAAAAATAGTTTTAACCGTCCTACCTACATTGATTCTGAAGCAAATTCCTGCTGTCTGACGGGAGAGATTGCTGACATTTTGCATTTCACCTCACCAAAGATGAATTGTTCAACAAAGACCTCCAGCTAGAATTCTTTTAGCTTTTGTTCAAACCTAGGCTACTTACCTGGCCAGAAATAACAACGTCAAGGGGTATTTTCGTTCAGTAAGTGAATCTCTATAAACATTTGAAATAGAAATGTTAACCTTTTTAAGGTGCAGTACAACTTTGTTTACTTTCGCCTTCGCCTTTTGACGCAGTTAAACGCGTATAGACGGGCATCAAGAGTCTATTGTGTTGGACTCAACCAATGCAGGCTGTTCTCATGTACTGTTCATAGCTATAGCTACACAACGTAGAAAGGGTGGATGTCCAATGAAATCCAGTCCTCTGTAATTTTGAACAAGGAAGTGTAAAACTTTTAAACAGGAAAGCATTGGTGGTGCGCCATGTGAAGCCGTATTTTATTTACTTCTTAAAGTTGAAGTTCTTGAAGTACTTAGGTCTCGCCATTTACTTACACTTATTTACCCCACATATGGGCTTATTTGTGAAAAGCTTTGATACTTTTAACTCATATCCAATATTTTCTGGAATCTAGCCAGGTTGTTTCCTTTGAAGATGACGATGTCGTTTCGTACAATCGTATGAAAAGATTTAAGAAATATCTTTTTGAAAGATGTATATAATGCTGTATGAGTTATGTGTTTACCAATGACATCTGATATTTTTCAAATATATTTATTTTCTGGGTATTTTGGCTTCATTGTATAGTTCCGAAAGACAGGAAAGCGGGAGAGAGGGGACACAATTCAGCTAATGCCTTATGGTCAAATGTTAACAGGAAACTGCATTAATTAACTACTTTTAAATCCAGGCTGAAGACTTTTCTCTTTGTCGCTGCTTTTAATTGAACTATTCATATCTTAGACTGCACTGTAACTTTTTTTCTTTTAATGTTTAATTGAACTATTCATATCTTAGACTGCACTGTAACTTTTAACCATGTATTTTTTCTTTTAATGTTTATTTTATTAGCCATTTTCTTAATGTCTTTCATTTTTTGTAAAGCACTTTGAATTGCTTTGTGTTGAAAAGTGCTATATAAAAAAACTTGCCTTGCCTTGCCTTATGGCTCATCTTTAGTACATGGGCAACTGCTCTTCTAACTGAGCTACATGGAAACCCATCAACAGGTTTCTAAAGGGCCACAAACCTATTTCCATTTACTATAAAAAAACATGACTCCATTTTCTCCTGGCTCACTCAGTGTTGTTATTAGGCAGCTTCCTCACTGATCAATGTGTTCATTTGATTTATAAAGAACAAGATGTATTGAACCTGGCAATTACTAAGGGAGGCACAACATGAATGCAGAGAAGCTCCATGCACACCTAGAAAACCCCATGCTGTGTCACAGCGTAGCTTTGATCTGTTAGAAAACAGATGCCCAATTGGTGCAATCTTCACAACCTAATCCCATGTTGTGGGATAATCTGTTCTCTCATAGTCCTGTAATGGTTCAACAGGCTGGTTGTCAAGTATTGCCGTTTGTACTCAAGAGCAGGAAATATCATAAGTAAATCCGAAATGTCAGCAGATCTAAGTTGTTCACATCTGCTTACTGTTCGGACATGAAGAAGTGAACAGTGATTTCCTAGAAAACATTAATATATTTCAAACTGCCAGGAATTGGAACTCAGTTATGAAAGAAAAATGTCATTTGAGTTTTTAGATACAGTACATCTCTCTGGCACTGATGAACTACTGGCTTTCAAGAAGCTGTAACTACAGTAACAACCCTTAAAAAATGACTTGTGTATCTGTTGTTATGCTGTGAAAAGGAATAATATGAGATGTTTTTAAATAGGTATAACGGAAATATTAGAGAACAAAATGCAACATACAAAACACCACTAGAAATAACTCTGAAAAGCAATTCCACACTCGTCACATTATTAGTGTGGCTACTGGTTTGTAGCAATGATGCATCAGACAATGGCCAAAATGTCACTAGAATATCAATATAAAAGTCGTCTAGTCTTGAGCACAATAAGTATTAAACTCAATGCTGCATTCCAGTGCTACTCAGATGCCCTTATTTGACAAGGTCTGTAGTTAGTCTTCTGACTATATTGTGTTCCTGAGCTCAAGACCTTTAGAGTTGATGTCACGACGTGAGGGAGCAAGGAGCATTCACATGAATACTATTCCATTAGAAACTAACGTTTCAGATAACTCCGGCACCACAAGGATGTCTTGTCTTGAAGTGCCCCTCTGCACCCTGATTTGGATTTGCTCCAAAATGATGTGGGTTAGTTTTGGGTCCATGCTGCACTCTTCAAACAAGTTTCATGAAAATCGGGCAAGCAGACGGACAAACAAATGGGTAAATAGACAAAGCTTTTGTTTGTGAGTTACAGCACGTCGTTCCAGTTCCCAAATCTCAGCCTCAGACATAGATTGACACGTAGCTAACTAGCTACAGTTGCTTATTCTGAAAGAAAAAGTTGGATTAGTATCCCTAAAATAGGCTTGTGCAAAGTTCATTTGAGAAAGATAACTCCCACTGGAAAGTGTGTTTCCTCAGTCTGCAGTCAGACCTAACTAAATAGCCAGGAGGGTTATGATGAGAACATAACCAGCAGAACTCAGATCGCCCTGGAGCTAACAGTGGGTTTATCAAAATATAAATATTAGAGAAAAGAGATGGAATTATTCAATGGCAGCTGAACAACATGACCCAGGCACTCTTTCTCCTCATGACATCTGATTCTACAGCAAAGCAAATAATAAGACACATTTTCCGTCTCTCTTCTTTCAATGTCTCACTCTCTGGCCCTGGTGCTCCGTCACTCAATGTCTGCGGTCTGCCGGGTGTAAGAGCATGTCTGACACATTTCCATTAGTGGGGAGACTATTCAATTACCATAGCTCAAGATATTTAAACCTTGCCAATTACTGAGCATCTCCCCTTTAAATTATGCATACACAGAGCTGATAAGGTTGTGTGTAGTGATTTCTCCTTTTGACACGTTGCAGTGTGTTCTGCTGTGTCAGGCTTGCTTCTTCTGAGAGTTAGAGAAAGCTATAGACTTGCTTATCACACATCCATTGACTTTGGATTTCACACTCATATTGGACATATGTAGCTTGTTTCGACACGTGTGGGAGGCCTTTGTCACATCTGGAAGGATTTACAATAAAAGTCATATTTGTTCGGGTGGTAAAATGCTGATTGTGCATCAGTTTGTGTGAAATTGCAACGCTTGCTGGAAATCTTAAACAAGTAATCATCATTGGATTTAATTTTCCCCATGCCAGACCCAGTCGGCAAATTGTGTGTGCTCACCGAGAGCATCTGATCTCATCCCTGGTATCCTAGTAACCCCCCACCATTTCAAAGGACACAGTAGCGTTCACACATCCTCCTACTCGGCACACCCACATTCCTCTGTTTCTGCCCTTTTCACCTGACCCAATCCCCAGGTGAGCAGCTACCTCCAATACCCTTCTAGAATTGTTCTTCAACTTTAACCCCGACCCACTCATTGTTGCGCCTTTTTCTTCACAGGCACATAAATAAGATACTAAACTCAAACCTCAATGCCCCTCTGCTTTTCTCACAGTTCTCTAACTGTAGTCTATACATCAGCTTCATAGTTCTGCATTACACTTTGACACTAAAGTATCATGCCGGCAAGCTAGGATTTGCTTTAGAGTTAGACCCACGTTTCCATGGTAGCCGAGACTCTAAAGCTCTATGGTCAATGGGATGCAATTGCTACACAATACCTTTCTACACGTTTCTAAGCTATGTGTCTTGAGGAAAACACTCCCCCTGCCTGAAACGCCTCAATTTGACTCCTTTGGTTACCTGTGTAACATTGTGACCTCACTATGTAACACTCAGGCTTCTATTTGCTAGCACTCTGAACAAATTGTACATGATAGGCTAAGGGGATTCACATTTGCAACACATCTCTTAGCGGTTAACCAATCACAACAGAACCGGCCCGCTAACCAATCAGAGCAGACTGGGCTCTGGTTGCGGACAGAGGGTGAAAAGAGGTGCAGTATGAGAAAAAGAAAGCCCTTGTTGAACATTATAGCATCTAAACATGTCACAATAGAGGCATAAAATACATATAAACCTGGAAATTACCATTATATGTCATCTTTAACTAACAGCAAATCATTTGAATGTGTACTGCTTGTTACTTATTGACTGTTTCCTCTCTATACCATGAATCACTTCAGCTTTGAAACAAGGTATCACTACATGATTAGACTCTATTACTGGTATGTTCTTTCCTGTAGCCAGCCATATGTCCCTCCAAAAAGTGTTGCTTCACGAATTAAACATATTGAAATTGTTATAATGTCATCAACAGGTCTAATTTGACTAATTATAGAATTAACTGAGGAGATCTTAATCCAGAAGCGCTTAGGAAGATTTGATCAATAATGCAAATATACAGTTAATTGGTACCCAGAGAAAAGCTTAGTAAGATGTTATCTCTCTGTCCTCATAGAATGTTGATACAGCAGGCACTCTGTAGTCGGCAATGAGAAGCCAGGGCATATATCCAAAACAGAGATTCAAGATCAAGATTTCTCAGATTCAGCACTGACAAAATAAAACCATAAAAAAAGGAAATAGGGATGCATATATGTCCAAGCAGCCCTCAATTATAAATCTGTTATTAGTTATTGTTCCTAGAATTCAGTTGTGGCTTAACCACAGAGCCATTTTACAACACCAAATTGCTTTGATTTACTTGCAAAGTGCAGCATATACACAAAAGGGAGATTGCAACCGTCAACAAAAAACTAGATAATTATTTGAAATCAAGTTAAAGTTAAGTAAAAAATTCAGACAGAATTTTTATAATTCGGTATTAGTCGTAATGACACATTATACAAAGTGCGTCATTGTTTTCAGCAGAATATGTTTGATAGCTAACGTAGGTCGATACTTAGTTTGACTTGATTTCTACAACCTAAATGTCAGTGTCAATTAACATGTACAACGTAGGTATTTGGTTGAATATCTCATAAAGAAGCTACAGCCTATGCTTTCAATACAGTGTATAAGAAACATTGTTGCAGCAGCAACACACTGCCAATCTACATTTAGCCTCGACTGAGTCAGGCAAGTTTCCAACAAGTTAAATGTACTTAATGATTCACTGGCATTTGCAGGAGGAATAAGGCAGATTACCTTTAGAGTATTTTTGCATTGTTTGAATTTTCTGTGAGTTTTGTGCATCTCCTGAAGCTCATGGTGCATAAGAATCTTTACCCTGTCAGCTAAAACATTACAGAAACCCTTAATTATCAGAGATAAAGCCTCGCCCAAGGAAGTACTGGAATCAGTCCTGAAATGCTCAAGGAACAATTGAGACCAGAATCCTCTGCAGGATTGGGCACACTTAATAACGAAACTGCAAAAACTGGAGGGCATATCGACGTCAGCCGAGATCTGATCTTATCCTACAGAAAATGATTTACCAAAGATCCATTTTGATAAGAAGAAGTGGCTGATTTAAGAAACAGTAAAGACAAAGCAGATGGTCTTTTTTGCATAGAGTATTGTCACAAAGCCCTGAATTGCATCCTAAAAGTGATTCTTGAAAAGATATTTCGGTGGTTTAGGATTCTTTATACAGCAGCAAATGTCATCCAAATGTAGATTGGAGATGTCAAGTCGTCTGCAAGGGGTTGTGGTATGTCACATTGAAACTGAATGTGTGAGGCGCTTTATTTTCCCTAAACTACTCAATCATCACTACTGTGACTGGCAAGGGGAAAAGGCTTTAAAATATGGAGACAGGGGGAAGAGAAGAGAGGATTCAGAGTACGCTCATTTTGTCCTCCAGCTCTTCACAGGACGTTTTGATAAACAAAGTAAGGTCTCACTGCAAACCCATAAATCATCTCAAATGAGTTGAGAAGATTAGGGACTTTCATCAAACCGCATATCCAAGAAAGCAGAAAAACAGAAGCTGACGGCAAATGGTATTCTCTTGTGAAAACCTGTGTCCTTCATAGGAACTGCGCTATGCGTTATTACTTGTGAAATGAAGGAAATTAATTGAATTATATTCAAATCATAAGGGTAATTATTTCTGAGTCAATGACTGTTTCCGACAGTGAGGCAGACAAGCTTAAAGACACAAACAAGCGCCCAGCTGGAGAGACGCATGCACACATTTAGAGTCAAGTCAATTGCAAACGGCTATAATCAAATGCATACCCTGATGGTATTAAACTCACGCTGGGCTCCAACTATCTCTGTTCTTGTATCAGATCATAATTTGGAATCTAAACCATAAACCCAATGAAATAATCCAGACCCTATTATCGCTTTCAGACATTCTGTACACCTGTGCAGCAAGTTGACATGTTGGCTTAACCAGATATAAATACAGGAGGAAAGGAAAAGGAACAGTTATTATCATAACCTTAGCTTTCCCCTTGAAGGAATAAAATATGCAGTTTACAGTGCTGAGACAAGGGCATGACTCACATGGGAAAACTTTCTTCAATTAGAGTTGGCTCGTCACACAGGCATTGCAGGTGACACGCAGAGTACATAAGGGTGCACTATTTCCCTGCTTTAACAACTTTGATCTGATTTGTTATGCCACGGGGAGGATAGGTTCAGGCTAGACAGCTGGACAGGGTTCAACAATACTGCTTTTCTCCCAACCAATTAAGCAGGTCAGAAGTGTTCCACTCATTGTATTTTTTTCCTAGAATTTCAATAGCCTCTGAAAGGTGCAAAAGGCAGTCAGACAGAAGTTAAAGTGGACCTATCATGCTATATTTGAAAAATATATTAGGGCCATACCTATACGAAACATGTAGCCATGCCTCATACTGCTCAAACCCCTCTTTTGATGCCCTGTTAGAGAAACGCGGATTTTGGGTCCTTAGCTTGAAAAAAAAGAGAAGAGGATGCAGAGCTAATGCCTGATCAGAATTCTACCGGAGATAAAGTTAAATTCTGAAAATTCTGGCTGAACGATTAATCGATTTTAAATTGAAATCGCGATTCGAGATGATGCGATTATCAAATCGCAAAGCCTGCGATTTTTTTTAACTTTTTTTTTTACATTTTTTTTTTTTTCTTCTTGTCTGTCAGTCATCCACACCAATCAGAAGTGCTGTGCTCCACATGTACCAGCCATTGTTAATCAATCAGAAGTGGCCCATGATAGAAGGTGATAGACAGATTGATCCAATCACCTGCCAAGTGCTTTTGAAAGTGCCTGCCCTTTCCAAATGGCTTCCAATGGAGCTTTCCTAGATAGTTTGGTGAAACAAACCATCTGAGTCAGGTTAGTAATGCTCCATCACATGTTCTACATCTAAAAAGGGTGAATCTTTAACTGAATTCTTGACTTTAAAGCAATCCAACGGAAATTTCATGTAAGTTTAGTTATTTCACTCGTTGCTCGGGCTGCGGGGGTGCTAGAGACAGGAGTATGTTGATACGACCTTCCTAGCCGGAGTTATGGCCGCATTTTACAATAAACTTCCAAGGGTCGCTTAAAAATAAATATCGCAAATCGCAATATTTGTCAGAAAAATCGCAATTAGATTTTTTTCCCAAAATCGTGCAGCCCTATGGAGCTCAAATGCTTTTTCTCTTGCAGGTTTATCACAAGGTGAGTTCTTTTTTTATTTCCTGCTTTTTAAACACATATGCTCTCCAGTACAGGTTAGCTCTGAGTGTTAGCGAGGCTTGCTAATGTAAACAAAGACGAGATTACGTCCAAAAGACGTCGGGCATTGTTTCTGATAGCAACCTTCTGTGGGTCCGCCGACGTCACAGCGGATGGAAATCTGTATCCGCTCGTTGTACACGCGTTTTTAAAGATTTGGGTACGGAGGAAAAGAGAGAGGGTTTTATTTTCTGACGATGGGTGAGTTCCCCGACGCACCGGGGACACATATGTATGTATACAAGACATCACAAAGTGCATTTTGCATGATAGGTGCCCTTTAAATTGAGATAAAGGTTGAGTTTGAAAAAGCACGATCCCCACAAACACCTTACGACCCAGGCCCGATTAAGTGTACCCAAACTTTGCAGGTGTGTAGATCAGACCAAAATGAGTTGGAAGATGGGTTTGGTCAAAGCAAGGACCCAAGAACTTAAAAGAAGCAATCGAAGCCGATATTAACCACAATGTACGCACCTAGCAGGATTTTGGCTTTGTGACCGGTATAATCCTATCACAAGAAAGTCCCTGGTTTCAATTTATTAGAAGCTTTTAAATAACATCAAAGTAAATAATCTGGAGTTTCACTAGATTTTGTATTAACGCCCAATTAGGACTGCGCATCTTCAACTCCACAGATGAGCCAGAAGCAAGCAAGTTGGCTAATTTTTTAGCAAATTAGTTGGATATCGCTCAAGGCATTTTACTTGCACAGGGCACATGAGCGTATCTTATTGTTGAGCCCTGCTGTGCTGTCTAAAATGCAACCATGTCCCTCCTCAGTACAAAGCAAAGTCGTTATACTGTGCTACAAACAATAATCCATCAGCTTAAAACCATTTACACAGAGTTAGGATCAAAAACATAGTGTTGAATGCGCAGAGAACACGAGATCAAGAGCCGAGGCTTTACAGTGTGCTATAGTCAAATGTAAGGCTTATCACACAATTGCAGCACATTGATTTTAAGACGTATGCTTATCAAGCACATACAGAACCACTATTAAATGCCCGGACTCCAACATATTCTTGGGTTTGGACTTTCTCAAACAGACCCTGAAATGTTCAGGCTTCTGATATATTGTATTGGAGCTTATCCATCTCTGCAGGCTGTCTGCTACACAGTTAACAAGGTGGAAATAGTCAAAAAGCACATAACGGAGGGAGGATATAAGGAGCTTCTGTCGGATAACAAATATGCTTTGGTGAGAGTGTATTCTTGACACAGAGTATATCACCTCTGCAAATCAAGTAATGATGGATCTGTTTTTTTAGTATTCACCACAAACCCAAAAGCAGATTACTTTCTTCATTTCAAATATGTGGGGCTTCAAAAGGCTGCATGGGGAGAACAGCAATACCTGCTTATGTGGGAACCTTTCAATAAGCTTATCATCAAAAGGCTGATTGAAACGGCCCTGTGTGGGGTAACATAACACCTGATGACTGGTGATACCTTCAAGCATTCAGTACAACTGCGGTCAGTCTGAGTGCAGTCAGCATGAATGGCCACACAACTGTAATTGGTGAGATGAGGTTCTAACCATGTTTCTTATTTTCCCTACATGACTGTTATTTTTGGCAACATTGAAAAGGGCAAATAAGGAAATGTATTCAAAGCACACTATGCTATTGTTCTCTTTTTCTACGAAACATAAGCAATATAACATACCAACATAGGCTATATATCACAACTTACTGAGAGAAACGAGGCAATTATATGTACATCAGACATTGTGTACATGGATATCATTATGCATGTCATGTGTTATTTTCTATTTTTGAGATGGAAACTGTAATTAAATGAGGTACCCACAGTGCTTTTCTCTACATTACATGCACTCTGAACAGGCAGTCATGCAATGGTGCCAGGTGTTGGCCTGCTCCACCACCTGAGCTGACTCTCACCCCACATACTATTACATCATTACACTAGTCATGTAAAAAAACGGACTACCAGCATTTAGTATTTCCACAAATGCAAACGTAAAGAGACACATGATGTGCCCGTGCCAGCATATTCAGAGCGCAGTGTGTGTATGTAAGAGAACAAAAGGGAGGTTGCTTCCGACTCTGCCCTCTGTTAATGCGTCACGGTGGGAGGGCACTACTTTTAAAGGGGATAAAGGAGCAAATGTGATTGGCCACAGTTGTTAAGGCCACTAAACAAACCTTGCACACACACTTATTATGTATTAAAATCTATTTACCATATCCGCTCTTCTTCCCCGTGCACTGCACGCCCCGAGGAGCAATACATAACTAAATGATGTCCCCACTATTACTGCAAACTGCTTTATTTGACTTGACTGGTTTTCTGGCAGGTTGAGTCACACAATTAGTGGCCATAATTGATGGAAGATATTTAGAATGAAGCTAAAATAAGCTAAATAATCATAAAAGGCTTTTATATTGTCATTGTGACTCATACAAAATATTTTTTGGGGGAGTGTGTGTGTGAGGATCTTTGGGATTTTAGCCTTTGCATTCACAAAAACCAACATAAAACACTACAGGAAATGGAAAACACCAAAACACATAATCGGGCCTCTTGAAGGATTAACAGCATATGTATTTATTTGGTCAGACAAAATTAATGGCTGACGCATATAAAGTCCATCAAGTCTATCTTCATCCCACCTGAAATACTGTATGTTCCACCTTATGGTACGTCCACACAGCAGCTTTAAACAAATCTTCCACCGCTTCTCTGCCCATTGACTTTGAATGGGGATGACGTCACTTTGCCTCGCTTTTCGCCGAACTGCATTGTGGGGAGCGAAGCAAAGATTTCCAGGATTTTCAGGATTCAAAAGTTGAGCAATGTTCAACTTTTGAAGCTGAGCTGGAAGCGTCAGCCAATCAAATCCCGTTTATGCAAATCTGACAGTAGAAGCCCTAGCCAATCAAACCACGTGTATGCTGGGAGAGCCAGACTTTCAGAGCCAGTTAATTTCCTCATATTCCAAACGAGAAATTACGGTAGCAAATCACCCGGTTCTTTACGACCAGACTATTTACCGGGATACAAACCGGAGGAACCAGGCATGGAGGGAGGTGGCAGAGACAGTGGGTGAAACTGGTAGGTTTTCGCCTGTTTGGGGAGTTTATATATATATTGCTCGCATAAAATCCCCGGGGTTTTTTGCTTTGTATGTCGGGGGCTGGAGATTCATGTGATTGGTTGTTGGTCGCGTTGCTCGCAAAAAATCCCCAAGCTTTCAGACACGCCCAGCTTCAAGATGTTTTCAAAGCTGCTGTGTGGACGTACTGTTAAGAGCACTGGGGCTACTTTAATGGAAAGGGATTGCTCTGAAGCACGACTTGAACCCCCTATGAGCACATGCAAAACGGAAAGTTAGCAATGCCTGAGAGACTGAGTTCAGGGTGAAGTATGATAAAAACACTTGACAATGACATTTAACATAATGATATACTCTTTCAACACATGGGCTTGAAATGTGATTAGAATCTCTATTTGACAATACAAGATGCATATTTATAGGATGACAACAGTATTGTTCACAAATGTATATGTCATTCTGCCACAGTGACTGCAGCTGCATATTGTTTAGTGGAAGCCGGACAATCGCCCTACTGTGGGGTGCCCTGGAGCTCAAACTGTGCAACCATGGAAATACCAATGTGCTGGGTAAAATAAGACTTAGAGACAAAGTCACTCCAGCTGTGCCACCCAACCTCTCCCCAGATGTAACCCAAACACAGCAGCCTTAGCTGGCCTCCTTTATTATGATTTGCTATATAGGGGCATTGTGGTTTGTGAGCACTTGCAGCAGTATGAATTATTTTTAAAAAACAAAGAAAGATATGGTTCAGTGCAAACTATTGATCTTTGGTCCATGAACCATGAAGAGAATGCTATTGATGCGTTTATCAAAGACATTTGAGTAATGCTTAGATCTGATCAGGGCTCAAGCTCAAATGGAAAGTGCAACTGTGAGCAAGACTTCAAAGGCGGGAAAAAAAAGTAATGTTTAACTATTCTGGTTGTGAGCCAGCTCTAATTAGATTGAACTACTGTAGCTAACCTACAGTAACAAAGGAGATGATATAATGTTAGAAATATAAATAGACAAGTGAAAGCTGTTGATGCTTTTTCTGTTTTACAGTAAAGGGGGCTGGAAAACTAACTCCAAAGTACAGAATGTAGCTAAAGTTTAGGGTCTTTTTACTCTACTTTGTGTTTTGTTTGTGTTTCTCCGAAGCGCCTAAGGGGAGTGAACCAAAAGAAAAGAGGACACATCCAAACCAGATGTGCGCAAATAAATAAGAACATGTGCAGAGGTCTTGGGAGAAGTGTCTGTAAGTGGAAAAAAGTTTCATGCTGACATTTTTATTTGTTAAAGGGGCCCTATAAGTTCTCTCCCGAGGGAGTTTCTCCACCACACACCCCCCCACCCCAGCCTGAAATACCTCCATTGTACTTTACTTCCATAACATAGTGACATCACTACTTACCACTCGTGCTTCAATTGGCTAGCGCTCCAACACATTGTACGTGATACGCTAAGGGGCGGGACATCTCTAGGCGGTTGACGAATCACAACAGAGCAGACTGGGCTCTGGTTTCAGACAGAGGGTGAAAAGAGGTGCTGCAGCACAGGCAGTATGAGACAAATAAAGAGCTTTTTGAACATTAAAGCAGGGAAACATGTCATAACAGGGCCCCTCTAAATAATGGTTTAAAATTAGATTTATTTAGCTTTCTTGCCAACAAGATATTATAATTTGGTTAGTTGTCGTTGGCACACACGAGAGAGGAAATACAGAAGCATAACATCGTTTTTCATCATATTAAACAACGAAGATATTGAGCTGAAATTAAAACATAGTGTTTGCTTGACTTTATTTCAACAGTGCAAATTATTGGCCATTAAAATAGCATTTTAATAGTTTAAGAACGCTGCCAGTTATTGTGACCCCGAGACAGCAGAGCCCACAGTAATTCTTGTGGCAAATAATTTGTTTTATCACACATTGACACGGGTCACCCGTAAGGGCTTGAATATAACAAGAGAACAATTTTTAAGAAAAAGTGCGGTTCAGTGGAGGCCTCAGAGGGGATTGCTTCTTCATATCTTGTCAAATTCCAGATGACATTTCGTATGACTGCAATCCAGAAACAGCCCTTCTCTCTATGAGCTGCCGCAGCCTCCGAGAGTCATTATGTTGAGAGCTGAAATTCCACACTGCCATGCTTTAGTCCTCAGTCGAAGTGCTTTATTTGTTCTGGCACTTAGCGGAGAGGAAGAGAAGACAGAAATAAGATTTTTTTAATCAATGTTTGCCAGATTTTCTCCAGTAAAATGTGCTGCAATTGTATAAATATGTAAACACAATATAGCCATTTTATAAAGGCATTAAGGCTGGCGGTGTCAGCGATTAATCTTTACCTCCAACTGATTGACAGTATTTATTTGAGATTGTATAATTCATCACCTTTTCCATTACCCGTGGCGAACTGTTCTCTTAATTGCGCTGCATACAGTATTGTGCCTGCCCAAAGGAAACGCCGCGGTGCACGTGCACATTTTGCTTCTATTTCACTCCCGACTCCAATCTGTACGGTATTGACCATATGTTGAATAATACAGCCTATTATTTGTTATTCCAATTACATTCGGTGCACTGTATTTTTTAGCTCTGCCTGATGGATTTGAACTCATCTAATGTGAGCAGTGTACTGCTGCTTTACAGACTGAGAATTTGCATGATAATGATTTAGAACACCAATGCATTGTTAATGCTCATAAACAAGAGTGTGCACTGTGGCTTTCTTTTCTCACGGAATATGTTTACTCCACCATTTAACTGTGTGTATGTTCGTGCAATTTTGTAGCAACTCCTTGGTGTAAAATTGCTCTTAGCTCTTTTGTGTGATGAAAATGTGCTTTAGCTGAAACACAAAGACATTTAATGAGAACGCGAGTTGAGCTGCGGCGTTAAAACTACACCGACTTTGTTCATAGCCGTGAATGTAAGCTTGCAGTTAAGAGAAACTCCTAATTAATTATGTCTCTTATACTTTCGGAGACCTGATGTTTCGTTATGGATCAGCTTTTGACTACACTTGGGGGTATTGGTTTTTGTCTTTTTATTTTAAACTGATAAGCTCAAGGGAGGCAGTGCACCGTAAATATGTTTGATTGATTTGTTTTTTTTACAAAACTGAGCGAAATGATGCACTTAAACACTTAATTTGAGCTGTTTGAGGAAAATTAAGATAAATGGTTGCTTTGCCTGCCATTTGGTTCCAACATGTTGACAACCTGCCACTGAAATATCTAAAGATTGCACACGGAAGGTAAGATACATTCCTATACTTCCTACATTTATATTCAGAACGGACTATGTCAGGGACTGAACGGAAAAGCAGCAAAAACACAAAACGAACCAGTCATATATCATATCATAAAGCTATATATTTGTATTATATTAGCAAATTGGGCTTAAGCAAATAACATCTTAGACATGCTTAGACTCTGCTTGTGATCAATGAAAAGAAGGCTACACCTGAAAAACCAACGGAAGGCAACTTAACTCACACAATGCGGCCACAATGAAAGCATGATCACAAGAGTCTCTCAGGGTATCAGGGTGGCCCTAAGCCTTTATCTTATCAGGTTTCAGTCCAATACACAGGGGAATGGGGGCAGGGACAAAAGGAAGCCGAGCAATTAATTGTCTTTTCTGCTTGGTATCTCATTCCAACACCCCAGAAGGTCTATTACAGGAGCAAGACAGTCATTAAACTTCAACAATAATCACCGCTGAGCTATCCTTCGTGCTACTTCAGTGTCTCCTGCTTAATGGCATCCGGCTATGACAATTTCCCCTCAAAAGCAATAAAATGTTGATACATGCAAGGCAATTTATAGCATTTAAATGCCATGTTAGTCGCATCAGTGACAGTAAACAGAAGCGGGGACGTAATAATTGTCTGCTGGAATATATTAACGACTAAATAATCCACTAAAAACAGCGATATGATATAATGTAGCAGGACCTCTTCAGAAGCAACAGAGAGAATAGTGGCAGGTGAAAGTGGGAGCAAAACATGTAGGACAGGGGAAAAAAGAGCTTGGTGGGTGAGAACAAAGACGATAGGGTTTGAGGGCACTGGGAGAGTGAATGGTGGGAGGGAATGGGGAAGGACGAGAAAGGAGTTTGAGAAACAACTGGCAGTTGGGGAAGAGGAGACGGTTCATTTGTCACTGTCAGATCAGTTTGTCTCTCCTTCATAACTGCAAGGACGAGATCTGGCCCGCAACCCAGCCCCCGATCCTCCCCATTCTCCAGCCAACCCCCCATCAGCATCTATCCTCCAACCTCTGCCAGCACCTGCCCCCGCTCCAGTCGCTGGAGATGAGGAGGCAACCCATGCCACGCTGCGCTCCACACACACACCATTGTGTCTGCCTGCGTGGACATGCTCAGTGAGCCTAATCAAATGTATGTCCCAGTAACAGTAGCAACCTATAGCCTGGAGTAAAATCATCTATCCAAAGATGTCTCCACGGTATTAGCGTTTCCTTTGGAAGATAAATTAATAACCTGCGCAATCGTCTTTTCCAAAGCTCACGTTCTTAATAGAAGATTCATGTTGATTTTGAATTTCACAGGAATACAGAACAGCTGCTCATAGCTCCGTTTGACCATGGCCCTTCTTTCTTCTCTACATGTACCTCCTGCAATTAAGCGGAGCCGGCATGCTGATATTGCACTCCTGGATGCATCACAGGCAGAATTGGACAAACTTTTATGGGCTGAGTACCGTAATGAGCGCTATGGCAGTGCTTTCACTGTAAAAAAGCTCTCAGCTGGAGGTTAAAAAAACACTTTCATTGCCTCTGGAAGCGCGACGCGTTTGGCAATCATATTGCATGTTCAGCCCCCGGTGGGTAATGCGCAGATGCATCCGTCACCAGGTGTAATTAACCTGAATTGTCTGCACTTTGTAGGTAAGTCTGCAATTACTGAACAAAAATACGAGATGCTTTTGCTGCTCATGCAGTTACCTGACAAGCAATTCAGTTTCCAAACGAAGAGAATGGTCATAGGGATATCATTCTTTACTTTGGAGTCCAACTTTTTACCAGAGCTGTTTCCCTCTTGGCCTTATAGCATACAAGCTATACATTCCCTCGTTTTTTGTTAACTTTTTTTTCGTAAAAATTACTATCGATCAGTGGCGAGCCGTGACTTTTATACCTAGGCCCTCTGACCCCCCCCCCCCCCTTCCCTCGAAAGAAAATAACCGATATTACGTCACAGCGTACCCTTCAGCGGAATGTCAACACAGCGGCACGGGGTGCAAAACGCATAAATGACAGCGTCCCTCTACCACACAAAACAACACCATTTATAAACACCCATTTATAAACACCTATCATGACAGGGCACCCACAGCCAAGTAACAATTAAAAATGAATTAAGTCGGCGCGGCGGCCCACATTGAAAATGACTTAGGCCTACCTTTGATGATCAAATCACTTAAACACAAAGTCCATCCTCCCGTCCTTTTGGATGAAGCACTTGCGGGTCATTCAGCTGATCCTTTGCCACTCCAGTTTATCATTGGAACTCAATCTTGAAAATGACTCGGTTAATAATTTCGCAACTATGTCATCACTATCACTGAAGTGAGCCATAATGAACGAACTTATGCTAATCATAAATCTATCCATCATAAATCTATCGTTTAGATTTATGATTCGAAAATAATAAAAGTAGGGTAGACATGTGGATATTATCCGGCTGAACACAACGTGCATTTATCTAACAGGTTCGTTTTCCACAGACCTTATTTCGAGCTATTTTCCAAAATCCTATGGAGAAATCCCGTTGCTTTCTGTCGAGGGAATCCGAGCGAAACTTACTTCCGGGTTTTAGGACGCGTCACTGCACCACTTGCATAGACCTCACAGCGGGCGAACTTGTCATAAAGTCCGCGAAAATAAAGCCCGCCCATTTAGAGGGAAGATATGATTGGTCAATTGTACTGTCATTTGACATTACTCTCTCGTTGAGTTACTATAGCTGGCCCTCTGTGAATGTAGAGAGGGACCAACAAGCTCTCCCGTCTTCACAGTAACTCGCAGAGACGGCATTTAACCCTTCACATTCCAACAGAAACTGAACAGGCAGATTCGAAGGATTTATTTCTTTGGAAATGTTATTTTAAATACAATTAAATCAAGTTATTTTGGTAAAACTAATGAAAAATGTAACAACAAAAAATATATGAAAAATAATATTTAAAAAAAAATGTTTTTTTAATGTTTTCAAATATTATTTTTTAGAATATCTTAGGCCCTCACAGAGGGCGCTGACGGCTCACCACTGCTATCGATACTATGTGTTAAAATGAACACATCAATGTCAATGAGAACAAATGAATAATAAAGGAATATGGACGTTTCAGGATTGTCTATAGAAAATATATATATAGTTTTATTTTTTGTGTACGCTGAATTCTGCTTACAATTCCACAATGCAACGCATGGGTTGATAAATAGTTCCAAAGTAAACTTGAACAACTTTTCTAGATGTGAACAATCTGTGGGTGGCTTCCAATGATTATGCTAAGCTAAAGTAACACATTAAAGAGATTCCTTTGTTAGAAACACATGGAAGTCACACTTATCTGTTCACAGGTGGGACGCTGCCGTGTGAGAATCTGCACAGGTAAGTTAACAAGTTGTATCTGCAACCAAAATAAGAGTTATTGCTTAAAGCGTCAAGTGTCAAAACGTTGTGCCCTAAATGTGAATTAGAAATGTAAATGAGAATTGTGGCTGTTCAACTAATAAAGTAAAACCTTTTTTGCAGTCTTTTGAATCACATTCAAAATGTTAACCACATGAAATGTAATAAGATGATTTCTTTTTCCACAATTTTTCTTTTCTTACTCTGTCTTTTCTCTCTGCCATTAAAAGGCAGAAGTTCTTCAAATCAGAAATGTTAATGGTGTTACTACCAGTCAAGGGGCTTTCACTAACTAACAATACATGTCAAAGTCTTATTCATTACATTACATTGCATTTAGCTGACGCTTTTATCCAAAGCGACGTACAATAAGTGAGTTCGACCAATCATATAAGTACATCAGGTTTCATAGAGCAAAAACATTTCAAGTGCTACTCAACTGGCTTTAGATAAGCCAGTCCTTTATTAGTATATACGTGCTTTGTTAATAGTTCTATCGCTCGAAGTGGAGTCGAAAGAGATGAGTTTTCAGTCTGCGCCGGAAGGTGTGTAAGCTTTCTGCTGTCCTGATGTCAATGGGGAGCTCATTCCACCATTTTGGAGCCAGGATAGCAAACCCACGTGTTTCTGCTGATGGGAACTTGGGTTCATAACACTAATTACTCTGCTTTTTGAATTAGATGTTGGTAAAAAGTAAAACCTGTCATCACACTTTTCTCTGAGCCATTCCTCTTTATTATGACTTCTTACTTTAATTCTCATGGCAAACACACTGGGGCTCAGAGCAGATCATTGGCCAAATAATGTTACAAATGATAAGATAGATACTGTGAAATAAATATCATATTGCATTAAATATCATATTGCAGATTCATAATACTTTGAATGTATATAAATATGCATGGTTGAAGAGCTGTAAAATAAAACGTGACACTTAAAGATACATTGTGGGTATGAAAAGGAGAATACAAAGAAAGAATGCAAAATATTGAGAGCATATCCACTTGGAATGTGAAAAGAGGAATGTGTACCTACCTGCCACACTTCAGTCAATGGCCGCGTTCACACCGCAGTACTTTTCCCACTTTAGTTCCGAAATGTTGCGTTCACACCAAAAAGAGCCGGAACTAAAATTAGTTCATCAGAACCTTTTTTATCCCCTTTTCCGTCCCTGCTAGAGAGCAGGGACTTTCGTGGGAGAAAAAGGTTCCTATGTCTGATTGGCTGGGCGGAATGCAAACCACGCCCCGTAAAACTCCCAAAACGTTTTGTGAAGCCGCCATGTTATTATCCTGGCATTAGCATTATTAGCATTATTAGTATTAGCCCAGCGCACAAACACAGAGAGACTAACTTATGGCAACACAAAAGAAAACATGGGAGCGGTGGAGATGAGGAGGTGTCGGCGTTCTGGCGATTTACTCGGAAGGCCAATCCCCAACTCCGGGGACTTCCGGCCGGGGACTTTGGGCGGCAGTATACACTGTGAAGTTGTGTGCGGCCTGCCAGTAAGCCCAAAGCAGAAGAAGTGACGTCAGTGGCTTCATTTGCCTAATCCTTCCCCAGGAACTTATTCCGGTGTGAACGTGATCTGTAGCCTTTAGTTCATCAGAACTAAAGAGTTCTCATGAACTAAGTTCTCATGAACCTTTGTGGGAAAAGTACTGCAGTGTGAATGCGCCTATTGTGTTTGAAGAGCTTTCTTTTCTTTGGAAATGTATCCTAGTTTGTATTAAAAGAACGTTTTCTTCAGTTGAAATAAATACTTAGCATATCTTTAAATATCGTTTGTAGCCAACTTTATACAATGTATAACATCTTGTCCTCAGTATCGAGCTTAATACTACATAACAGAAATATCTCAATTTGTCAGAGGCACAGTCAAAAAATGCAAAAGCAAAGCAATAGAAGTGCCAATTGGCCACAAAAAAAAAACGTTCTAGTCGAGTCTTCTATAATGTGTTTAAAGTACATACGTATAATTCAAAAGAATGCATTTAATCAAGTAGTTTTCTTAAAGCAATACAACAACATGCACTTGTGAGTGATATTTAAAAAAGGGACATGTGAGATCCACTTGATGCTGTTAACTTGTCAAAATAAAGGGCATGCAACACATAAATTAACAAACAAATGAACAACAGTTTGTCACAAGGAGAAATGCCTCCCACAGCTAATTAAAAACCTCTCATTAGGCAGTGCTCCCAAACATGATGTGTGGCAAGCGCTTGCTTTGACGGGGGCGTGCTGCTTGAAACCTTCTGTTACTTTCGTAAACATGTCAACCACTAAAAATGTGTCGCCCCGGTTTTAAACATCAGGAAAATGCAAGGAACAGCCGAACATCAATGCACCGCAATTATGGCCAAGTCAAGGATTCACCTCTGACTTGATCTAGGATTTAGAATTTCAAACCTTCGCTGTGAGAAATGTGTCTGCCACTGGAAGATTTGGGTCAGGCTCATCAAACGTAATAGGCAGTGCTCTGATCACATGAGAGGCAGAACGCTGAGACCTCTCAGCTATACGCAATTGTTCCAATCGAAGGAGCGTGAAAGAGCTGCCATTTGCTGAAGAGCCTGTTCAGGCAGCCACAAAACACTGAGGGGGAAATATCAGCTGGAATCTGTTTGAGCTAAATAACACTTATGTCAATTTATGTTTTTAGTGCTCGTGTTGCATTGTGAGCTGGTTTTCTAACAAGAAATATTATACAAAGACCAGAATTGTTCACTACATTTGGGAAAAATGTGTTGTTTCATTTAAAACCAGCTTATTACTCAACAGCGTCCTTAAGCTGTTGTAGTAATGATGAAAGGACCAAGGGACTTTCTGAGAACCTAAATAACGCTTATGTCAATTGTGTTCATGTTACAATATGGGCTGGTTTTTCATTACGACCATGTAACTACACTATACAGTAAGTCACAAGTGTTATTTTGTCCCGTTCTTATTAACCAAACCACAACAATGCCCTTAAGCTAACCAAGTAAGTTTGCTGCCTATACCAATTGCTGCTACATGGAACGGACAAAGGAACGTGCAACCTTTTATAATGCTAATTGGAAGGATTATTTATCTGTATTTCTTGGCCTTCACTGGCAATCCATTTATGCCGTTGTTCTGTTATGAGGCCGTGTTGGAATTTGTAGATAATTGACACTGACATATGACTTTTGCAATTACATTAATTTTGCAACCACGTAGCAAACATGCTTGCCACCCACACCGATGCTTCTTGTGTTGCATTATGTTGACACATGGCTCTGAATGACAAATCAAATAAGTTTTACACCATCTGTAACTGTGCACCTTTGTGGCCAACCGGCCTTAAAGGTGTCTGAGGGCCAGAGCACTTCCCTAATGGACCTTAATGGCTTTTATGGGGCTATGCAGGCTTCTAATGGGGTAGTATGTCTGATGGGGATGCTGCACTCTGGTCCTCCTGGGACCTGTCTAGGTTCCTAATGTGACCCGAAGAGAAGAATACATTATGTATCACTGTCTCTCGTAGTCAGAGGTTAATACCCAGACTTAAAGAAAGTGGAGACGTTTTTGGGGGTGAAAACAGTGAAATGTGCAGGAGCAAAAGACAGGGGAAGAGAAGCCCTGGAGTTAAAGCAGCAGGAGAAAAAATAGCATGGCATAATTATTGAGGGACACTTTGGTGCTAAGCTGCTTATTGATAAAAGCACTAATCTGCCTGGCAGAAGGTAAGGAGGATGGGGTATCTCAGCTAAAGGCAATGCCATCAGGGAGCTGAGCCTCCACACAGCTTTACTGTACCTAAAGGAGTTACTGGTTTTATTTTATTTTTTTACATAAAAGACGGAATCTGTCCATGTGCCGCTCGCAGAATGCATATGCGCCGGAGGAAAATTGAGAACAGATCATTGTGAACCACAGGCTTTTCATCAGAATGTCATCTGGTCGTGATCGATAGGGAGAGACCATCTCTTTTTAATACGTATATAGATCACCAGCATCCCTTTAATTATTTTCCCTCTACATCAAAGAGCAAGTCAGCATTGCCGGGCATATTGATGATATCACGAGGGCTCATAGCTGGCCGTTAGGGCGAGCTGCACAGAAAGTTCAGGTACAGTCCATTCATCGGGAGACATTTTGTTACGGGTTATTTGCCATTAAATTAATAGATTGTTACATTATTAAAAAATTGTATTGAGGGTCTTTGGCTATGGTTAAAATGTTCTTTTAACTACTATTCAGAATGATTGTGTGTTGGAGACTGTGGCCTTTGTTTAGGATATGTCAAGCTCTGACACATCTCTATACCTTTTATCTCTCCTCGTTATTTTTTATTGGCAGCCACCAATGTTCAATGCGTGTTAGGTAATGATTTAATGCAAACAGAACATTACTCTGTAACCACACTATCATTGAATGAAAGGTCTTTTTTATAGTGGTGACTATTCTCTTGAGTTAACTCAGTGAGTTAACATGAAGTCGTTTACACACTACAGTACAGTAGTTTGTCAGAACAATCCCAGTCAATATCAATCAACATTGTATTGTAGTTTCAAGTTGTGGACATATTGTAAATTAGGCTAGTTTATTTGTTTTAAATGTTGATTATTGTACAAGCCAAAGCTAAAAACTTGCACATTTCTAGCTTTCAGTCCAAAAATACTGAACATGAGAGTTCAAGCTTATGATTTCAGTTACTTGCAAATAACAAAGCTAAACTGCATGACTGAAGAACTTGTATTTGTCAGTGCATTTGAGTCCGATAAAGAAAAATACTTTACTGGAGACACTCTTGATCCTTATGTTGAAACGTTAATCAACGTGCAATTTCACACCACAGTGCAAATGAAATCTGTTCCAAACAACAAGCGGACCAAAAGTAACAAGTTGTATACTATATATCTGTTCTTGTGCACTGAAATCATCAGCATAAGCCCAGTGGTATCACACTTCGCTGACACATTCTCCAAGTTTGGTTGTTTTTTGAAGTCGGAAAATAACATCTTGCCACAGCTTTCTGCAGGTCCCCGGGTGTAAAGACTCTCCAGATAGCAACAGACGTGTATGCTAATTATGCTCCATATACTGAAGGGTAGAACACTCGCTCCTGTGCATGGTCTTAGCCTGTTATCTACGCCTGTCAGTCCTGCCACACTGAAGCTGGGCCGAGCAATCTCTGAGGGCCAATCCTAATCATTCAAGAGTGAGGTGCAACTGGAATCAATCCTTATGTCCGAGTTCAAAGGATGGTTCTCTCATTCGGGCAAGGCAGTTAATTGAAGTCATTTGCCTCTCTGCTGTCTCTCTTGCCCTCACCATGTTGATCATCCCGTCTAGTTAGAGGTTTTATTTTATTGGGAGCATTTTGGATCAATAATTCCTCTGTTACAGAGAGTGGTTGGAAAACTCTTAGTATTATCTGCTGTGTTTGCAAGTATTGTCTCCTACAGTATATCCGACTTCTAATGATAACATGGGTTTTCTTATTCAGTTCACAATGGTAGAAAAATAGCAGGAACTTACAATAAATAGGAGATGGTTTTTGATACAATTACTGAAGGAACTATTCTACTGCTCTGCTACCAATGTTACTTGGAGTTTATTGGCAACATGGTTTAAAGGGGCCCTATTATACACATGTTTAGGTTCATATTTGTTTTTTGTGCTTTAATGTTCAAAACGTGCTTTACTCTTCTCATACTGCCTGTGCTGCAGCATAGCTGACTGGTTAGCCGGTCGGCTCTGTTGTGATTGGTCAACCACTTAGGCTAATAGGCGGGACATTTTCTATCAAGTACAATGTGTTGGAGCGCTAGCCAATAGAAGCTCAATATCTAAGTTATTTGTAATTTCTCATTGTAGTCCTTATGATAAATAGCCTTCTGCTGGATATACACATCATCATGGCCGTATCCACCATTGATGTCACCGAGGTCCGGACCTCGGTAATTTTTTCCGAGCTGTGTATATAACAAAACTTGTGAAATAATTGCACTAAACGTGGTTCTTTGTAGTACTTCCATTTACTGACGATGGGGGCGCTGCATAACTACGTAGCCTCTGTTAAAGCAGAAGACATGTACTGTATCAACAAACCACCGCAGCCCGGACTTGGATCAGCGAAGGAGTGATGAGGTATCTAGAGATCTGAGTCCAGCGGGCTGCTTGTGTTTCTGTTCATCAGGACATCATATGAGCAGCAGATCCTGTGTGAATGCTCTACGTTAGTCAGTGGACGTCCGACAACATGCACTCTAACTTATATTGCAGCTATAGGCTATACTTTGGTTTAAATTGCGTGAATAAACTAGCTAGAGAGCTACTGTTAATTAGATTCATCCAATGTCAGAAGGATTACCTTTTAACAAACGTTGTAATGCTTTTCTTTCTTTTCAATTTGAGTAAAACATTGAAGATATTGTATTGTTTTCTTTTTACACTGACTCAGATATAATGAAAAGACTACGTCAGTTGAAGCTCAGCTTTGGTAAGGAAGAGACAGGACAGGCAGAAAGAAAGAGAGAGAGAGGGAGATGGAAGTCAGGGAGGAACTGGAGTCACACAAAATAATGTAGGCTTAATAAGCCCATCTATTTATCTATCTATCTATCTATATATCTATCTATACTATAACAATAGTCTTCATTTACTATAGGCATAATTGTAAAACAACATATCTATTGCAGTTACGATGTCATAATAACATACAATTGTATAAAACACAATTTGCTTACATCTTTGTTCTCTTTTGAGAATCAAACAAAAAATAATGCAAACAAACAAGTGAAATGAACTAAATGGCTGAATTGCTTTTAATTATCTGGCAGGAGCGACAAGTGAGGAGGAGACAAGTGAGCAGGAGACAAGTGAGGAGGAGCAAACAGTGAACAACGAGGGAGAGATTGAACAAAGAGAAAGCGTAGAGGACAGAGAGAGTAATGAACAGGAAGAAGACAGAGAGACTGAAGAAGATGGAAGAGGCTGCAAGTTATGGAAAGGAGAGAGACATGGGAAATGAATGTTGACAATGTGTTGTGATCATTTTAGCCTCTTCTGAATGTCCAGATCATTAATAGTAACAATCAACTGATTCTTATGTATTACACTTTCAAAAATAATTGATGCTGACATTGTCAGCCCACTGACATGGTTTGAAATCAATATATTATCCAATTTGTGACCCCCCACAGGACTTAAAAAGCACCTAACTAGATCATGAACATCCCCAAAATCTCGGGGGGTGTCCCCCGAACCCCCCTAGCATGTTTGGACCTCGGTATTTAGGAAATCCTGGATACGGCCCTGCACATCATTTCCTGAATATGTAAACCCAGGCGTGTCTAACTTCATGATCCATGGACTCTGACTTAATGTTAATTCACGTTTTAATTAGGGCTGTCAGTCGATTAAAATATTTAATCGCGATTAATCGCATGATTGTCCATAGTTAATCGCGATTAATCGCAAATTAATCGCAAATTTGTTATCTGTTCTAAATGTACCTTAGAGGAATATTTTTCATTTTTTTAATACTCTTATCAACATATGAGTGGACAAATATGCTTTATGCTAATGTTTATTATCATTTGAACAATGACAAATATTCTCATGAATATTAAACACAACAACCTGGAACCTCTCTCATTCAATACAAATGGGGTGTGTGTGTGTGTGTGTGTGTGTGTGTGTGTGTGTGTGTGTGTGTGTGTGTGTGTGTGTGTGTGTGTGTGTGTGTGTGTGTGTGTGTGTGTGTGTGTGTGTGTGTGTGTGTGTGTGTGTGTGTGTGTGTGTGTGTGTGTGTGTGTGTGTGTGTGTGTGTGTGTGTGTTGGATCGTTGGAGCTATGTGCAACACAAGGCATATGCTCGAACGGGAGCTGCCTGGACGCTGCAATCATGAGTGTGCTGACTTCTCGTACAATGTCCCGCTGTCTGGCTTCCTGCATAAAGTCAAGTGCTCGGCGCAGTTGTGTGGATAGAGCGCTCCTCTGTTTTCATTTAAACAGCTCCTTATATCCGTTAGCGCAGCTAGCTAGCACCAGATGCTAACAACAACAATAGCCGCGTTCACACTGCGGTACGGTAATGCACGTAAGGTCTCTCTCTCGCTCGCTCGCGCCACACACACACACACCCTCCCGGTCCTCCCGATGACCAGTCGGTGCCTGCCGGTGAGCGTGGAAGTGTGGTCTGCTGCAAGCGGGCGGCAGGAGCGGGGCTGTCAGCATCAGCTTGTAGATGGTATTGTAAACTCGATGCGCTCTGAAGCTACGGGGCGGCCGAGGAAAAAAAATACACATGCGTTAATCGCGTTAAAATAATTAGTGGCGTTAATTTTTTGTTGCGTTAACGCGTTATTAACGCGTTAACTTGACAGCCCTAGTTTTAATATAACTACCTATAACCCTTCACTAGTCTTGCTCCCCAATTGGTTTAATGGTGTAAAACCAGATATCGGCATGCCAATGAGCATCACATGCCTTAAATACACTTTGACTTGTTTAGTCACAAGAACTTCAAGAACATGTTTCCCCTGCCAAGTTTAGACAGCTGATTGGCCTCTGAATAATTAGGATGTATCTTTATATTTAGGCTCTCCAGTCTTTAAGTGAACATGAATCAAGGCAGCATCAGAGGGGTACTCGGAAGGTGCCAAGAAATTGTAAATGTGCTGAGTACAGCAGGCGGCCTGTGCACCCAGCGTTTCCGCATAAGCCTTGATTATTGAGCCGTGCCATCTTTTATAACGTGCAGAGCCAGATCGCACAGCTGACATCCGTCTCCGTCTACTGTAACTCAAGGTATTGTGCACCCTCTCTATCCTGGCAAGATACTTCAAGGGGTGTCTGGGGATGTTATGTGAATGTTTTTGGCCCCAATCTCCACCTGCAAACCGCAGTTTTTAATAGCAATGAGCAGCAACACCAAAGAAGATATGAAGGGGTGGAGTTTGAGGATTTGAGACTCTAGCCCACTCGACTTATGCAGTGGAATTATTAGAGCCTTAAAATGAAAGTAATATTCAAGGCAGATCCGTTTGTTGTGGCTGTATTATTTGTATTTACGGGCTTAGACATTGGACCTTTGATGTCTGTTGACTTGTTTGTATATTAGGCAGAACCAAAGGAGGACATAATTTGATATTGTACACTTGGGGGCCCCTATTATGCAGTTTCATGTTCTTTAAGTACTTGCAGTGGCATTGAAGCTGCAGGGTTGGCAGCATTGAACAGTATTGTCCTGCTATATAAAGATGAATGTACAATCTAAGTGTAACACAGACACAGGGATGCACAACATGGCTCATCCCCCTCAGTTAAATAAGTAATTGATCCGGAGTCCACAAGTCTGTCCGTGCGAAATACTGCTCGCTTCTACAGTTGCCACATTTTCAATTGACATAGTCTTGCTTTTAATGGGACTGGGAAATGACATTGTTTTTTTTTTTTTCCCATCTATTTTATGTCTCTGCTGTGATTGATTAAGAGACTTAAGACAACCTTGTTACCCCTTGTTTCCTTTACGCCCGGATTATGCACGATTTAATTAGCAAAAGTGGAGTCGGACACGCCCGGAATACACTTGAGCAATTCACTTTGGACCATGCACTATAGATCGTTTAAATCGGGCTCCAAGTCTATCCCAGGCTTCTGCTAATCCAAATACAACCCCACTGTGTTTCCCTTATTACATTTAGGTGACAGTTTATTTTCCCAAGGTATTTGTATGTTTATGCGAAAAATGAATACGTGTAGATTTCGGATGTAATTTGCTCATGGTGTTGCTTCTGGTGTTGTTACTGTATGTTAAATAGTCAATGAGCTAAATGTCCATAATGCTGCCTGCCTCTAATGCAATTTCACAAGCTTGGCTGCTGGAGATATGGCAGCAGTTCCAACAGGCAGGTCAGCGGCAAACCCTGTGAATATCAACAAGACTAATTTGTTGGACAATCCAAATGTAAGGGGTTGTTATTATTATTATTAACAAAATAATCAGCAATAGGAGATTAAAGGATATTACGAAGACAACTGTGCAACTAACCAAAAGCGTAATCTACAGACCAATGCCAACAAGATTTAGCAAAGGCACTTTCTATTATTATTGATTTTGTAACAAAAAACATGACTTTAACTCTACTCGGATTGATGTCTGCTCAGGTGAATTCAAATGTATTGAGCCAACTACTGTAGGTACTGTACATGTCAGCCAAAGTGCTTCCATCTTAATGCGGCCTGCAGAATTAACTACAATTGAATGCAATCAATTCACAAACAGAGTTTAATCTGGCGTTTAAATAAAACAGTGCTGCATGGTTACAGAATATTTTATTTTCAACATTAGCAAGATTTTCAAGCCAATTCTTTTTGAAGCTTTGCTTGCATCTGGCCTTTTTTCTGAATATTAACTTGGTGTAGATATGGTAATAGGGAATGCTTTCTTTTTTTTCTAAATGCCCAAAATGTATATACTTCCCACGAAGACCAACATCGAAACACTTTTAAAAGTTTTAAAATCAATTACTTTATCTTTGTTTTAGGTAATATTTTCATGTTCATGTTAGCCCACATAATTAACGTATGGGTAAGGAATATTTTATTAAGCTTTAACTTGATTTGTCCCAAGGGAAAGTTTCCATTTTGGTCTTCGTGTTCAGCCATCCTAAACTGATTAAATGTGTTTAGAGACGATGCTTCAATGGAAAATAATGAAAAGTCTCTGGAGTGGACGGCTTCATTTTCTACTGTGAAAGAAAGTGTGGAGGGCAGCAGCTGAAACATTAACAAACCAGAAGTGTACACATAACAGTATGATACAACAGTTCAATGCAGGGCCGTTCTTTTTTACCTTTTCAGTAGATGAGAATAAAAGCACCAAGGTCTTGTTTAGTCAAACGTACGTTATGTTCTAACTTGTATCTGCCTCTTTTGTGACCTATAGTAGAGTCCTTCACAGGCAACTCAACACCAATTATCTCTGATTCACAAACAATGGTATTGCTTATATTTCATTTTAAAAGGATAAATGAAATCTCAGCTCAGCACGTACACACACATGTAGCCAAAGTCCTTGTGCCTTCATCATCTCTCTTCCATTTCAGGTTCACATTCAGACAAAGCCATTTGAGCGACTCTCTCTTGTCAAAGCCTATATGGGATTTGTATTCACTGCCTGGTAATGCTACCTCTCCTACCAGCCATTTCTCGTTACCTGAATGCCTGACATCCAGTTGTTAATATCCTGAATACTCGACAATTTTCTTGCAGCTATATTAAATTGCCCAATAACAACTCTGCTGTACATTGTTGTCTACTTTTGAGTCGAACTTTATGTGTCAGTTACAGGGGCGCCGCCAGGGATTGTGGGCCCCATGAAAATATATCACATTGGGCCCCACCACCAGGCACAGGCCACGCCAACCAAGCACAATGCTGTAACCACACCTCCAGAACCCAACCCACTAATGTATGCTTTAAATAACTCTACCTGTACAGGCTTGCATCTATCTTGTAGTCCAAGTACTGCACAATATTTACTGACACTGAGCGGTGAAAATATAACACTGTGCAGACGTGCAACATTCTACTGCAGTAGAATTCACTATTTGATATAACACTAACATTCCTGACAATAGACCTCAATAGTCATCTTTTATGGTGGAACATTCATAAATCAAAATAAATCTAACTTAAATATACATGACCTCTTAAATTAAAATAAAGTGAACATTAACACCAATATTATCAACAAAAAATAAAATAACATAAGCAGATTTTTTAATTAAATATACATACCAACTACAAAATAAGCGGACCAAGTGTAAATGGAAAACAAAACGGAAATGTCAATGAAAAGGCCTGATGGTGGTGCTAAATCAGAGCCTACCTGTTCTCAGTCTTTTTCTCATCATGCATCTTGTGTGTAGTGATCCAATACTGTTACCATAGCCTTGCCCTTTAACAGTTATTACGAGGCCTGGCTCAGCCTTACTCACCAATAGCCCAGCACCTAGCCTTCTTACAGGCAAAGTCACTGATCAAGTCCTTGAAGTCCAGCTTTCTAGCCAACTGACTTTCAATGGACAGCATGGCGAAGACTGCAAAGCCTTATGGGAAGACAGGGCTGCAGAGCCTAAAGATGGATCTGTTGGTCCTGGCACCAGGGGGAGGGACAACTGATTTAGTATGAATAGCTGCTAAAAATGTCCCTGCATTTATTAAATGTCAGCTAAAAGAGGAGTGAAATGAAAAACCTCAGCATTTTCTGTGAAGATATTAACAGTACTTAATGTCAGCAAAACATTACAATTGTTATTTACAATGGACTAAGCTTAGCTAACAGACTAATTTCCACCACTCATGGACCACACCCACCTATTCTCTTGAAAAACTGGGTGACATACTGTCCCCCTTTAGTCCCTCTCTCTTGTCTTTCTCTCCTTTCTTTTCTTTCTTGAAAGCCTGACTTTGTTAGTCGTTGAGACATCGTACACACGTAAGTACTAGCATCCCTCCTCACATGCTCTCACTCTCTGCCAGAAAGTGTGCCGCGCAGCGTTTGGAGGCAGGACCAAACCATTACATGTAAATAGAGGGGGGTGTTCGATGCTTTGGATAATTAACTTTTGGAAGAAAAAAAGTGAAATGAATCGTAAGTTTAGTGAGTACATTATCAATTTAACGTTATATTAATGTTAATTGTTGATGATTGATGAAAGGCGACTTACAACATTTTTCTTAATGTTCTAAAAATGTTTGGGGCCCCTGTCAGTCACGGGCCCTGAGAATCGTCCTAACTTTTCACCCCCTTACGGCGCCCCTGGTCAGTTACCTGAACGATGACAGCATGGTGGTGGATGTGAAGCACATCAACAAGTCCAGTAATTATGTTCTGCCCTTGCAGTATTTTCCCATCATTCAAGGTTCCCAATTACATACGCAAGCCAAGAAACCTTCCATCTGCTCTTGTCATCTCCATAACTGTGTTTGATCCAGCCATGCCTTGGCTGCATCATGTAGGGATCAAAGTACCATACATTACTATGTCCTGCTCTTAAAGCAGCCTATCAGGGTTGGTTCCATGTCAAAATACTCCCTCATCAGAAGCTAAAATAATATCTTCTTTTTATTTTTCTTGGAGAAAAATAAATAATGGTACAGTTAAAGGTGTGTAATTTATTTAAGAAACACTTTTTGTTATATTCCATGGAATGCTCTTAACATCCCGATAGCAATGAATACATGAAATGCTTTGACAATAAATACATAAAACAATGTCATCTGTGGAAGCCGTAGTACTGTAAAAAGCACGACCAATCATCTGAGCCGGCCCGGCTAAAGTAACTGGATGGCCTACCTGCCTGTCAGCCTTCCATCTGTGCACAAACTGATCTCGTGCCTTCATTGGTCATGTGCACGTTTGTGTGTGTTGGAGGAGGAGCTCTGTAAGGAAGTCTGAAGGAAGAGGCAGATTTGTTCCCGTTGTGTATTTTCAAATTATAGCACACTCGAGCTGGTTTCTCCAAAATGACTCACCGCACCTTTAACATGCTCATGTAAAAATGCTTAAATTTTTTTTTGATGAAATAGATATTTACTTCAAATGTGTAAATGCAGCTGAAAAACATTCTGAAATAGACTGTACTGCATCATGAACCAATCATTGGATGCAGATTCATCAGTTGATAGTATGTTGTTTACTCGTTGGCTATTTCTCATAATTTGTTTGTGTTTTTTTTTTTTCTTCCTTTTGTTATAGTTTTGTTCTGTTGGATAAGCCTGGGGCTTTTGACCTCTCCTGCCACATTTATTGTTGTATTATCTGGACTTTATGCTGTATTATGTTGGTGCAAAAGGTGAAGAAAAGAAAAACCTATACATATTTGCACTGTTTTCTAGGATGTTAGGTTATATAACTGTAACTAAGCATTTCTTACAGGTAATATGTTGTAATAATACAAATGTGTTCTACTCTTTTAGGTCACTATTCTTTGGAACACAAGCAAAACATACAATGGGTAAACCTTTGAAAGGGTGTTGTTAAGATATATAATGGCAACAACAATGGGGACTTTAACGATATACATAGTACGTTCAAAAGAATGCAGCAACATGCGACACAATGTATTCAATCACGCTTGCATGCTATCAAACAGCAGGGAAAACGTACAGTACAGGCAGGGTGAATTATTCTAGCTTAGATGCTTTTCACCTCAATTTCCTTCTCGCCTTCTTTTTCTGTGTAATAAGCTAGGGCAAATATGTGGTGCGCGCAGAGCCGTGTGTGTGTGTTTGTCTGTATATATTTGTGTGTCGTGCCTGTTTGAGAAATACTGGAAGGCAGATTGGAAACCAAGATAGGGAAACATGGGGAAAATAAGTCAGCTGCACTCCTTGTTTGGCCAACTATTCACTATGCAGATGACATATATTCGAAGATTTCAAGGTTTCACTGGTCTTGAGTGCAGGCTAGAGAGAATAATGTGTCACAGTCTTTGAGAACAATTAATGTTGCCTCCGGCCTCGTCTGTAATGCACCTCTGCTGAGTTGAAACAGCAGCATTGGGCTAAATTGGGCTAATCCCAGCTCAAAGGGATGCCTAAAGTTCACAAAGTGTGGGCCCTGCTTAACAAAGAAGCAGGTTAATTAAGACTCGCAGTGACTCATGCTATCCCCTTTCCTGCTTGAAGAATGGCTTTAGGCTACATGCAGACAGGAAGGGTGATGAACGAGGAGCTCTCAGGGGGACAACACATATCTATTTGTGATAAATAACGTATATTAACCGTGTGTATAAAAGGGTGCGTTTACAGCTTTTCAGGAAGTCATGATTGCCAGTTTACACAGAATATCCGCATGTCATACCCCTTGCATTGTGTTGTGTTCAATAGCAGGATTCTCATTAAGTAAAGTGTGAAAAAAGGTGCCAGCTCTTGTACCCAAAAGGGCTAATTATCAGCTCCAATGGACTAAGTGAGGCTCTGGTTTCTCCAGCAACCATCATGCAATATCACACATTCAAAGGTGATGACATGTGGAAACTGTAAGAGTGCCAAAACCTTCAGCAGTCCTGTTATAAAAAGGTGAAGCTTAACATGTTATTTCTACGTAAGATTTTAAAGCAGCAGTGTGGAAACTTTGTTGGTTAATTATACTTTTTTAAACAGCAATTTAGTGCATGTTTGTGTGACCATACTGTTCATGTATATATTATATTATGAATGGTGTTACATTTAAAACACAACTATTACCTGCAATTTCTACTGGAATTGATACACGACACAAGCGTGCATTATCCATGTAAACATATATTCCCATATTAATGAATATTCCTTTGAAATATCCCTACTTTCCTGTATGTGAAACAGGCTATGTAACAAAAGTGTGACATACATGAGAGTGGTTTAACTTGCCAAGACCCTGAGGAAAATTCCCAATGTCCCCACTTCAATTATAATATTACCCAAACAGGTGCAAGCAGAGTGAAAGCAATTGTAAGGAGCCTTGTTCGTGCACTGGGAGGCTACAGCATTCATGCAGAGAGCTCATCATGTGTGTTGAAACTAGAATAAAAACAGTTTGGGTTTGTTTGTTGGTACATTTGCACTTGATGTTGTTTTTTCTTGCCAAGAATACATTGTTTTTCCTAACAGACAGAGAAACTGGCTCAGGTATTTCTTTTCTAGCTGTTGGTGGGCTTTATCCACTTAAATTTAGAATTGTAAACATTTAGTGTTGCTAGTGGTTGCGAACGGAGTCTTTCAATCATCCTGAAACAGGCCGTCTTACTCTCTGCTCATCATGAAATTGTACTCCATCTGCACTGAAGAAATATATATCCTTTGTTTTTAATTGCATTGGATTTAGACAGACAGTACATGAAAACCATTGGTTACAGTTGTGCTTACTGTTTTTGGATGCATGTGTCTATTCTAGGCATTTGACTGGTTTGTTTTTAGAACAAGTCATTTAGGAAGAAAAAGATTTATGTCGGATTTCTTGTGAGGCAATGTTTATTTTCGTGCACAACTATGTTTAGAGGCTGTTGTAATACACTATACGCAGGAAACTGCATTTCAAGAATTATTTTTGAAAGTGGGTTAATCTAAATCAATTAGAGGGCTGAAAAATCTCTTTGGGGGAGGGCGATCAAAATGTTTCTGAATTGATAGCAGTATTAGCCCATACTGTAGGAAACAAAACAAATATAGCTGACACAGACTTATACAAATAATGTTGGGATATAAATAGGACATTTGAAACATCTACTTGGGTTTGGCACTCTAAGCAAACCATTCGTTAGTTTACAGTGGCACATTGTGGATAGATATCCATAGTTCCTCAGACTTTTTGATGATACTTTTTGTTCTTTTTCTGTATTCTCCCTCCTTTTCCCATCTAAACACCTGCTTTGGTTGAGTTCAATGCTGTTCAGTTGTGCCGTGCCTCAGTAATGTCTTCAAATTCATGTTGCCTGCAGCGTCCTGCATTTGGGTGCACCTGCTCCACTTTTCATGACATACATCATACAATATTTATATGTTCTGCTGTTCAGCCATCTGGTATCAAGGCTATCATTTAGAGGTGTGGATGTTCTTCTAATAAGATAAGGTCCTCCGATGAATTCATGAATTAATTGGATGTTTTTAGACTGAAAAAGACCAAAGCAGAGTGAGTCAATACCTTGAAAAGATCATGCATGACAAACTTACAATCAATAGGGAACTCTTCAAATTGACCTGATCAAATAACCAACATTCTCCAAAAAGCACCCAAAACAAATATTAATTATTGCTATTAATACATACAGGTATGAGTGTACCTCGCAACATTTCAAGTAAAAAATGTGTACTTAAAGGTAAGTAAAATAATCAAAAGGCATTGCAAAGGGGTTGGTGCAGGCGTAAAGTTTGATTTTCTACGAGCAAACAAATACTAACAAGCCCTAAGAAGCAAAAATATACTTAACCATTTTTCCTCAACACTCTCTTTATATGTTTTACCACCCACTTAAAACAATGCTATTTTCTGTATTGTGGTGTGTGTTAGGGGGGGCGGGAGTGCTGACAGACGATAACAGTAACCACATTTTAAAATGATAAATTAATTGGTTTGAAGCAAAGTTTTTCATCCAATCACAGTAATGGTGTTAACATATAAATCAATGCAAAGGCAATTTAGGAATATCCCAGCTAAAAGAGGTTCTCCAGACCAAGCCGGGTCTTAAATACTAAACCCTGCAAAGAGGGTCCTTTTTGTAAAGTGTGTTGCACTAGTCCGTAAACGTAACCTAAGCCCTATTTAAATCATGTCCAACCCTAACCCTGAACCTATTTTCAGTTTAACCTACCCCCGTAGGCGCAAAACATCCCCATCTTTAATAATGTACAACATATAAGTGTCTTAATTTAAACTTCTTTCCACCCATTTATGGATTGCTATTTAGGGAGTTGGAGTAAAGCCAAGGCTGCAGATAGTTACAAAGCTAAACTGTAAAGTACAAAAAAGTTTGACTAGAAAGGCTATTTATATTCCATGTGAACATAATCGATACACATTCTGGCTGATACATGTAGACATGAAGCGGTTTAGTAGAAACACAGACACCTGACTACATTCCCAATGAAAAGCCATTGTCAAGTGTGGCACAGTTAATTAAAGCAAGGGCACCACTCTACATCTGTCACATCACTTGGCAGAAACTTTAATTATATATTTTGGTCAATCTGTTCTTCCTGATGTAAGAGGGGATGTCATACATGAGACAGCATCTGCTGAGGTGTGTCACATGAGCTTCAACATCTGTCCATGTTTTTACACAGCCTGTCAATCACTTGAGATCTGTCTCATACACATTTTGTTATCATATTGAGAAACCACAAACACTGTCAAGAGCTGCGAGCGTACATCTGTGCCACAGTTACAATTAACAGTCTTTTACCGAGCGGTGAATCTACACACAAACAGAGATTGGCACTACACACAAATACCCAGACAAACCCTGTGGCTTGCAGTCATTTTGGTCCCTAATGTTGTCCATCAAGGAGACAGTGGTGACTGTTCTCTAAACTGACTCCACCCACAAAGGCTTGTGTTCACCTAAGCTGTCAGCAAGCATCTGCTGAAACCACCAACCAGCCAACTGTGATAGTGGCTCTGAAGATATCTCCAATAAACAAGTGTCACCTACACTTGTTCAGCACTCGGTGGCATATTTTCCACTTCTATTTTTGCTAATTTTTTTCCATGTGTCAAACTTTATCTGTAAAGCCCTAGGAGAATGTCAAACAGTTTTGTATGCATGACACTGTGATTTGATATATGAAAGCATCTTGAAAGCCGATGTCAACTTGTCTTGGATGAAAATGAATCGTTTACATCACTGTCAAATATCTTTTTCCATAAAATGTGCCCCTGTAGCAACAAGACTATTGCACTGTTAGAGCTTGTCATTATTGTGTGATTCCCAAATAATTCAGTTTTCACTCAGAGGTGGCGAGAACTATCTGTCACATTAGGTTACTGATTGTGGATGCAGCATGTTTGTTTGAGAATGAATGCCTTTGAAGTAGGCAGTCTTTGGATTTGGGTGTTCTTTGAAGTTGTTTTAAACTACCTCCTTTTTACCTACTGGATTATTTTCTTCAGTGGAATGGAAGTTTAAAACAGTAATTACAGGAAAAAGGGAGCTAAATGTCAATAGTGTATAGCTATCTGAAAAAACGGATGGAATAACAATATGTATTATTTAAAGATAATAGTATGACGGCAGTCTGCTTTGAGAAACACACACCAATTGAAATCTACACGTGTCTAGTCCATGCACGCACTTGCAGATGACACAGAAACCTAGAGACACAATATCCCTAGACTCCACCATTTTTTCTCTCGTAATCCCCTCTAAGTCTATTAATATTTCTGTTTCCATGGCGATTCAGGTCTTGCCAAATGTTGTCCAGATAAGAGGAGATAAGAGCATAAGGAGCAGAGAGATAAGTGTAGCAAGTGACCCGCTGAGATCAGAGCACCAGAGGTCAGGCAGAAGAGCCGAAGCAAGCTACTGAGAAATGGACCATCCCTGCTCAACTGCACTGAACAACCCCATGCAGAAACATATGGAGGGCCGTCAAAGTTTTCCGTATTAGAAGTGCAACATTTGACCACAAACTTGAAGTTAATATGTGCAGCAACTTACTCTTTCCAGTGTATGAAATGTCACCCTCCAGAGATGTTACATTGGAGCAAAAACAGTAAAAACTATTATGGCAGCCTTTCACTGCACTTAATATAAGAGAACAAACGGATTATTATATCTATAACTGGATCATAATAACACTTTCCCCTAAAGAATACTATGGTCATCCATGCGACCATAGCCACATTTCTCTGCCAACTCGAAAGAGAAGTATTTAATGAATTTTTAACAAGTTGTATATTTTTTTAATGGGGGTATATGTGTTCCTTAATCTGCCATGACACACAGTATGTACTGTTCTGCAGAGAACACATTTTGAATTAGGATGAAAGGACAGTAACACATGTCATGCATGAGATCATGTTATTGTCTTTTCAAGTAGATCTTGACATGTTACTGTATAGCATTTCATATAGTATAAGTTGTTCATTCTATCAGATGTATTACACTTTTTGCAACAGGATGAGTAATGTTCGTGATTTCTTAAAGTTAATTATCTCTCCTCAAATCCTAACACAATAAGACACACTTTCTAACACCTACACAACAGCTTGTGTGAGTCATGTTCTTACCTGTTTGTTGCTGTACTTCATCTGGCTGGTCTTGTAGCTGTAGTCTGAGTACTGGTCTGAGCCGGTAGAGTTGTCGTCTCCTCCGGTTCCTACAAAGGTGTTGGCGGCAGGAAGGTCCTGGACAGCCTGGTGCTTCTGTGAGGCCGAAGGGGATTGGGCCTGCAGCTGGATGGAGGGTAAGGGGGAGTTGGAGCGGTAGTGCCTGCCTATATCTGGGCTTCCTGGAGAATATGTTAAGGGCAGGTGTATCCTGGGGCTATCATTCACTCCATCGAGGTTGAACTTGAGACTCTTTTGAAGGCTGACTTCTTCATCTTCCCCGAGTGGTTTGGGGGACTTTTGGGGCTTTCCTTTCCTTCCTCGTTTGCCTTTGGCATGTTTTGGTGCTTGTTTGGGCGCATATAAGTCTTTTGTTTCTTTCTTGCCAGCCTGATACCCACTCTTAGTTTCTCTCTGGATGCGGTGTCGGATAAATACCACCACCAGGATCAACATGACAACACCTGCCACTCCGGCAAGGCTTCCAAACAAAATGTTACTACGCTGTGCAGCGAAACCATAGTCAGGATCACCAGCAATGTCCCTTTCCAGTGGAGTGTAAAGACTGTGTCCTACTAGAGCCTCCACTAAGCTGACATTTGAGATGGTGTCATTGACATAAATGTGGACCAGGGCAGTGGCATGACGTGCAGGCTTCCCCCTGTCACTCACTCGCACTACTAGGCGATGCAGGCCGCCATGTTTTCGGGTCATTTCTTTTGCTAGAGTGATCTCCCCACTGGACGGTGAAATGCGGAATAACTGGTAAGGGTTTCCGCCAGAAATACTGAACACCAGCTCGGCATTGGGCCCACTATCCAGGTCTTCGGCTTCCACTATCTCAACGTGGCTATCTGGGGAAGCTAGAGGTGACAAACGCCTGAAGGAGGAATTGGAGGGTTTGGTAACCACAGGGTTGTTGTCATTTTCATCCAGTACATTGATCGTGACGGCCACATATGAAGACCGAGGGGGCTCTCCTCCATCCACCGCTTTAAGACGGAAAGTATAGCTGCTTTCTTTCTCCCTGTCAAACGAGATGCTTGAAAGAATGGTGCCTGTTCCATTTTGAACGACAAACTTTCCTCCATCAGGCTCTACAGACAGATCAATCAGGGCGTTCTCCCCTTTGTCCACATCCAGGACTGTCACCATGCCAACTGGACTGAGAGGAGGCATGTTCTCCAAAACTGAAAAGCTGTAGCCACTCAGCATGAACTTGGGGTCATTGTCATTGCGGTCAAGGACGTTTATTACAACAGTTGCTGTCCCTTTATGAACAGGTGACCCTTTATCTGCTGCCGTGACCCGGATCTCGTAGCGTTCTTTATGCTCACGATCAAGGGGGCTTCGGGCTCTTACTGTGCCCGTATTTGGATCAATCTCAAACAGACCTTTGATGGATGAGTCTGCCACAATACTATAAAGGAGTTCAGCGTTCGTGCCACTGTCAGCATCTGAAGCTATAACATCCAAAACCTTCTCCCCTGGTTGGTTTTCTTCGGCGAAATCTACCTCAAACAATGTTGGGGAGAATATTGGAGAGTTGTCGTTCACATCAGTCACCTGCACCTTCAGAGAATTTTGGCTAGAGAGGGCCGGATTTCCAGAATCAACAGCGACAATCTCGACTCGGTAATCCCTAATCCTCTCGTAGTCGAGGGGAGTGGTTGTCTGTAGGAAATACTTCCTCTTACTGTCAATGGATGAGTCGCTGGCAGGGCGAAGCTGGAACGGCACATCTCCTGCGACTACACAAGTGACCATAGCGTTCTCTCCCTCATCCTTGTCAGACACTTGCACTAAAGCAACAGCGGTTCCAACTGGCATGTCCTCTGAAATGTTGGCCACTCCTTCGGTGTGTGTCACAAGACCAATTCCCCGAATCTCCACAACTGGGGCGTTGTCATTTTGGTCAGTCACCTCAATTGTAACAAATGTCTTTGAGCTTTTAGGTTGTGGACCCTTATCCCTCGCCACCACATAGAAAGACAAGCTGCTGATTTCTTCCCTGTCAAGAGATCCTTTAACGTAGATAATGCCGGTGGACCGGTCAATTCGTAAGAGTGTCGACACTGGGTCTACTGCTTGGTGAAGGGTGTACTCAATTTCTCCATTAGAGCCCATGTCAGAGTCATTCGCTTTGACCTGAAATGAAAGGAATTCTGTGGTTAAAGGCGTGATTTATGTGCAGCGCTGTGTGGTTGAATTAAAGGAAGTCAGTGTAGGATTTTCTCTACTAATCATTGGTCAATGAATGAATGAATACATTAATCAGCGGGTGCCTGATCACTTCAAAGCACAGCAAGTGAACAGCTTTATTTAGGCATGTTTTATTATTGCCCTTCCTCTGTGCTTTTGATGGGTCTCCCCCCCCCCACCCTTCCCTTTATTACAGACATGGGGAATAGAAAAGATTCACATTAAACCAAATGGCAAAATATAAGGGCTGCTTTTTCTTCCATGACAGTTGGTACAAGTTCCCTTTGGGAAGCAGAACAAAGCATACACTCTTTGAGTACAGTCATTGTGGATCTCTAATTATTTCCATGTAAGTATAATAGCACAAAAAACAATATGCAGCTTAATTACCTGTATATACATAATTGTATATTGTGTTGTACAAATATCAAAATGCACATAAGAGTAATGGGATTGAAACAACTTATAAATAACGTATTTTTTAAATGTGAATATGATTATCTGTGAGTTGACAAGAACTAAGCTTGGCCCTTGGATTCCCAACAATTCCGCATGTGAGGTTACATTTTGACCATTCAGAGTTGTAGGGCTACTTTTAAGTATTTTAAAGCACAATGGCAGAATAAAATATCTATCTTTGAATTTAATTTTCAATAGAGTTCTGTATCTGAGGAATAAGCACTGCAGAAACATGACTCATTTTTCAAAAACTTGATAAATTGTGTATTTCATTATGTATTATTGAGTGTTTCTTTCTTTGAGTCTGTGTTTCTTAGTTGCTGAATATAGTACATCAAGCAGCAAAAACAATTTTCTTTGCAATTTCAATGTCCTATTTCAAAGAAAATAAGTTCTTGAAGTCAAGTTTGTTTGCTGCCAAACCTTACCTGCAACACAGAGTGCCCCGGTGGACTGTTTTCGGACACTTCCGCCTCATACGTGGACCTTTCAAACTTGGGAGAGTTGTCGTTGGCATCAGTGACTACCACTCTCAGCAGAGCACTGCTGTAGCGCTGTGGATTTCCTCCATCCATTGCCTTGATGGTGAGATCATAGGAATCCTTTAACTCACGATCTAGGTTGCCCAGGACAATAAGCTGCGGGAGCTTCCCCCCCCTGTCGTCAGCCACCTGTAAGCCAAACAGGGTTGCTGCATCTGGCCCTGCAGTCAGAGCATAATCCGCCACCCCATTCCTCTCTGAGTCCCTGTCAGTAGCCAGAGGTATGGAGAATAGCGCCCCCATGATTGTGTTTTCAGGGACGGAGATGGTGAGGACAGAAGAGGGAAATTGTGGAGTGTTGTCATTTATGTCCTGGACCTCAATGCGTCCTTCAATCAGTCGTGGGCTCTGGTTTTGTATCAGGTCTGTCACCGATACTTCAAATTCAAGGTAGCAAGGCTTACCCTTAACCAGGGTTCGACAGTCCCTCAGGGTCTCTCTGTCTATGGGTATCTCAGTGGTGAAAATGTCCCCCGTCTTCCCATCAACACGTAGGTAGGGTGCCCCGACCTCCAGCTTGTAGAGATGGCCTGAGTCTGGTAGGCCCTGGTCTGCTGCCAGGCTACCAATCAGAGTGTTGGGGGGCTGCTCCTCCTGGACCCTGTACAGGATGCTGCCCTCAGCAGAACCACAGTGCAGCACCAGGACCCAGAACAGCACTTGTCGTACATTTGGTTCCATTAGGTCATCAGAAGATCTGCCTGTAAAATGACAAAGAGTATTTCTGTCAAAATGGTGTCTCTGTTGGTTCGGATTAAGCTATTAAATACCTGGCCAAACATTTGCTGAACTTTTATATTTACATAAAGGCAAGAAACTCACATCAAAAGGTTATTAAAACCAGACAGATACATGCGGTCGGTAAAGAAAAAATGTCTTTAGTGTATTTTCTTTATTATAACAGAAAAATCTGGAACAGGCCTCGGAGCAAAATATAATAATTAGACAATAATAACAAGAAAGGGAAAAGAGGCATGATAACAATTTCCCGGCTTGGTTTAATTTCTGTCCCAGAGCTTCAATAACTTCTATGAATGTCTCAGCCTTACAAATATCCCGTGTACATTACAGCAGGAACAAGAAATTGTATCTTGTGAGCTTACACACACACAACAAACTCGAGGGCTGGTGTGGATCGCATTGTTTCAGCTGCGTAATCAAATAAAAGTGTACTACAAAATCAAATTGCCTAAGAGACTCATTATTTTGTTATTACACTCCTAGACATTGAGCGGGGAAGCAATGTTGCTTAAAAGGAACCTATGGTAAAAAAAAAAAAAACCTCACACATGAAACCTTACACACTTGCCAATATAGTGTCCATTGATGAAGGTAATTGATCGTTTTCATTACAGGAGACCTCTAACAACGAGAGCTTGCCTTCTAAGAGAGGTACTGTATAGCAAACAGGTATTTTTGTGTAGATTAAGCAACTACTACCACATGCAGGTTGAAACAATGCACAATGCAGAATTCTCCATCTGCGCTCTATTGCTACTGGCTAACTAAACATTGTATCATTGTGTTTGATTTTGAACCTTTCAACTCCGTAATTACAACCCATTATTTTAGCGTCTTCTTTCATCTGTATTCCCTCCAGCTAAAGAATACTGGGTTTGTTCACGCTACGTCGATTTTAGAATACAATTATTTTTGTCTCCCTGTGTGTAGAGTTGTATTGGTAATTGAAAAGAGAGCAGACGTTTGGGTTAAAAATAAAGGCCCGGTTCTCAGGGTAGCGTAGTAATGGCCACCAGTTTATAGTGTGTGTTTGGGCACGTGTGTGAGCGTCGACATCACCACGTAGATAGAAATACATGTGTGTTGCAGTTCACATAGAATAATTTAAAGAGAATAAAAAGGAGTACAGGTTCTGGATCTGATATCAGCCAGTTCCCTGATGGACCCTTGGGGAAAGATAAGCGAAGATCAGCGCAGCCTTAGTTTGTGTGCTTGTGAGAAAGATAGAAATACACATGGTCAGATGGTGTTATTGTGAGCTCAAATACATTCTGCATCTCCTCACATGAAACATTGTTGCAGAGAGGAGCAAAGCAAATGTGTACTAAGCGAGACAGCAGAAAACAAATATACAGAAAACCAATGAGAAATCCAATTCCTTTTGAATACATTAAAATTGGAAGTGCAGGTTATTGATGCACTAATTGCCCGGTTATCGATGTGTCCCTTTTTACATTTGCAGGGGGAGTCTCGAGTCAATGTGCCGTGAACGGTGAGTGTGCATTCTGTGTGTTCAAGTGTGGACGGGAAAAAAAGGCAGGCAGGAGTAAAAACATAATCAGCGGATGCATCCACTAAAAAACTGAAAGTTAACATTGGACAATGATCACTTGTGATATATTTTCCCTGTCTCTTTTTGTATACTGATTTCAAGATTGCAAAATGTTTTACCCATAAAATGACCATTTCAATATGAAAACCGTAATAAAGGTTGTAACATTTGTTTTGCTCTAACTGTCCCCCTACCATTACAGCCACTTCTAGAAGCAATAGGCGCACTTTGATAGTGACATGATTGTTATGGTTGATGACACTCATGACTTAATGTCTTCCAGTTGCCTCATGCCTGTCTTCCAGATGGCACCGTGCCTGGCAGCCACGGTGAATTGGTGTTCTTTTTTCTTTGTTTACATTGACATTAAAATGAATGTTATCTGTGAAATACGCATGTTGCCATCACCCAGTGAGCATCTCTTATCGGGTGAATATTACTGACACCGTGCACATGGGCTTCTATCTCACAAATATTTTATCAAAAGCTTAACAGCATGTTTTCCTTCATCTCAAAGCATAGCGGTGGCGAAGGGGAACATATGATGTGCTGAGATTTCTCAACATTGACTACTGCAAGTCTTGCAAGAGTCCCCTACATGTACCTGAGCAGCAACATGGATGAATGAAAGCAGCTGAATCCAACAAGGAATGTCATTTCCTGCATCTCAGCGTTTTATCCTCTAAAAAACTTGGTTATCATCTGCCATCCCAGATGGTGTGGTAGACCCACAAGACTACTAGCTGATTCAGGCAAATCACAAAACATAACTCAGCATAAAATTAGAAGAAGTTAGCTTTTCCAGTGTGTTCAATGTGTCTTTGATATATCAGTTCTGCTTAACCACTCCTTTTGTATGGACTTAACTGTACAACTATACTCCATTTCGACCAAAATGTGTGAATAAACATTGAAAACCCACTTAAATTAGGCAGTAAACTCCTTTCCCAGTAGATGAGTATGCCAGTTGCAACATTCTCTTAGCTTTTCCTTAACAGCTGTAAGACTAACAATGAACGTTTAGATTAGTTCATGAGTTACCAGTATATATTGTTGAAAGTGCGTTTTACGATAAACAGCGTGTTAAAAATACTGTTTCCAACAATGGATTCTGGTGGCTTTCAGGAAAGTCTGCTTTCCGTAGTTTTTGTATGCATCTATATTATAAGGATTGCCTTAAGTTTGTTATTTAAAATGTAAAAGTGCATCATTGCATTGAGCGGGAAAAAGTGTGAAAATCCATCACTATCGATTGTAGCTGGAGCCGGTACATACCAGTGACTACTGGGATAGGATGTCGATTACAACCTTTCCCTGAACAGATGTTAGTGGGTGTTAGAGAGTTGTGTTATCTACTGGGAAAGGGGCTTTAGAATACCAGTGGGGTGCAGATACTTGCACTGGATCAGGCATCTCAACACTGACATCCCCTTGTCTATTATAAACGTACTCTGCTGACTTGAAACTTCTCTGTTCGTAAACTGAATTATAAATAATAAACACAATATAATTATAACAACTTCCAGCTAATGTACTTTGTAGGTAGCTACACCACAGGACAATCGACTTGGCTAATTCTAGGACGACCCCTGCTGTGCTACTAGTTGAATGAGTGCAGCACACTGTACTTCCTTTACGCAGAGCTATTAGGGCTCTGCACGGCCTAAAGGGCTCATACTGTAATTCCTATAAGCTCTGTGCACTGCAAAAATCATCCTGCACAAACACACTGAGCTGCACAGAAAAGAGCAACAGATATTCGGAGGAAAATTCGATCGAAATAAAATCAACGCATCCACTCGTACTGAGGAGAACACTTTAACTCTACCAGTGAAGCAGCGTTCACACGTTGCCTCACGCTGTGATCATGCAATGGTCCAGATGGTTCCAACCTAGAGGAAAACGAAAGGCAGCCTGTACCACAGTATGGAGATGGGCTTTCAAAGACTCAAACTGACTGATGGGTCCTCCATTTGATGTATCTTCTCTGAAAACTTTGAAACAAAGAATGCAGTCAAAGCGAAACTACTCAACAATTAAGTTTACGACCCCTACGGCCGCCACGCGGAAAGAACTCTTCCATCTGGGGACACAGGTCTAATGCAAGACTAGACCAGAGAGTCTGTGGGTCATCGCTCCTTCTCAGCATGGCCATCACCCTACAGACTTACAACCTGCAGGAGAAATGTACCCGAGCATACCCCTTCACCTGCCATCGACCTCTATAGATAAGCACGGCTATAATATTCCCACTCCCGCATACTGTGCCTGGAAGATTGCTGTCACTGTCAAATTTCACTGACATATAGTGATGTGATCGACATCAACTGTTCAACTGTTTTATTTAAGGGAAAACAATATGTTTACCATTAAAACCAGAACAAATTACAGATTTATACTACACCCTTATCGAGGCTAATAGAATTCATGGGGACAATATTACCGTGATATGTAAATACTCCGCTCAGTCAAATTCATCTTAATCTTGGTTTATTATGCGCTTTTTCATTTTTTATCTTGATTATTTCCATCATATTATCATGTTTATTATTTAAATGATATCATAATGTAATGTTTGTAATAATATCATAATAATAAAGGTATATTGCAACATCCCAATTATTCAGAAGTTCTGAAACTAACCCTAATCCTAACAGAGCTTTTTCCACCTTTACCAACATATTTACAGCTATAAACAAATATGCAGTTTGTTTTATATCCCTTGGCTACATTCTTGGATGCTGGCACTCGGGTGTTGTTAAAAACCAAAGAGAAATTTTAACATGATATTTGCTCAGTTATGAAGAGTTGAAAACTGATAATGTATTTAAAAGTAATGTTGACAAGCATCCTGTATTTATACAGTTATTTTACTGCCACAACATTGTATATTTATTTTATGAGCATTTCACAATTGTTTTGTAAAGCTAAATGATTTGCAATCCATATGTTTAGGTGCTGAAGGGGATAAAATAATGATAATAAGATCCATCAGATATTTAGTCACATAATAAGTCACTCAATATTTGTGTATGGCTGCATACATGTCATTACACTTTCATAATTTAATGTATGTAAAAACAATGAACGGTATAATTGTGTTGCAGAGCATGTGGCCCATGCTGGTTACCATAGAGACAGACTATCTACTGATTGAGTCAACTCAGTGACCGACTGGGTGACACTTGCTCTTTAAGTTGGCCGCTCCACAGGTACATCGGAAATGACTCACGGGTAGAATCAACTGAGGTATAATTGCAAATTAATAATAATGTCAAAGAAAATGATTAGAGTACGGCAGCGGCTTTGTGTTCCTCTGTAGAATCTGAACCGTCACCTGTTACTTGGTCACAGATCAAGCTCAAGATCTGTAAGATCTGCTCTTCCAAGCTGTGGTAGTGCGCGAAAAGATAACGGATGATTTAATGATTTTCTCAACTGAGGTGATTTGATGTATTGGCTGACTCTGCGCCTTTAGCTAGTATAACAGGTAAAACCCATTACCCTCCCACCAGCATGATTTATGATGGCTATATCACAGCTTAGGTCCCCTTACAGCTGATCTTCCAAAATAATTTACTGCAAAATGTTACACTGCGCATTCCTAGAGACAGTAAACCCTGGCTGTTGGTAATGAGAAAGGAATAGCCTTTGGGTGGAAACACCTGCTAAGGGCAGGAGCATTTAGCTATTCATGTGGGCTGCTCCACAAAGAATGCCATTAAATGCACTTAGATCAAGGAGGTTGCATTCAGACATTACGACACAAGAGGGAAATGTAGACCTGCAACAGTTGACTCAACTTGCTGCAGACTCATTCTTTTCTAGATTCATCTATAAATGTCAGAAAGTGCAAGTCCAAGTTGATTTACATGTCTTGATGTGGAACCAGAAGATAATCAGTTTGGTAGATAGAGAAATTCAAAAATATCCACATTAGACAGGCCAGTTGTTTTCTGCCATGTTAATGAAATATATAGTAACGACTTTTCATTTAAATGCCCACTGATCAACTATTGTCTTATTGTTACAACTATAGATGTATAATCATAGGTCCTATATGTTGTATTCCTTTTCAGGCTGTGTATTTCATTATAACCTGATTCAGTATGTCTCTGCTTTTGAATGATTTGTAACAGGTCTACGCTCTCAAGTTCAAATAACAGTTTGATCAGTCATGTCAGAAAACCCTGCTGGTGACCTTTCGATGAATTGTTTACCGAACAGATGGGCTTACATGACACAATGCATGTAATTGAACCATGTTCCTTTAATAGAGGAAAGGACATGTGTAAAGTTCACCATTGATCATCACCATTGATCAGCAAGGGAAACACAATTAGAAAAAGGTGGGAAATAGAGGAAATGGAACTTGATAGATAGATAAGATATTGTTCATGAAAAATTGCAGAAAATGCTGGTTTCTGCCTCTCACATATGGATGTTTCTGAATTTCTCTGTTTTATATCATATTAAAATTATTATCTTTTGGTTCCACAACAGGACATTTAAAAGCATCATCTTGTACTTTTTTAGATAGATAGAAGGCTACTTGTCCGTAAGAATTATTGGCAGAACTAACAATTAAGTCTGTCTTTTTCCAAACTCCCATCTCCAACGACTGCTTCATAATCGATCGACTCCCACCCTCACATTCATCAGTTGTATGTCTCATAGGCAGGCTGTAAGATACGGGGCAACATTGGGTAATTAAGGCCTGTGTTGATGCTCCGTTTTACCGGCACCTTAGCCTCCAGTGTGTGGGGGAACTTAGACCGACATCAGTACGCGGGGCAGACTATTACAAATGTGCCTGGTGGTCGATGGAGTGGCGAGAAACAACACCCCAGACTCTCAGCGGATGTGGGGGGGAAGAGAGAGAGAGAGAGAGAGAGAGAGAGAGAGAGAGAGAGAGAGACGATGAGAGAGAGAGAGAGAGAGAGAGAGAGAGAGAGAGAGAGAGAGAGAGAGAGGAGAGAGAGAGAGAGAGAGAGAGAGAGAGAGAGAGGAGAGAGAGAGAGAGAGAGAGAGAGAGAGAGAGAGAGAGAGAGAGAGCGAGAGAGAGAGAGAGAGAGAGAACCCGTGTGGATGCGCTGATCAAAGATTTCTTTTTTCACCCCCCACTTCAATTATATGCGCGAGTGTCTCCATACAGAAAATACGGGCGATTAGTTGCCTGTGCGTCAGAATGGAAAACAAAATACTCCAAATAAAGAAGATAAATAGTGATGTTTGCGAAGAAGGAATGATGCGAATGGATCAGATTTGTCAAGAAATCATGATATGAGATGCAATTAGACGATCGCCAGCACACATCATATTAAAGCGTGGGTGAAGTGCAATGATATATGATAATGACTTAATGCCATTACGCAAGGAGGCTATAACTACTCGATTTATATGCGTTTTTAATCACGCATCGTTACTGTGGCTGACATATGTCCATCAACCTGTAACACAGAGCTCGCCTGTGACAACTTGTTGTAGGAAAAAAACAGTCCGTTTGGCATAATGGGCTGCGTTGTATTAGGAGTATTTTCAGAAGGAAACTTCCCTGGTGCAAAACATCTAGACAAAATCGACTAATCGCGACAACTTTCTCCGTGAATTCGCAGTCATTACCTGAGCCAGAGACTTCTCTATGAGCGCGTCGCCGATCTGTCCGCAGTTGAAGTGTCCGCCGGTGATCCCAGAGGCAGGTGTCTCACCCTCAAACCTCCGTCACATCAGAATAACTTCAGCAGTATCAAAATCCACTCACAGCAATTTGCAACTTCCAAAAAAATCACCGGATTCCGTGTCGTCCCGGTAGAATTCTGTCCGTGGAAAATATTAGAAGTTATGAGCTGATCGATATATTTTGTAATATTAAGACAGAGCATGAAAACGCGGGGTCAATCATTCCACAGGGATAGCCCGCTGTGTGCTATTTCCCAATCCTTAAGAACTGATTCCTGCCAAGATACGCACCCGGTGGCGCATCGCTTTGCTCCAAGTTTCCAGAGCGCTTCCTCTGATGTGAGAACTAAGGACGCACTGGATGTCTGATCGACTGTTATTTGTATTTATTTTCTTGTGCAACGGAATAAGCTTACCAACCCTAAAACAAGAAGCCAACCTGAAGCATTTCCAGAGAGCAAGTGTGGAGATGCTGTGGCTCCGTTAGTTTCTCCCCTCTCTGCCTATCTCTCTTCCTACTCATCAGAGCGTGGGAGGAGGTGGGGCTCTCATCCACCGCAGCACACAGCAACTTCACACTCAACATCACATTATGCCCGGGCTGCCTACCAGGAAATTGTGTGATTTCCAACAGTTTAAGATCTCATCAAACTGGGTCACCTCAAATGGGGCGAATTCAATGCAACCTTGGAGAATATTCCTGCAGTCTGTGTGCATGTGTTAACTGCTGCTGCAAACACCAACCCCTGCTACAAAAAATACACAAAGGTGTCCAAACGTGATGTAACAGGTAGCACTGACAGTTTACTTGTTGATATGCATTCCATGTAGCAAAATGAATGTCCCTAAAATGGAAGCTGGTGCTGCCACTATTTATTCATTTGGCGCCACCCTCAGGCGGTTATAATAAGGAGGGGACATAACACTGTTTAGCTGAGGGAATTAGGAGGGAAATTGAATGATAACATTGAAGTCTGAAGAAAGCACATTATAGGCCTATTGTTGCTTCTTCCTTTTTTCTGCGATTGGAGACAATGGAAATGCTGTTGGTGTACATTTGGATTAACTAACATCATCTGTTTAAAAACTGCAACAGTGTAATTACAAAAAAAACAATGTTTTTGCTGTGGGCTATAAATCAGCATGGCTCAGCAGGGAGCAAACCCATCCCACGCCACAGTTATTCTCCTCCTTTCTTCCACAACGGTGATGCCAGTGATCATAACTGTTTAAAACACAAGCAATGGACCAGGAGCAATGAGTCAAACGCGGGTTTTGTAACAAAGGAAAGCCTTGAGCAACGTCCCCTCCGGAGAACACTTGATTTCCTATCTTCCCCAGCCATTCTGAGGCAAGAGTTTATCACAGTGTTTCCAGTCTGTGATCCTTTACTCCTCCCCCATCTCTCATTAACTGCAAACACACAGCTGTTGGGTTACCTCTCCAGGGCTCCCATTAAGAGCTGCCACTCAGGCTTACAGTGTCCCTCAGCCAATCACATTAGAGCTCCCGCCCACGCACTGCCACTGCTATGTTGCTCTTCTGCAGCCATACTAATAACAATTTAAGTGTATTTTACAGGTGGCTCATGAGTCACCTAGAAAGAGAGAAGAACACAATGTGAGAGGAACAAAGTTGTATTAGTATACAAATACTATACTAGAAAACTATTATTGGGTCAAAACCATAAAGCAAGTCAATGTTACAACAAATTATTTGCAGCAAGATCATTTTGATTTGTTTACATGTGATAAGGCTTTGTGTTGCTCTCGAACAACATTGACAATATTTTTCTTCTGAATACATTTGCTTTCATATATTATGTTAATGCATTAGTTGTTGAAATATAAGTCAAAGGTTTTGCTACAGGGGATTATGGATATATCTCTGTATCACTTCATAAATCTGAAAATATTGTTAGCAGGCAATTTGTCATGTTTGAGGAATAAACAACTGAGCAATTATTTTTGAGTAAACAGCCTTCCGAGATGTGTATTGTAAAATTCAATACATTTTGCAAAACACTACAGAAAAATTGGGTAAAATAACCAGGATTAAACTTTCCCAGTTTTCTAAAATGTGATGTTTACAAATGTCTAGAGTATATGGGATATTTGGAACATGTTATGGTTGCAAAATGCCCAAACTGTCAACATTGACCAGTGCATGAAAAAAATAAATGTTTTCTGCCTTGAGTATCTCTTTTTAATCATGTAAATTAATACAAAATGAGAATTTAAAGCAGTTTTAACAACCCTTATACTGACTTACAAGTATTGTCATCGGTTTTTGGCTCTCATAGAATGAATGAATTGAAATGTGTGCTTGTCCTAAACCAAACAGCACAGACAGTCTGGGTCAATGTTCAGTGTGTTGTCATGTAATCGTTTCATTTAATAGTGTATTTGAATAGGGACAATAATGAACACTTAAGACACATAATGCTTCAAGTGTAAATATGCCGGATTTTAGCATTGAGCTCATTTCCATCCGTAGTCCCTGACATACAACATATAAGAACATGACATTTATAAACATAGCGACAAATAAATACATGATATGCAAAAAGAGCAAGAGCAGCACACACAAGTATTTACCACATGGCAGTACACTATACAGTAGCAGCAAAGTCCGTTTCTGATATGACTGGGTGGGCAGAAATACTGCTTCATTTGATCCCTTTATTCAGTTTAAAGATTACAGGCCTGTTTGATTCCCACTCACCTTTTCCTGTTCGCCATATTTGAAATTGAGTGCGGTAAAATGAGGACAAGGCAAGGGTAACCGGTGCCTCAGAACAAAGGCAGAAAATACCCTCAAACCCTCCCAAATTCCCCAAAAGACTCTGCCCACCATGCGGTATCTATCCAGCACATGTTCTGTGGCCAGTGCCCTGAATATTACAGCCTCGTATTTACAGATGTCCTTTTCCAAATTCCAAATTCCTAATTGAGTTGTATAATCACAGTCAAGAGCATCAATTAAGCAAGTTTTCTTAAATAAAAAATATGCTTGCGAGAGACCCATCTCTATGTTCATCAATTGACGCTGAAGACTTTAAAGCTGCCTGAAGACTCTGTAGGCAGACAGGCTGTTTTAATTCTAAGCTCATGGTTTGTTTACTGTTGCGGCAACACGGCTTGTGAATGTGATCTGTATACATTTACATCTATTCTCTTATCACATACCACACCTGGAGAAGGTCCCCCCCTCGACAAACAGACACACTTTCACAGGAGGCGTACAGACTCTACCAAATACAGACGCGCACACATACAAATCAGAAATGGGGATACATCTAAGGAGAGGGAAATGAGGGAATATAGAAAAAGCTGCAGCAATATTCGACACTTTGAAGAGCAACTCCACACTGAATGGAAAATAGGAGAGATTCCTGCTGCTGCACTGCTCTCTATAGGATGAAATGTTAACAAAGGCTCTACTCAAAGGCTCTATTCACATCCCTGTCACTGATGTCACAGCTGGTGTTTCACCTTTGACACACGGACGTGGACGTAAAGAAGAAGCATTTATCCTTTTTAACTTTTTAATTGGATTTTAGGTGTTTAATTGTCCTCATTTATCTAATTATTTATATATTTGACTTATTTACTATCTGGCATTTTGTACAAGCATACAGAAGAATAGTATTGGATGTAGTCACCACGAGTCACTCATTGGTGTGTGGGCAACATTTTGAAAATCTCAATTTAGTTGATGCTATTTTTGTACATTTACTCAAGAGGTGAGTTTAGTATAACCCAATGAGCAAGACATTTTAAGCCAATTAAAATGTTACAATTTACTTTTTTGAACTGAAACGACACTGAGGGGGTCACAGGTCTAAAACGATTCAAGGACATTGTCTTTGTTTATTCTAAATTGGAAGATAATTTACAAAATGAACACAACGCTGTACTAAAGACGGTTTGAAACTAGCTATTGAGACCATTAACTCAATAGTTAAATGTCTAATATATGTCTAATATGTAATAAATTAACTTAGAAGTATGGTCATTTTTTCTTAGACTTATTTTAGCAACTAGTAAAGAGCTAGCTGTTCGAGAGGAGGGAAGTTTAAAGCACTCACATTTTGGCTTAACTTTTCCAAACTGTATTTTGTCGTCTGCTTTAAAATGCCCACTGTGACATCACGGGGTGTAGAAAGACATAAAACAGCATTTAAGCTGCGCAGTCAGTGCAGCAGCATCGTTCTGCCATATGTGATTTGGTCCGGATATAATCTTTAAACATCACCACAATATATCATCCTCAGATAGGAAGAGACACAGACACAGAGTTGAAGAACATTTACATTTGGAACACATCCACTTGTGGAGCAGGAGCTTTTATAGATGGGTCAAGCGAGGAAAAGACAGAGCAGTGATGCGAAAAGAAAACTTTATGATTCCTGAACTGTTCAGTCCCGAGGCAAAGCCAAGCCACGGAGTCAGCTGTTTGTGAAGAAGAGTTGGCACTGATGCTCTGTAAATCTGATTAGTTTTAAAGAATCTATACATATTACAAAGAATATCTAATCATTTAATATTTCTAAATGCAGGCATTGATTCTGTAATGGGAGTAGGGAGTTCTAAGTGTATATTCAAATGACAGTGTGGGAATACATCAAAGTAAACAACCGCCAATATAAAAACTAGTAAGATGCAAAAAAAGTGCTGAATTTATATTTTAAAATATAAGAAGTTTATACACATTTAATGAGACATTAAACCGTGGAGTAGTGATTTTACCCGATGGGCTACTTCAACAGTTGCCAGGGTATGGAACGATATCGAACTAGTTTGAGTAAGTCGAAAAAAATAAATCCACTTATTGAGTCTAACACCTGAACAGTTTGTTATGAAATTGAGAGAGTGTGAAAACTTGCTTGCAGACAAGCAGCAAAAAGGTCAACAACAAAATAGAGAAAAAGCTAAAAGTAACACATAAATGGTGGAAATGTCCAGCTTCTGCCAAAGTGGTCGGCTATAAATGAAAACTTTAAAACTGTTGAATTCAGAGCCAGTCATCATCTTTATTTGTTATTTATCGTGTTCCGTATGAATTATAAGCACTTCTAAAGATTGATTCTGGGAGCACAGTTTGATCATAAAAGCAACTCCCTTTTGGACACGGCCCAATTCAGTTAAACTTAAGGTTGTGCTTTCTGATCCGAATGTTATGAAATAACCCCATGTACGTGTTCATCTAATACAAACATTATTCTTCTCCTCTAAGAACATATTTGAGTACATAAGTATATATATTTGAGTACATAAGTATTAGGTGCAGGTAAAATTTGAAGAAATGAAGAGGAAGAACTTTTGTTGCAACTTTATTCTCCACGAATTAACACGTTTTCGACTTTCAACACAAATCTGATTCATTCATGCTTGGCAATAAAACTGAAAGTTCACCCTCATTCTTGACATTTCAACTTTATTCTCGACATTTCAAAATTATTCTCGAAATGGAAAACAAACTAAATCTGAATTTTCAACTCAATGTTCTCTCTGTGCCCGGTCCTAAAACTCATGATATCAACATAAAGCTGATTTTATTTTGGTGTCACTCATCATTTTAATGTCTCTTTAATAGAGGACAGCAGAGCTATACAATCAGAGCAGATTTACCACCAATATTTACATTATATTGGGTGTAAAGCAGCTTTGTAAACCTTCATAATGAACATGTTGATACATAATAATAGAGATATTAATATCACTATAAGAATGCAATATATTACATTATGTCTAAAATGGGACTTTTACACAAACGTTTCGTACATACTTTCTATTCTATGTTCTACCTTAAGTATGTTAACATGTAGTTTGTATTGTTATGATAGCACAAGTCTCCTTTCAGTACGCCTAATGATTCAGTCATTTCGTCATGTCAATGAGAAAAACAAAGATAGAGAAGAAATAACGACATCATTCTCTGAAGGTTGAAATGCCGACGAAACGAGACGTCTTAATGGACAACTGATTTGCTAATGGCCCTGGCATCTGAGGAGATTTAAAGAGGTGTGTTTATAAAGCTGTCAGCGCAACTTCCCGTCATCCCTGTCGTGATTTTGCTCTGTGTGTGTATGTGTGCATTTCTGATTGGCAGTTACAAAGGCTGAACAATTTACCAGCTAATATTCCCACCACTCCATTCCCGTTATCAGTTGACTCTTCAACACTTGTTTATCTTTTGCAAACACAATCATGCATGAGAAAGGTGGGGAGCTCAGCGGTGAGACAGGAACTGATGTATTACAAATCTGAAAGAAGAAGAAGAAGAAGACACTTGGCACAAAGCCAGCCCAAGTACGAAGACATGCAACCCAGTCTCACGGCATTTTGTGTTATCACGACTTTTATTCTATTGATTCGTGTTCACCAACACGACTTTCTCCTTTTTTCGTGTCACAAAGAACGATTTTAAAAGCAATGTATTTCTATTGGTAGTGTGTTTCGTGCCTGCACCACGTCTATTTGTCCGGTCGGGTCTTGGAAGACCGGAAGCTGTGGGGTTCATAAAAACGTTTTCTTACTCAATATCAAGCCACGATTATTGTTTTAATTTTAAATCGTTTAATGTCGAACTTTTTTTGCCGTCCGTGAGCAAAAGAAGAGGCTCAGAGCCTCAGAATACTGACATTTTTTTTTTCCTTCTAATTTGTTATTCTTTTCTAAATAACACACTGTTATTTACTCAACAATAACACACAATTATCCTTGTTTTTATTTATCTGTTTAATTCCATAATCTCGGGCTTTTTTGCCGTCCGTCAGGAACTGAATTTCAAAATAAAGTCACCGGAAACAGACGTGGTGCAGGCAGGAAACACACTACCAATAGAAATACATTGCTTTTGAAATCGTTCTGTGTGACATGAAAAAAAGGGGGAAATCGTGTTGGTGAACACGAATCAATAGATTAAATGTCGTGACTATAACACGAAATGCCGTGAGACTGGGTTGAGACATGGGTGGTTGTTTAAAATATATTATATTAAATATTGCCTTTAATGGTGACCAACCCAGTCCCAACACCATCTATTGCTTTGTGTACATGTACCCATTTTTGTTGTTGTTGGCGGTTACTAACATTCAATACTATCAAAATTATATTTATTTTGATAGTATTATGTTGTTCTATTTTCTGTCATGATAAGTCTTGGAAGCTACAGTATATTGTTTCATTATTTTTCTAATTTCTTATTCTTTTTTTTTTAGCTATTACGCCAACTTTACTCAACATGTATTCACAACCATGGCATGATTCTGGATCAAAGACATATTATCAAGTTTACAGCCACATTTTCACAAGATCTTACTTGTTTTAAACGATATGTTTTTAACCTGATAAAGGTTTTGTAGTCTTCAGACGTCTGGTCTGACCCTATATTCCCCTTAGCTTCCCACTTAATGGTATATATAGAAATATATATATAGAAATGTTTTCTAGAAGCAGCCTCTGCCCCCTTCTCTTTTTCACTGGAAGAGAATACGGTGAAGTTAAATCAAAACAAGGAGGCATTTGGACTTGTGTTTGGCCCCATGTGGTTTAGTTAATTAACAGAAAGGGTTCTCTAGGAAGCAGAGAGCATTAAGAGGTGGGAGGATCCGCATCACTCCTCCCTCTTGTAGGAAATGCAATATAAGACCATGGGAAGAAAAGGTGCTTTGAAAACGTCCCTTCATCTTCAATAATACTGGTCTACAATCAAGCAATTTTTAAAAGAATATTAATTGTACACGCTGAGTACATTGTGCTAGGTAATCCTGTTAATGTCATGTACACATGCCTCTATGTCTTAAACTCGTGCCTTGATATTCAGTACATTGATCATATGCAGCAGTGCAGGGTTGTCAGTATTGTGCTTAAAGGGTTTGGGAGGGGGGGTCTGGGCTTAACCATGCCAGGAGCTACTGTTTGCATTTCCCGTTTTCAGTTTATTGTTTATGTCTGCCACTGGGTTGGGATTATATCCACATGCTCCTGACAGTTAGGCACGCAATAGCAGCCACAACAACATTTGTGATGGAGAAACAGTAGGTTTTAAACACTCCTGCAGTCATTTTCTGCACTGCACAGCTGCAAACCCTACACCAGAGAGAGACGGAGAGCAAATAGAGCCACTTAGCATTTTGGTCCTGCTCTTTAAAAAGATTAAATTATATAAAAAGTAATAAATACATTCTATACATGGGAGTGGATTAGCAAATGGTGGCATGCCTCTAGGTTTGCAGTCTGATTCAGGGGCTGAACTGTGTTGTTGATCTGTGGAAAGTGAAGTTATTCTGTCTTGTTTTCTAAACTTTCATTATTTACTGGGTATTGTGCCAAACCGTTTAGCTGATTACAGACTCACTCTAATGGCAGTCGAAAGGATTCAAGGTTTTTATCCCATAGTTGATGTAATTTCAGGAAAATAACAGAGTTCTAGGCTCTTAGATGCAGACTGATGTTCAATATAAGTGCAGTATCATCCACTTGGCCCGATCCTCACTGGGTAACTTCATAGTCCAAAAGGATGATTGAATAAAGGGAAAAAAAGGTTCAAGTGTTCAAGGAGGTAACAGACTCGACACATTTCATCAAAAGTCTATTCGCTCATATTGGTATAACTGTAATGAGAAAAAAGGCAAGATCCAGCTGGCAGTCGGAACATAATAAAATATAGAAGATCTGCATCCCCTTGCCAAAATGCATCTTCATTTAAGTGAGGAATGCAGGAATGATATACTTTTTATATTAAATATTTGAACATGTGTAAAAGCGATATATTAAAGCAATATATTCTAAATAAACCTGTAATATGTCTGGGAAATATAAGGTTTGAAAAGCAAAAGACTCCAATAAGCAGAAGAAATGTGTTTGTATTAACTGTATTGTTATTTTCAATATTGGATGTTGGAAAAGGCATATTTTTTTCCACAAGTTTAATAACGTCAGAATCTGATTCAGGCTTCTGAAGAACTGTGGGAACGGGCTCCAGCAGGAAATCATTCTTCTTTTGTTATCATTAAAGCCAACCTAATGATTTATAATATATACAATACAATATGTGTTCCCATTTGGATGCACAACACCAAAATGGCAGAGTGTGTGTGTGTGTGTGTGTGTGTGTGTGTGTGTGTGTGTGTGTGTGTGTGTGTGTGTGTGTGTGTGTGTGTGTGTGTGTGTGTGTGTGTGTGTGTGTGTGTGTGTGTGTGTGTGTGTGTGTGTGTGTGTGTGTGTGTGTGTGTGTGTGTGTGTGTGTGTGTGTCAGCCTGTCACACAGACCGCGCTGCTTGCACTTAAACAGGAACAGATGAGGCGTCTCCTTAGGAATAGCATCCTTAGACCCCACCAATGAAAGAAGTTCATTCCCTGGTTCATTGGTTTGAAAAATGCTACATCCACTTATTGCCTCAGCTGGCTGTAGATATTGGCTTTTGTGAGAATAAATTATCTGAAATATCTGAAGCATACCCACGCAACTTTATTCAAAGCCATGGTAGCAAGGTTAATGCATAAATATTTCAAACAGTATTTTTAAAAACTTGATCTTGACCTAAAAAGCCACCTACATATACGACTGCTTTTTACTCCAACTCAGGTTAGGTGTGAATTAAATTATTTAGTAATACTTTTCCCAGAGGTCTTTTGAAATAGATTAATTGTTGATAATGCAAAACAAGTCATATTCCTATATGCTACAGTGAACTACCACTGTACTAAAACATGCATCAAGTTGTGTCCAGGTCACCAGGTTCAGTTTAAATTGGTATTCATGTTAGCCTTTTACATATAAAAACTGTTCTCATCTGATCAATTGAATTTGTTGTATAAGTACTTCATTCATATCAAAGACACTGGTATCCTTATAATGAATAATCCGTCAAAATATATTTTTAAATGTATTAACATTGTATGGCTTTAAGCACATCATCATCATGGTTATCCACTTTCATAACAATTTGTTTTGAAAGCTTAAGTCCTTGGCTTTACATTGTTGATTGTTTTTGCTATTCATTTCACTACAAGCCTGTCAAAGAGGACATATTATGCCCATACTGATATGCTCTTAAAAGGGCCCTATACATGCTTTAATGTTCAAAAAGGTCTTTCACATACTGTCTGTGCTGCAGAACCTCTTTTCACCCTCTGTCTCAAACCAGAGCCCAGTCTACTCCAATTACAAACACACAAACAGACTGAAAACCTTCTCTGTGGTGTTTCCCTTTTACATAATAGCCCTCCAGGAGCACATTCCTCCATGATAACACACAGATTACAATACCGGCATCACTTTCTTGACTACTAATAAGGTCATTGTTGTCTAATGTTGAACATTCTAAAACTGTGTTGCAGACTGATTATTTTCAAAGGCTGGACACAATAAAGATAACAACATAATGCCACCTTATTACCTTTCAATGCACACCATCTTGGAAAGTGTTATTCTAATTTCTAGTTTATATTCTATGTACATCACTGAGGATGTTGTTTTTCTAAATGCAAGCTCAATCAGTCTTGACCTTTAATGATTTCAAAAAAGGTGAAACATAATTGCTCTAGCTATTCTTTAACATAATAGCACAGTGAACAGAAGCCTTGGTATGCAATCTAGTGTCACTGACGGTCAGTGATGTACCTGAACGCGTTCAATGAACGATCGTTCATGGAACGCGTTCATATTTTGGGCGAACGTGAACTGAACGTACTGTATTTCCGCTAGATGAACGTAATTGAGAACGCGTTCATTCTCAGCACTGTATAACGGCGTTCAAAAGTGCGTTCATTCTCAGCACTGTATTATAACGGCGTTCAAAAGTGTGCCAGATTTCATATGCCTTTCAGCCGAAAACCCAGTTAAAACACACCGTAAACAGGCTTCAAAATAATGCGGAAAACCACCCAATCTGGCAACAGCAAGCTGCCTGTGACGCGTACGCGCCTGTCACCCCTGGCTGTCGCACTAAAATATAAATATACTAAATATATCAGACTCCTCACAACAAACAATGTGGAACCGCGGAACCGGCGAGCATTGAATTAATTAATTAATTAATTAATTAGTATGGACGAAGCCGAGAGCAGCTGCAGCAGCACTCGCTCAGAGTGAGACTCTACGGCAGGGGTGGGCCGGAGGTTCCCCACGCCACGCCACGCCACGCCACGCCACTCCAGCACTTCAGCACTTCAGAAATTGCAGTACCGATAAGTCCATACACATGCCGCAGTTTCTGCGTGTCTGTGTCTTTAGTTGAAAGCCCAGTGGCGATCTGCTCATCTGTCATACTGATCAGACAGTCAATAACTGTGTTGTTATAATTAGCATCTGGTTAGCTAGCTATGCTAACGAATATAAGAAGCTTTGTCTACAGTCAGTGAGGTAAAGGCACATCTTTATATGATCATTATAGTTCTAAAAAAAATAAGAGAATAAAGTAAACAGGTATAAAATACTATATGACAGTTATTAATAAAGAAGAATACAGTTTGAAAGGGTAGTGATTTGTCAAATATCCATAAATTAAAAGAAAATCTGCTTACAGTTCTGTTTGGGTGTTGAGAGATGTGTCCATAGATCTCCTAATGTTGCTCTCATAGTGCAACAAATCTTCCCAGGGGAGCATGCCCCCCGGACCCCTCTAGAGGAGGTTAGGTCCCCCCCACTTAAACCATGTTCACATGGATAGGAAACTAAATACATTTGCACACATCTTGTGTCCATAAATTATCTTTCTGTTTTGGTGGTCACGCCACACCGTGCACGTGCATGCATACGCGAGTCATGGTGAGATATCTGGATTAAGAGGTTGCTTTTTCTTTGCACAGAATGAAATGAATGGGCTGTGATTTTAGTTTTTTTAAGCAGAGGTCAATAACTTGTACGGCCCTCTGAGGATATTGTAAAAATTGAAATGGCCCATTAACATCGTACAGGAGACAAATAATAGCTCGCAGCAACGTATTGAAAAAAGAACTATGAACTATAAATTAGTTCATTTTTGAAACCATGAACTTTAGTTCAACATTTTGAATTATGAACTATGAACTGAACTAGTTCATTTTAAAATGTGTGAACTGTGAACTGAACTAGTTCATGTAGAAAGTGAACTTTCCCAACACTGCTGACGGTTATACCGTCTGTTTTTCTCTCTTCAACCAAGATGGCCGATATCCAAAAGAAGAGACACAAATTCATTGTTTTCATTGTTATTGACCATGTTGGTAATAAAGCACAAATACATAATAAGAGAGCAAGCCTTTAACAGTGTATACCCTTGTTGTCTTATAGGGCATGTGGGATGAAAAACATTCAGAAAATGACATCTATATAAGAATATCCACTGGCTGAAAATGAAAGACATTTTTCTTGTTTTATTGTGCATCCAAATAGCTTCTTGAAAAACGAGAGGCTGGAGGCTGCCAATAGAATACTTTGGGGAAAAGAGAAAAGGCAAAACATCTAGCCTCCACATTTTAATGAGACCTACCATTGGGATTTCTTTCATATTACGTATGAGGGTACTCGATCTTTTCCTTGATGTATACTTGAACACATGATGGGGAAATCAATGAAACTATTAATTGAAAGTGAAACACCCTTTATTTAGGATTCCGTGTCAAGAACAAGCAAATCGAAAAACCTACATTTAATTTAATAATGACTGTTGAAGCATTTTACTCCAGGACATTGCTGACAGAGACTGGGACAATACTGTAATATTTGAAGCTACACTTTAAAGGTGACATGTCATGCTTTTCCGGTTATTGCCCGTCCCCTTGTGTGTTATGAAGGTTTTTATGCATGTAAACGGTGTGCAGAGTCGAAACCCTCAAAGTACACCATGTAGGGAGTAAAACTCTAACACAGAAAATACCTCCCCAAAACGCCTCGTTGGAGATACGTCACTGTCCATTTGATTCTTCCGGGTACATCATGATGTCATGTTGTCCCCGGAACGAAATGGACCAATCCGTGGAGCCGTTACGTTACGTCCGCGGAGCCGTTACGTTAAGCCCCCGCTGATTGGTCCTAATTGACGAATCCACGGACTTCCTCACACACTCAGTGCATGCAGCTCTGCTGATCTCTCCTCCCTGGCTGCAGGCTGATAACAGACAGTTGGGATCGCGGCGAAATTCTCTCTGCAGACCCATTCTCACAGCGTTTATCAACCTTTTTCTTACTCAATATCAAGCCACACTTATTGTTTTTACTTCGGCTGTGACTTTGTGTGTGCTCAGGGTGAGTTTGGCTGTGTTTGGCTGTGTATCGCTAAACAAGGAAATCACACCTCCACGGAGCTCAGAGCGATTCACAACGTCCCGACCAATCGGAGCACACTGGGCTCACAGGGAGGGGGGGGCAAGAGCTGCAACGAGCCGTTTAGTGGAGAGAGTGAATACACATACTTTACAGAGATGCTGTAAGCGAAACCAATGTGAGTTTGGAAAATTGCACAGTATAAATCTATTCTAGTAGACCTCAACAATGGAATTATGATCAGTGGAAATGGCCATGACATGGGACCTTTAAACAAGCAGTGTTATTTTGTCAGTTTGTTTGTTTGTTTCAAGATTTGTTATGCTTAAATAAGCATGGTACAACCTAAAGCTGCACTAAAGCAGAAAATGTACTGATTTCTATAAAGAACACCCCAGAGTGAGTTCATATCATTTAGGGAGAAAAGCGACTGCATCACTGCCCTGGAAGTTTGAAGATCTCTCTCCATTCCAAGCATTCCTCAGTCACCATTGTACAGTGAATTCCAGGACTAGCCAGCCATGCCTTGAGTTCACTGGCATGGTAAGCCTTACTATCGAGGTTATAATGCTCAGTAGTGCAAAGTCATGAGTCTTTTTCTGCTGACTTACACATATATATGAATAATGCATTAATTTCACCGGACACTGCCATATTTCTGATCTCCAAAGCTTGTGAAATGATGGTTCCAACCGCCAATGTACTTGATTGATGTGATATGTGGGCAGGCACTAACAATTGTTTGTTCTATGATTAATTTCCCACAGGCAATTCACCAGTTAGGGGGCCGGCCTTGCTAACGGTTGCTTAGTCCCTGTATTACTCCATGATTCTGATCATGTGTTAACTTATGGTGATGTGAGGTAGAAGTACTACTGATTTCCATTCATTTGAGTATATTGCCTTCATTCTATTTCATATGTCTTTGAGGAGAAGATACACACATACTACACTAATATAGAATATAACTTTTAATATTAAAGTTGTATTTCATCATTCTATATAAATGCTCAATACAAAGGCTAAAATCCCAAAGTTCCCTTCAGAGGGACCCCAGTGAGATAATAATGAACTGTTCATGAACTTGTCATGAAAAGTTCATGAAATATTAGTGAACCATATTCATGAACAGCTCATAAACAGCTCATAACAAAGTTGATGAACTGTTCATGAAAGTGACATGAACATTAAATGGCACTAGGGCAGTTCATGAACTACTCATGAACCTCCTGTGCTGGAATGGTTCATGAACAATTCATGGAATATGGTTTTAGGCAGGTTCATGAACAATTCATGAAATGGAGTTTTCAGTGAGTGTGTAGGGATATTCAGTTTTCACCCAAGAACATTTCAAGAACTGTTCATAAACATATCAAGAACTGTTCATAACAACTTCATGAACAGTTCATACCCAGTCACTGAATATAATTCAATGGCTGGCTATGAACTGTTCATGAACTGTTCATGAACCATTGACTGTGGGTCAATTGGCAACCATAGAAAACAACAATTATGTCAATCACAATGGAACTTTACTCAAATTAACAAACAAACATACATGTATACAGGTGGAGCACTACAATTAATCCTATCACTATTTGAAGCAGTTCTTGACACTCAGCTGCACAACATTTTTTGTTACGGGTCCCAAAAGCTTGGGTACCACAGCAACAATAAATGATTTCTGTAGAAAACAGAAAAGTGCAGCAGCAATAATTATACACAGGATCCGGTTGATCGTCTGGAATGCTTCTTATTCAAAATTCAAAGTACACAGTTACATTCAAATAGCTGAACTTTACAAACATCACATTTCTCCATTTAAGTTATCTGTCTGTCACAGTCAATTACTGTATCTCAAGGAGAAATTCAACATAGTGAATATAAATGATTACATTACATTGCATTTAGCTGACGCTTTTATCCAAAGCGACTTACAATAAGTGCGTTCGACCAACAAAATACAAACTTGAAGAAAACAGAATCATAAAGTACATCAGGTTCCATAGAGCAAAAACATTTCAAGTGCTACTCAACTGGCTTTAGGTAAGCCAGTCCATAAGTGCTTTGTTAATAGTTCTATTGCTCGAAGTGGAGTCGAAAGAGATGAGTTTTCAGTCTGCGCTGGAAGGTGTGTAAGCTTTCTGCTGTCCTGATGTCAATGGGGAGCTCATTCCACCATTTTGGAGCCAGGATAGCAAACCCACGTGTTTTTGCTGATGGGAACTTGGGTCCCCCTCGCAGCGAGGGTGCAGCGAGACGTTTGGTTGATGCAGAGCGGAGTGCACGTGCTGGGGTGTACGGTTTAACCATGTCCTGGATGTAGGAAGGGCCAGATCCATTCGCAGCATGGTACGCAAGTACCAGTGTCTTGAAGTGGATTCTAGCAGTTACCGGAAGCCAGTGGAGGGAGCGGAGGAGCGGCGTAGTGTGGGAGAATTTAGGAAGGTTGAAGACCAGACGAGCCGCTGCATTCTGGATGAGCTGCAGGTCGGATGGCACATGCAGCCAGGAGGGAGTTGCAGTAGTTTAGGCGTGAGATGACGAGAGCCTGGACCAGAACCTGCGTGGCTTTCTGGGTCAGATGGGGACGCATCCTCCTGATGTTGTAAAGCGTGTATCTGCAGCAGCGGGTTGAAGCAGCTATGTTTGCAGTGAAGGACAGGTTGTTATCTATAAACACATAACGCTATCAAATAATACTTTCTATCAATATATCTATCTTTACCAAATATAACATATTATGGAGATCACAAAAATACACTGTCAATGTTAATAAACAAAAAACAAGGCAATGTGCCTGCAAGACTGCACTCAGGTAAACAAAACATATTACCCGTGCGCAGCAGCTAACCTGCCTGCGAGCCTTCGCTCAGGTCACATTTACCCAGGTGCGGCTGAAGCCCGCGAAAATGGCATCTATTGTTGCCGACAGTTTAGTATTTTTAAAATACCGTTACTATGTCAAACATGCTCAAAACCTTCTGACACACTCTCCTAAACATCTCCAACATCATATCTAATTCACACAAGTTAACATCGATCATTTTCATTATGTACTGACCTGTAGAAAACAGAAAAGTGGAGCAGCAATAATTATACACAGGATCCGGTTGATCGTCTGGATTGCTTCTGAGGAGGGGGCGGAAGTGTCCCCCCTAAGGTAACCCAGATGTCACCGCTCACCTGCCAAAGGTTCCACCTTGGCGCTACTTACTCGTACTGCTTCTCAAACAGTACAGATAAACCATAAAATGATATGAATGTCACCAAAATAAATACAGATAATGTTCAGTTTCAAATTCACTATTGTTTTGTTTTAAGATTAAAAGTTTTAAAAAAGAAAGAAATGTTCAAATAGTAGATGAATATTCAAGAGGTCTTTAAAAACATCACACTGATCATCAAAAGTTCATAAAATGCTCATGAATATTCCAAAATATTCTGAACTTGCCACAATCATCCAAAATTCATGAAATGCTCATAGTCATGAAAAGTTCATGAAATGCTCATGCACACTTTGTGGGGTTTTAATTATAATGTTGTGATTGGCTGGATCATGAAAAGTTCATAAATTGCTCATAAAAGTCTGTCATGAGCAAAACAGGAACTTTATATGAATGAACAATGTTCATAAACATTTCATGAACTGCTCTTTAAAATGGTTCATGAGCATTTTAAGAATTTTGGTTCATGAACATGACAAGTGAACATATAATGAGTTGTTCATGAATGTTTCATGAGAGCTCATGAACAGCTCATAAAGTCATGAACTCCATCTCGCAGGGGGAGTTTCTTTCACGCACACTCACCCCTGCCTGAAACGCCTCCATTGGACTCCTTTGTTTACTTCCATAACAAAGTGACATCAATACCTTTGTCTCTAACTGTGCTGTTACCTATCTTGGGCCAGGACTCTCTTGAAAAAGAGATTTTAAATCTCAATGAGACCTATCCTGGTTAAATAAAGGTAACATAAAACCTTATACTCACGCTCCTATTGGCTAACACTCCAACCCATTGTAGGTGATAGGTGTGGAGGAAACTTCTGTGTAGTAATGCAGTGGGAGTCACCGACTCATGAAGGAGACACGGGACGAGCAGGAGTTCTGATCAATCAATCAATCAATGTTTATTTATATAGCCCAATATCACAAATGTTACATTTGTCTCAGTGGTCTTCACAGTGTGTACAGAATATCAGTATGACAATACGACACCCTCTGTCCTTAGACCCTCACATCGTACAAGGAAAAACTTCCAAAGAAAACCCAGTTTAAAGGGAAAAATGGGAGAAACCTCAGGGAGAGCAACAGAGGAGGGATCCCTCTCCCAGGACGGACAGACGTGCAATAGATGCCGTGTGTAAATTGATGTCTGAACTGATGTCAAACACTGAGATTTAATACAAGCATAGGCCGGAGAAATTCACATCACAAGTCACACAGTCAAAGGTTCTGACTGCACGGGTTGGTTGCCATGTCAAATCTGATCAGCCTTGCATCTTGGTAGACCTTTTAACTAGTTTACAGAGAGTCAAATCCACATATTGGAGATGGGCGTAAACCATGGCGTAAACACATCTGCGGAGGAGATATCTCTCCCATCTCTGGAGCTTAGAAACCAGCGTTCTCACCCTCGTAAAAACCCTCCCTATGCCCTGTAGGTCAAGCTGTAAAACCTATTATCAACATACGATTGCATCAACACATTCCTTACGGGAGATAAGAAGCGGGGATGGTCATACATGTCAACACACAAAATAAGTTTAAATGTCTTAAAGGTGGGGTAGGTAAGTTTGAGAAACCGGCTCGAGATCGCTAGAATTTGAAAATACACAACCGGAGAAAATCTGCCACTTCCTTATAGAGCCCCTCCTCCAACACACACGAACGCGCACATGACCAATGAGGGCACGAGATAAGTGTGTGCCCCGATGGAAGGCTGACAGGCTGGTAGGTCATCACCAATCCGTTTAGCCGGGCCGGTTGTACTTTTTACAGTATTACGACTTCTACAGATGATTTTTTTTATGGATTTTTTGTCAAAGCACTTAAGATATTCATTGCTATCGGGATGTTAAGAGCATTCATGATATCTCTAAGCGGTCGACCAATCATAACAGTGCCAGCCCGCTAACAAAACACATGTCACAAACCTGTCAAAGAAGCACAAAATAGAAATATGAAACCAGAAAAAACCAACACAATAGAGCTCCTTTAAATGTTATAATTTAACCTGTTAAGTACTGAGCCTGTGTTTCATGTCTCAGGCTCGAAAATGACATTTCCAGAACAAATGACCATAACTACACTTCTAAAAGGGGAAAATTAATAATCTTTTGTCTCAAAGTAATGATAAACCTGTGAGTTGGATGTAGAAAAGTCAGAATCAATATAGATGTTTTTTATTTTAAAGAAAATTCAGATTGAACATAGTAAAAAACTGTAATTTATAGTGTCCGTCCAAAAGTTATTTTGTACTTATAGTGAAAACTACCCTTGAATGAGGGTAAGGTAGACTAAAAGCTTTAGTAATCCAAAGTACAACATATAATAAGAACCCTGTATCAAGATTGATGCAAAACAAGTGACATTTGACCTTTTTAGAGGTGGGGTGATTTGGGTGGAAATAGCCGTTTTTAGCATTTTTCTGGAACCCATTGGTCGATTTTGGCCCGTTAGAGCCAATAGAATCGAAGGGGAATTTCCACATACACACACACCTTACCATTGAGAAATGAGAGCTATGTGCACACAGTTTTGCATGAGAGCGAACCTATCTTTCGCTCTGACATCTGGAAACGGAAAAGCAGGTTTATTGCTTATGGATTATCAGAAATAATTTCAAAGGGACACAGACACATTGGATCAACCCAGTGGTTCCCAAAGTGGGGGGCGCATAGACATGACATGACAGGGGGGGGGGGGATATAAAGAGTTTTTTTTACAACAAAGTGGAGGAGAGTTCTCTCCTGTCAGACAGAGAGACTCAGGCTGCGGCCCCACGAGGACGAAAACGGCTAAACGCATAGGATTAACGCAAACGCAATCCCAAACGGCTTCCGTCCACACGCAATAATTATCCGGATAGTGTCTGCCCACACGAGACCGCTCCGTTTAGCTCCAACCGCTGGAGAAGCAGCAGTACATATGCAGGAGCCTCTACGTGGCGCTGTAACTTCCTCCACAAAAGCAGCGAAGAAGCATGGTTGTCATGGTTGCCCTTCTGTTTATTCTCCGCGGTGGGGGCCGAGGGAACCGGGCAGAGTTTTTCGCCAGTCAGCGTGTATTAAAGTTGAAATCTTCCGGACAAAATTATAAAAGTGCCGGTCAAAGGTGTTCTTTGTTATTTATTGAGCTTTAAAACAAATGAATAACGACTCTATATAATATAATGATAAAATACACGGAGCCTCTCTTTTTCCTCCCTCTCTTCAGACAGCGTCAGTGTCTGTCTCATGCAGCAGCTCATCCAGTAATCAGTGACCCGGCCGACTGTAAAAATAAACATATTTATAACTAGTTTAGGGAGTTTGAGAGGTAATTAAAATAGCTAAGGGTGATGATCTGACTTGAAGTGTGTGTTTTGCTGCAGCGGGAGGAGCTGCAGGTGAGCAGAGCTGCGTGTCTCCGTCCTGTCAGATTAGACTTCACTCGCGAGAGAAAGATAAATAATCTGAATTCAGGGTGCAGTTTACTTTGACGTGGGGGTGAGCAGCAGAGGTGGGGAGAGGCGGGGCTATTGCCTCATCATTATTGCTGTAGATGTTGCACAAACAACTGTAGCATGGTCAATAGCGTCCGGAGCACGATAGCAACTCTGCGATCCGCCATTGTTGTTGTTGTTGGTGGCGAAACACTTCAGCAATGGCGCGGGGTAAGCGGAGGTGAGCAGAAGAGGTGGGGAGAGGCGGGGCTATTGCGCAATCACTATCAGTGATCTGAAAATGTCCGTATAGGGCGCACACACGGAGCCGTTTGACCCCCCAGAGAGTGGCGTATGCATTTCTATCCACCTTGGGACCCGTTGTCGTTTCCTCAGTCGTTTAGTGCCGTATTCGGTCGTCCTCGTGTGGCCGAACGGTCTATATGACACTAAACAGTAACGCAAACGACCGAATTCGTCCTTGTGGGGCCGCAGCCTCAGTCTGACAGGAGAGGAATCTCTGTGTGTTTAGATAGTTAACTGTAGTCTAATGGCGCATTTCCACTGCAACGGGGTAGCCCCGTTTAAGCGTCCCTAAGCGTCCTCGCTCAGGCCTCGGGCTGCCTCGCTGGCCGGCCGAGGCCGTGGCGCATTTCCATTACAGTTTAGGACCTGGGGTAGCAACGCAGTGTAGGCGGGGCGATCAGCTTTTTGGTCGGAGCGACGCTGGGTAAAACTGCAGTGGCGTCATCTTCAATGCGACACAACTCACAAAACATACACAACAATGGAGGATGTGGAAGCGATCGTTTACTTGTTTCTTGGTGTGTGGCTTGTTATCACAGCAAGAAGGAAAGTGATCACAGCAAGCATTGTATTGTATTCATTGTATTGAACATAAATAAATCCTTTTTTTTTCATATACATGTGTTTGTCAAATGTTTTAAACAAATATTATCTGAATTGAATATTTGAAATCCAAGCACCAGTAAGTACTGCCCCATAATGACATTTGAGGAAATATCAGATCATGAAAAGAAAATCTTTCTAATCAATTAAGCGAATATCAAAGCTAACTATAAACATAAATACTAAAGTGTAAAACACGGCAACACTATATTCATAAATGCAAGTGTAAAATAGTGTGGACAATTGTAAACATGGATGGAGACTAAAGTATCCACAACATAAAATAATATATTAAATATAACCTCAATCTTTCTTCTAGACATGTTAAAAGCTTGCTTGAATGGGTTATAGGTTTATTTTGTTCTCTCGTCTTTGAAATATATAAGTCTAGTATATTGAGTCTAGTAGAACGAGGGTATTACAATTGAGCAATTTCTACATGTATTATGTATTTATCATGTATTCTTAATACCATTACAAAATAAACATGTAATAATGTCAAGCTAGCAAACTCAATTTCTTGCTTTAAATCTCTTAAAAGTAAGGGGCTTTTTCCTAACTGATGGTGTTTGTTATTGCTTTATAAATTCATGTATGTTTATGATTTTTTTCTGTTGGGTGCCATTCATTATCAACAAGAGATAAGATAAGTCAAAGAAGTACTTTATTGATGGCAGTATAAAAATACAAATGTTGTATCAAAAAGGCATGCCATTAAACAATACAAATAAAAAATGTAAAACTGTATTGCAGCCAGCATAAATATACATGGAATTGTAAATATAAAATGAACATTTTAAAGAAAATAAATAAACAAGGAAGTACAAATGTTGCATTTAAAAATTAACTAGATAAAAAATATATAATATGTACAATAACTATTAAGGTTTTTTGAAGTATCAGGGAGGAGACGGGCCACGTCGGCTGCCCAGTCATGGTGCCGTTCCTGCTGGGCCCGATCCTCTCCTCCTCGTTTCCTCTTGCCTGGGTGACAATAAGATAATAATTAGCAATAAGGAAAACACACAGGACAGGTACAGGTCACACAAGGATATAAGAATAACATGTATAAACAGAACAACAGTAAGGTGAACTAAAGAAAGTTCTGGCCCTAGATGTTTACAATGATTGTGAAAGTGAATTACATTATGTCCAGCCTGTTGATAATGAATATAAATATATGTATATGATAGGATGTCACACACAACTGTACTAGCTGCTTACTAGCTAAGACTTTACTTGTAACAGAGCATTTCCACACAGTGATATAGCTTATTTTAATTACTGACGATGGATGATCCACGGTTTAAAAAAACAATTCCAGTCGTTTTGCCATTTCTATTTCTTACCTAGAACCACACGCTGCGGTGTCGTGATGGCACTCGGTGTTGGTGGTTGAGTTGGTGTCGATTCTTCGGCTGGGGTCCGTTCTGGATTCACTGACGATGTGGACGGAACACTGCCATCACCCGTTGTTCGGGAATGTTCCTCCTCACGAGTCCCAATGTAATCATCTAGAACAGCAACATGACTTGTTAATTCCACAAACTACTGCAGCACAATACTAAATAGCAACAACAACTATAGAAAAGAAAAACTGAACGTAAACAATGGCACATATGGTGTTAGCAAACAATAGCTCTAGCTAAGGCTATCTGCCTAGGCTATCTGCCTTAGCTAGCTATGTAGCTCTCCGGGGCTCCATAAAAGCATGGGTTGTCGAACATTAATGTAAGGATAAAATAGACTTCTTTGTTAGAAGTGAGCGTACCTTGCAGGGACTCCAGTAAAGCCGTTGCCGTTTTCCCTACATCGCAGGAAAGTGCTCGGACATCTGTGCAGAGACATCCTGGAACACTTTCACATTTCGCGTTGTTCTGTCGAGCTCCCACTGGATTTTATCATCCCCAATGAGATGTAGGAACGTCGTCACCTCCTCGGTCGACCACGGTGTGCTTTTCTTCGACGTTGCCATTTTTGTAGTTCCTCCGTTTACAAAATGCTGCAAGCTTGCTTCTTGATATATATGTGACGCGAGGGATGATCTCGCGCGCGATCTTGTGACGATTCTCTCTGACCAATCAGCAGTCGAGTGTTGACGTCACAGCCCTGGCCTGGTCTGATAGAACCACGATTTTATGGGGCCGGAAAAAGAGGGAAAAAGTACCCGCTAGCCGGTACTAGGCTATATGGAAATGCCACCAAAAACTGGCCTGGCCGCTTGAGGACGGTCCAGGACGCTTAAACGGGGCTACCCGCTGCAGTGGAAATGCGCCATAAGTGATCTCAGTGGGTCTCAAACGTTTTGGTCACCATTAATGTAAACAATTATTTCCGAGGCACACGTTTATATGATCATTATAGTTATAACAAAATAAATGCAAAACAGGTATGAAATACTATATGACAGTATAAAAAGAATAAAGTTGAAAAGGATGATTTGTAAAATATCCATAAAGAAAAAGTAAATCTGTTTACAGTTCTGTTTCATATAGGTGTTGAGAGATGTATCCATAGATCTCTTCATGTTGCTCTCAAAGTGCACCAGATTGATGCATTTAACTTTAAAAATAAATCTTCCCGGGGGAGCTTGCCCCCGGACCCCCCTATGTTAGGTCCACACACCACCTATAAAAATAGCACTTTACCCCTGCTTACACCTATATGCCGTGAGCTGATTATCGAGCCTTCATTGTAACAGTTGTGGGTACGTTGTGTATATGCGTGGGGAGTGTTGCAGTAGAAAGTTCCACTGTAGCGCCCGGTACATTAATGGGAAACTGTCAAGATCTGTCTGTGTTGTGTTTTGTCTTGTTTTTCTGTCTTTGGTTTCCTGTTTTGTTTTGAAGGGTGTTCACCTCCTGTTTTGCCTGTTGCCTTCTGTCTGTTTTCCCTCCCTGATTACCCGATTGTGTGCACCTGGTGTCCCTGTGTTTTCTCCTCCCTCCTCACATGTGTCTTGTTTGTATGATTAGTCTTGTGTGTATTTAAGTTCTATTTCGTATATGGCTTCGCCCTCTAAGGCTATCGCTATTGGGTTATCCCTCTGCGCCCCCGCGCAGCACTGAAACACTTGTAGTCCACGCCCACCCGCTAGGTGGGCCCCACCCTCGGGCCTCCTTCCGGTATAAATAGGAAGGTGGCCCGGCAATCTGCTCCTTCTTTTCTTCAGCAACCAGCAGTTTACTGAAGCACGAGAAAAATCATGAGCAGCAATGATCATATCCGCATGTGTCCTTCGTGCAAAACAGGATATCATGAGCTATGATTTACACCCGATATGCGCATCCTGCCTGGGGCCAGAGCACGCGGATGCGGCTCTCAGCCAGCAGATCGCATGTCCTCACTGTGTGCGGACGCTCTAGCTGCTGCGGGTGAGGAGGACGACTGGCCCATCCAGAACAGGGACGACAACCTGTTCCTGGAGGCGAGTGGGGGGCAGGAGTCGGACGACTCCTTCCCCGCCTCCATCCAGGGCTCGCCATGCGGCTCTCCCCTTCCCCCTCTTCCCCGGACGGGGGAGACGGGGTCGGAGCGAGAGTCAGAGGTGGCGGTCGAGCACGTGGTCCCCTTCTCCGTGGCTACCGGCGTTGGGAGGCATCATGCTGGAGCTGCCGGAGATAATCGGCAAAGCAGCAGCATGCAGAGGCCTCCCCGTTCCACGAGTACGGGAGAGGGTGGCTCTGGATGACATGGGTGATCCGATCTGGCCGCGCTTCCCCGCCATTAGGCATTACCAGGAAGGGGCAGCGGCGAACCCGAGGACCTTAAGGGCTCCGGTGGCCACCTTTGTTCCCTTCACTAAGGTGGAGGGGTTCACGGACGAGGTTTTTCCAACCACACCCGCTCTGGAACCGAGCTTAACGGCGTTTTTCGGGGTTAGACAGGCCAACTTGGTCGCCGGACGGCGCCCTATGTTGACCACCCCCAAAGACCAGTATGTCGCCCGCCAGGCTGATCGGGCGCACCAGTGTGCGTTCCAGGCGTCGGCAGCAGCGAACAACATCGCGTTGCTGACCAACTCGGTGGTGACGTTGGTCGAACGGTCCACCACCGTAGCTCCAGAGGAGGCAGAGGAGATCGCTAAGGCGGCCAGCACGGCACTCACGCTGTGCGCAGCCGTGGCAGTCTCCCAGGCCAGAATCACGGCCTGGATGACTCAGATCCAGCGCCTCCTTTGGTTGCAGCAGGCAGCGGTGACAGAGCCAGCCAGGAAGGTACTGCTGGAAGCTCCGATCAGCTCGGACGGGCTGTTCGGACCCCAGTTCCTGGCCATGGTCGAGTCCATGAAGGCGGCATCGGAGCAAGCGGAGGACATCCGCCAGCACGTCAGCTGGCTCCAGCCAGCGGGGAAGCCGCAACGGCGCCGGCGGCAGCAGCAGCAGCCAACCCAGCCACAGCGGCAGACGGACAGACACGCGCAACAGCCGAGTCGTCCGTCAGCGGCGGCGGGGGCACCGTCCCCCACCAGAGAGGGGGGGCAAGAAGGGAGTGAGATACTCCCGTTCGGCGTCTGCTCCACGAGAGCCGCCGAAGAAGCAAAGCCGGCCTTGACGGTTTGGGGGGGTGTGTGAAGGAAACAAAAAACGATTATTTCCCAACATGTTGTCTGAGTCATCAGTTACAAATGTATTTCACATATCCTCCACCCTGGGTAAACCAGCTGCCTATGACCTATCGGTTAATAGCCAGCAGAGTTCGTTACAAAAGCCTGCACTATTTAATCTATCGATTAATAAGCGGCAGAGCACAGTAACTACACCAGCTGCCTCGAATCTGTTGATTAGTAGGCAGCAGGAGTCGCTGCAGAGGCCTGATGGTTATGACTTTTCGGTTATTAAACCACAGACCTCGCGGCATTCCTCTGTCCGAGATATGCCACCTACACACGGTCACAATAAGCCCATGAGCGCCGTGGTAACGCCTCATGTGGATATCACTGCACACACCGCCATCCATCCTCTGAGCGTGGACGCGCGTCATGATGAGAGGCGGAGTGAAATGCAGCGTGTGGAGGTTTCAACCACAACACATCTCGAACAGGCGCGCCCGCTGTCAGAGTGTTTCTCGGCGTGGCAGCGCCTGTGTTTGATGGACGGATGGATGCACAGGCTGATCAGCAGAGGGTACACCCTGCAGTTCGCCTCCACCCCCCCACAGTTCAAAGGGATACAGGTGACATGCCTAACATCCCGAGAACAGTGTCTTGCGCTCCAAGCAGAGCTACGGGAACTCCTGTTGAAAGAGGCTATTTCCAGGGTTCCCCAGGAAGAAGAAAATCAGGGGTATTACTCCCGCTATTTTCTTATCCCGAAAAAGACAGGGGGAATGAGACCCACTTACTTCCATGTGCCATCATTCCGAAACACAGGAAATTCCTGAGGTTTTCATTCCAGGGAATAGGCCGTCTGCCGTTCGGCTATTCCCTGGCTCCTCGTACTTTTTCAAAGTGTGTAGAGACGGCGCTGCAGCCGCTACACAGAGGAGGAATGAGAGTACTTTTTACCTGGACGACCTGCTGCTGCTGGCTCGCTCCAGGGAGGAAGCGGCTTTACAGACGGTATACTCATATCGCATCTGTCAAAGCGGGGTTTCATGATCAACTGGGAAAAGAGCTGTCCTGTTCCAGCCCAGAGTATTGTTTACCTGGGGGTGGAATTGAACTCAGCCGCATGAGAGCACGACTCTCACGGCAGAGAGTGGAGACGCTGACAGCTCTCCTTCAACGTGTCATACCACGCAGCGTGGTGACGCGGGAAAAGTTCCCACGTCCTGTCAGAGGGGGTTCCCCTGGGCAGAGTTACGTCACACACCTCGGTGTTCACAGACGCATCTCTCTCAGGGTGGGGAGGAACGTGCATGTCACATGTTTTTCCACAAAAATGTGCTGGAATTGATCTCCGTACGGAGAATAATTCAGCACTTTGCCCCGTTGCTGCGGAATCAGCATGTGTTGATTCGCACACACAACAAAGCCGCGGCGGCCTACAGGGCAGGACACACACCGCCACTCATCCCCTGAGCGTGTACACGCCTCATGATGACAGCCGGAGTGAAACGCAGCGTGTGGAGGCTTCTTCGCAGCCCTTTCGCCTCACGGGAGGCTGAGTGCCCCAGCGGCAGCGGCCACGGCGTCAGGGCTCGCTGCAGAATTCTGCTAGTTTGAACCTATCGGTTAATAAACTGCAGAGCTCGCAGCATTCCTCTGTCCGAGATACGCCTCGTACACACGGCCTTAATAAACACATGAACGCCGTTATAACGCCTCGTGTGGACAGCATACACATACCTCTCATCCTCGGGGCATGTACGCGCCGCATGATGAGAGACGGAGTGAAATGCAGCGTGTGGAAACTCCCTCGCAGCCCTTTGCCTAAAAGTGTGAGGGGGTGTCGCAGGCGTATGTCTCGGTAGAGCCCCGGAGAACATGCGCACTCCACCAGAGGAATTCCTCCTCCACGGCTTTTGCACGGAGGAATGTCAGTGGAAGATATTTGCACCTTGGTCTTCCCCCTTTTCATTTATTCAATTGTATTTGAGGGATGTTACCCTTTCCTCTGACGCACCCCGTACTGGGTGTCCTGTCAGAGTGAGTGACGTCAGGGAGCCAGCTGAGCGCCTCTCTCCTGCCTCTCGGCACACAGAGAGCGGCCTTTTCCCCTCGTAGGAGAGGGATGTTCCCCTTCCTCTAATACACTTCATACGAAGTGTCTGGTCAGAGTGAGTAACGTCAGGGATCCAGCTGAGCGCTCTCCTGGCTGGCTGGCGCGGAGAGAGCGGCTGTTCCCCCTCTATGATCGCAGGATAAGGTGGGACCTTCGTCTCTACTTCTCACAGCGGTCGGTATGTATTGTCCCAGCCTTCACCCCGTCAGGAAAACAGGTATGTTTGCTATGTTCCAGGGACGGTGATGCGCCATTACGCATGGCACAACAGGCAGGGATGTGTTATTGAGCAGGTGTGTCTGTGCTTCTAGTGCTGGACGGACCCAGTGGGGCGCAGACTACATCATGCTTCGCCCTTAACCCAATAGCGATAGCCTTAGAGGGCGAAGCCATATACGAAATAGAACTGGGGTTACCTACTGTAACCCAGCTTCTATGAGTAATGGCGCAGCCCTCTAAGCGCTGGGCCCCACTGGCTCTACGAATAGCTGAAGAAAAGTTATATTGTATGGGAGCAGATTGCCGGGCCACCTTCCTATTTATACCGGAAGGAGGCCCGAGGGTGGGGCCCACCTAGCGGGTGGGCGTGGACTACAAGTGTTTCAGTGCTGCGCGGGGGCGCAGAGGGATAACCCAATAGCGATAGCCTTAGAGGGCTGCGCCATTACTCATAGAAGCTGGGTTACAGTAGGTAACCCCAGTTCTGGTTTTTATGTCTGTCTTTGTCGGTTCGTCTTGTGTTATGACTTGGTCTTCGGTGAGTGTTCTGTTCTGTCTTTGTGATGAATTTAGCCTTGAAATAAAGGAGTCATTTTGTCACTATAATCTGCATTTGGGTCCTGCTTCCTACACACACCGTAACAGAAACCCTAAATGTTTGAGCACCCTCTATGAAATGTCAAGCTACCCCACAGCACCCACAAAATAAATCTCTGTCGCCGCCACTGAGCCTGACTATTTGTGTTGGGGGGGCCCGACTTTATTTTTTTTCTCCAAAGGGGGGGCCTGACAGAAAAAGTTTGAGAACCACTGGATTAACCTTAAGCAGCGTTTGTATCGTTTTAATGCCATTAAAGACTACGTTTGAACAGACAATGACATGTTTTGATGTCTGTTCTTGTTAATTTAGTTTAGTTTAGTTTTAGTTTCGTTTATTTATTTTGAGCGTGTAAAACCAAAGAAAATACAAATGAAACAAAAGATGATACAGACATGATGCAGTACTATACAAATGAATGCAATAACAAAACGAAATATTTAATTAATAATTGAATAATCTGTAGTATCATTGTCTGATATCAATAAACAACAAAGCTTTAGCTAATTACACGTCCGAAAAGGGGTCGGAAGAAGTTTACACTTATTTAATCCGACCCCTTAAATATCTTTGCGAGTTCTTATGGAGTGATAATGTAGGTACCGATCGATTTTGTGTCTTCTCACGGTGCTAATCGATGGGTTGGACGTGCAGCTATGATAAGTAATAAGGGTGTTATGAGTGAGTTTCTGTACAGTAATGCATTTTTCCGCTCGTGGCTAATTCAGAGGCAGAGCGTTAAAAAATGATCAGTTAGCTGAGTTCTTCCCGTTACATGGATATAAAACATTCATAGTTTATTGATTATTAAGATGCCCTCAGACGCTGTTTCCTGCAGATGACGTGTTTCCCCCCCCCCCGTTATCGGGGGGGCGGTGTAGAACAGGTTAAAGCTACATTCAACAAAAAAATAAGACAACCAACACAAACATGTATTTTTTGGAAAAGTTATAAATGTTTTGGTGCACAGATAAGAACCCATGAGATGCATTTACCTCACAGATTCAAACTCCCCAGGTGGGATCTTCTCAAAGCCTGAAGGTCTGGAAAAGACTGAAAAACCTTTGGTCTTTAGTCTAGACTACACAATGGCCAAAGGGCTCCTAAGGTTGTCAGGTTATATACTTGACATGTTTTAAGATCTGAGACAGCTTCACTCAAATATAACAGATTGTGAAAAGTGATCAGTACAAAGTAACAAAATCAGCATAAAGTACGCAAATATGTAACTCCTACAGCGAAAACATACACCCAGAGACCAGAGAAGCTGAAATAAAGGTAGTTTGTAATCTACTTTTATATCTCACTAATTATGAGATGTAGTTTGGGATGAATAGCAATTTAGAAAAATGATCAAAACATCTTGAAACCATATTTTCCCTTTAATTGTTCCTGTCAGCTTTCGTGTTATGAAAACATACTCATTTATTTTTTAATGCATTTCTGAATAGAGAGTGCAATTAGTGCTTATAATTGCACCACGAAGACTTGAAAAAACATATTTGTAACAAAACATTACACCTTAAAGGTGGGGTAGGTAAGTTTCAGAAACCGGCTCGAGTGCACTAAAATTTGAAAGTACACAGCCGAAAAGAATCCGCCCCTTCCTTCAGACTTCCTTACAGAGCACCTCCTCCAACACACATGAACGCGCACATGACGTCAGCAGACTGGTGAAAGTGGCCGCCTGTTGCTGGCGAGTCATTGAAGTACTGCTGCAATGCACGCCCAATGACGGCACGCCCAATGAGGGCACGAGATACATTTGTGCGTGCACGAGATGGAAGGCCGACGGCAATCCAATCCGTTTAGCCTGGTTGTACTCTTTACAGTACTACGGCTTCCACAGATGACATTTTTTTATGGATTTTTTGTCAAAGCACTTCAGATATTCATTGCTATAATTTGCAGGTCTCCCTTGAAAAAGAGATCTATGATCTCAATGGGACCAATCTGGTTAAATAAAGGTTTGAAATGAAATGCTATCGGGATGTTAAGAGCATTCCATGGAATATAACAAAAAGTGTATCTCGAGCCGGTTTCTGAAACTTACCTACCCCACCTTTAACGTGTGCAGATATATGAAGTGTTAAACAGTGTTAGGGTGTTTATGAATGACTTTACTGAATGTATCAAACCACAAAATGTTTGCCTTGTTCATTATTTGTCACAATTTAGCTTCAACACTTATTTTTGTTTTGCAGTCACTTGTATACCATTCCACTACTCATTGCAGATTGTTTTCAGGGCATTAGATCAGAATTTGACCTGAAAGAACGTCCATGTTTGAACTGAAAGGACTGTTGGAAATGTGCTTATAGGTACACTGAACACTTTTATAGTTTGCAATTTGATGTGGAGGGATGCTTCATTTCCCCCTTCAGCAAACATGACAACCTAATTAATTTGCATACTACAAACAACCTTCACTTGAACCAAAATGTGTATCGTTTTACACGCAATGCAGAAAGAATGAGGGAAATAACTGTGCTTTTGATATCTGAACCTCAATGGAAACTGACCAGATCATATTCACTGGACTCAGGGAAGAGTACATGTTTGTGATACATGAAAATGTCAGTACAATTTTGGACTCATGGCGAAGTTTGCAATGTGAACACTGTTTCTTTAATGCACAGTGGTGTCATTGTTATGTTATGAAAGTGGAGCAGTGAAACATCACACTTGTTTGCCAAATGCATTTGCTCATCTCACCTGATCATGGCAGGTTGTTTTCCTCAAATGCTGACATAAAACAGAAAAGTATCCATTTTTGTAATATATATATTTTTTGTCAATAGATATACTAATTCTGGAACTCCGGCTGATTCCAATATTGGTAGTTGTTTTGTTTGTTTTATTCACCTCTCTTTTTGTGTGAACTATTAAACAGTGTCATATGCATTAATTCATGTAATACATATCTTTGAATTAGCACATATTCATGAAACATAAATAAACTCCTTTTTTGTAAATAGCTGCTTCAAAAGTCCTTTTAGCCTGCTAAACAATACTCAACAAGAACAATGTTTCAGTTCTTACATGTAGACCCACAAACATTGTACATTTTAAACCGATTAGAAACATAAACATAGCAATCTTTTAGCTCTGAGTAACTAACATACACAACATGTATCTGGTGCAAAACAATGCATTCACATCAGCCACTGCCCTCAGTGAATGTCATCTTACTGTACATGCCATCAACAAGGAGAATATTGACACAGATGATTGACAATCAATCCTTTAATTTCTACGTATGTTTTAATTGTATTTATGTCATAGGATCAGTGTACTTTTGACAAATAAGATTCCTTAATTGAAATACTATTGCAAATACTGTAATGATATCATCTGTGAAATAAGTCAAATGGCTAGTTCAAGTGACAAAGAAATAATGAGTTCTTCCTGAAACCAAGGCCAGCTATTGCCAGAACGCCAGATGGGCTCGACAACTGTAACTATGCATGATTTACGAGTGACAGAATAAAGATGGTTTCAAGAGGTTTCTTCAGGAAGGTAAGGATGATGGTATCTTTGAAATGACAATGAACATACCGAGCCTGGTGAACCTATAAGGACACAAGCAGTCACTATAAACAAAATATTTTTAAAGAATTATACAAGATCACACTTTGATTCATACGATACATGATTGAGATTGTCGTTACCATGAGAAATGTCACTGTGCTGTTTTTGAAGTAGACGCCAAGATACAGAGGAAATGAGAAGCTTTTCATGTTTAATTAATAATGCTAATGAAACTTAATTAGAGCAGCTTATGAAAAATGCATTCAAATGAGAGATGAGCTTTATCCTTAAATAACAAGCCTCCTGTGCTGGATGTGCTGTCCATGTAATAACATGCTAATTAGACTGCACTAGGGACTGTTAATGAGCATAGATCACTTCAATCTTTAGCACAGCAGGCCCCCACCAACCGCCTATGACCATGTATATGGAAATCTAGTTTTCATATGTTTGTATGCAGCATAAGGTGTGACTCAATCTCGGCTATATTTTCAACCAGAACACATCACTGGTAATTCATTGACTGAATACATATATACATACATGAATAGAAGCACATTTTATACATCAATAAAATGATAATCGAATAATAATAATTTATAGAAATAACCAAAAATCCCCACACAAAGGTAATGTTAGTCTTCATATTCATTCTTTGTATATTCTGCATTTTTTTGTTTTGTTTTATCAAATACTTAAAATTAATTGGTGATTAATCAAGTGTTCGAAATTCAAATGAAATGCTATTAGCTCAGATTCCAATTGGGACATGAATCATGAATGAGAAAACAGATTTTATATTTTGCAATCTTTCCGTCACATTCTAAATTATATTTTGTGTTTGCAAATACAATTTAGAATATAATGAGGTATCTCTGATGTTAATTATTTTGCACTCTAACATATTTTAATTTTAATGACTTATTTGTTGCTGTGAAAATGAGTTGACACTAACAGATGCATCATGCATAGCCTCAGAACATTTGGGCATTCTATGATCCTGTGGGACTGTCTATTACAAAGACCTCGCTGTCTGCAGGCTATAAGTTCACAGTTTACAGATCTGGAAAAAAGAAATCTTCAAACAAGCTGGCGCTGTTCATCTGTTGTTCACTGAATCACAAAAAGGACATTTTCAAACATGTATTTTTGCATTATTATATGCAATTTCAGTCATGTCCATTATCCACATTGGGGTTTTCTGCGCTTTCATCTGAATGCAAAACGTCAAAAATAATAGATTTGTAATGCTATAAAGCACATCCATTGAGGCACACAGTGTGCTGAAAGTACATGGATGGGTTTTATGTACGTAGAGAGTCAGTGCTGAACTGTCGCAGTGTGTGTCATCTCCTGCTTTCCAACAGCTTACTAACATCACAGCTCAATTGTTGAAAATGCCTGTATACCCTGCAGGTAAGGGTCTATTAAATCCTCCTACACCGTGATCCTGCTCCTACGCCTGATTCCATCTCACCCTGCAAGGCTTTTGGTCAGCAACAGTCATTGCAATTTACTTCTCTTGAATTCCAACAAATTAAGTCTTGAAAAAAGGAATCCGTATTTTATATCTTACATATGACAGTTTAAACCAGTTGATGATTTACCAGTATACAAAGGTTTACATCAACTAATTAACTACATAAGCAGTGTCTCTGTTCTGAAGAAAGAGAGGGGGTTGGATGAATGGGTGGATGTGTGCGCTCTGTTTTACACTGTCAATTTGGCAGACGCCTGCAGGGGCTGGTTTGTTGCCATGGTGATATGAGCGAGGCATGAAAGAGCAGCAAGGTTTGCCTAACAGGACCAGTCTCATAAGGACTGATAAAATGAGAACCTTTCTTTAAGAGACTCACATACACTATACAAAACAACCCAGTGTCCCCTCTTAAGCACACCATAATACACAATATAATTTAATCCGACATGCACATTTAAAACTTGTATCAGTTTTAAAACACCCCTTTTTATGAATAAAAAATGCAGCTTTCACTCCTTTATCAACAAATATGATGGAATATTTGGTATAAGTAATATCATTGGCCAAATAAGATATTTTTGTAGGCTGAACCTGGAGATGTTCTTTTTCCATTGCCTAAATGGTTGGTTGACTGATTATAAGTCTGACTCTGTAAGACTTTGTGTAAGGAGTGTAAGGAGACGTCACCCATTGGTTTGTGGACTACAATTTAAAGCCTTAAATATAGCATTTTCACAATTGCCCTCTGGATTGTTGGCTATAAAATACATGTTAAACAAGACTTTTTTTTGGCAATTAAAACGTGAAAGGCAAACACCCAACGTAGCAAAGCTCAAAAGCATGCCTTGCCTTATTTTAAAAGACATACTGGTTCTTAATGATGTTTGGCTAAACTGTTTCTAAACCTTTTGTTAAATACCTAGGCAGGTGGTAGCTTCCACCTCGGTGAGGCTGGGAAAGTAAAATGCCATGTCTGGAGACAGCTTACTGTGAGGATTCAGCTCTATTTTGTCTGGTGCTCTTCTTCTTTACTTTCATTATAATTCTGAGTTCCATGTTTGCCCTTCGTTTTAGTAACCTTTATGTTAACACTTGACACATTTTCGCAAGACTCCTGCTTTTCTGACCTTGTTTATTTTTTAAGGTTTTGAGTGCCAAACCACCCAATTTTCTCTCAGCAGTGAACCTAATGCTGGCTCTAAAGGAAAGGTCAGGGTAGAAAGTCAGTAGAACACATTGCCATGGAACATTCAATGTTTATAAAAGATTGCATGGGATTCCATCCAATAGTGTTTCAGATATTTCAGCATGACCGTGGACTGGCCTATCAATGGACATTACCATAGACCACGGTTCAGGCTTGGTTAAGACGCCACAAAGAAAATATTTGCTGTGTGCGAATGTGAGAAGTCAGTGAGGGATCCTCTTTATTGCAGTCACAACTCCTACTGTTACTAAACAGAGTGGGTTCTTTGGGGTGGAAAGTGTGCAACCTGATCTCACCAGAATGCGTGACTCCAGCACGACTCCTTAACACCACAATGCGTGGTGGAGTCACGAACTTTGTTACATTTGCGTGTCGGCACCACGCAAACAACCCCAATGTAAAGTGAATGAGGCTCCTTTGTCGTGGTGCACACACGCATTTCTACAACGTGCATTGTGTGTAATGCAACTGTTATTTTTATTAAATTAGTTAGTTTTTAAGGAAGGCCAGAGCTTCAGCTGTGTCAAATAGATTGTTTCCTTCAGTTAACGTTATTTAAAAGATAATGATCATGTCCCCTGTATTGTATTACGAGCGTCCATTCCCATTGGATAACGGAGAATTTTACACCCGGAAGTAAGTAGCCTATTCTCCTTACTGTCGATTGATTTTACAGTGATATCTGCACTACTCATCGACTAAAAAACACCAAATTGTCCTTGTTAATTACACAACATTGATTGGTTTGAATTGTGTACAATGCTTTTGTATTTTCCCCCTTCGATTCGGAGAAACAAATATATTTTCGGAGTTTTTGGACGGCAGAAGACACTACACTACCCAGAATCCTCAGCTATCGTTTGGGACTACACCATGTGCTTAGCTTGACAAACCCCGTGATCAGTCCTCAACCTCTGTGATTGGATGCGCGACGTTTACACAGAGCGTCCAAAAGGACTTTGAAATGGAATGAAACCCATCGACGGCACACTATTCAAAACAGGAATCGAACGTGTCCTACCCCCCCCCCCCCCTTAGGTCACAGGCTCCTCCAACAGTGCTACGCAATAAAACAGATGCACAGAAAAAATAGTGAAATAGTGCAATAAGAGTCTATATACAAGTGATTGGAATATGATATATTAGATAAATAATTTCTAAGTAGCAACCAGATGAATGTTATTTCTAAGTTCAGGTGTTTAATAGTCTTCTGGCCTGTGGGATGAAGCTGTCTCTGTGTCTGGTGGTTTTAGTCCGAATGCTGTGGTACCGCCTGCCAGACTGCAGCAGACAGAACCGTTTGTGGCTGGGGTGATGGGGTCTTTTATAATCCTGAGGGCTTTCTTTAAGGTTAACCTGGTATTTTTACTCCACTACATTTATTTTAGTTACTTTACAGATTTGGATTAATGATGTGAAATATAAACAACCCTTAAATCAGACTTTAGTTACACCTGAATGAAATTCAGTGAAGGTGATTGTCAAGTGCCAACAATCAGGCGAGATATTTGATAGTTGGTGCTTGAGAAGACTAAATATTTATCTGCAGATCCGTTTAAAGCATATTCATTACTCGTTATTCTCTAATAGTTCATTAAAGACTGTATATAATTGCTATTTTGCACATCCCTTTCAAGATTTCAAGATTTTCTAAGGTTTATTGACATATCATATACACAACAGTGTAGTTATGCAATGAATGAACAACTTGGGTCACAGGTTCATCAACAGTGCATTACAAGACATCGATCAATGTGTGTGTACTTCCACCATTACACTGTCGTGTTCTGCACATTTCTTTAATTAAAGCCTTATTAGTTAGCACATCCTCCTATCAGGCACTAAACTGTTTTACTCTAGATATCATTTGAGTATCTTCTTGATATTTTCTATTCTATATTTATATAATTGACCTTCTACTTTCCCACTATTTTGTATGTACTCTTAATATTTGAATGTTTTCATAAAATATAACACATTCAAAAGTGCGTTACAAAAATGAAAGACATTAAGAAAAAGGCATTTTAAACAGTCATTAAAAAGCAACACAATCTTCCTGCATTGCAATTACTCTAAACGTGTAATAACGTGCTTTAACCAGTAGGTGGTTTGGGTTAAAAGGCTGTCAAGTTTACAGTGTTAACAAAATAAAATATACTGTTGTTTCCGGTTTAGTTTACGACGAATATTATTTTGTTATTGTTTTGATATTTGTAACACAAAAGCGATGGAAAAAACCCATAGCAACCAAAAAAAGATGGTCTTAACATGACCCAGTCGTCTAGTAGTTAATAAAAAACAATAATATAAAAACAAAATATTACTACTAACTTTATTGTGAAATTAAAACAGAACGGTAAAAGAATAGTTTCCGGTGTATTCTGATGCCCGATCTCTGTAGATAAATAAAGAACTAAGACAGATGTGTAATATTTAATGCAGCCAAACCATTTATTACAATGCATTCATGTGATGACTATCAAAGAGTAAAGCAAGCACTGCTGAATAAAGTATGATTTTCTCTTTTACGAAACGTTTTTTTTCATATGGAATGCAGTTGGAGGTCAACCAATCAAAGAACTTGAGGACTGATCACGGGGTTCATGGTGTAGTCCCAAACGATAGCTGAGGATTCTGGGTAGTGTAGTGTCTTCTGCCGTCCAAAAACTCCGAAAAAATATTTGTTTCTCCGAATCGAAGGGGGAAAATACAAAAGCATTGCACACAATTCAAACCAATCAATGTTGTGTAATTAACAAGGACAATTTGGTGTTTTTTAGTCGATGAGTAGTGCAGATATCACTGTAAAATCAATCGACAGTAAGGAGAATAGGCTACTTACTTCCGGGTGTAAAATGCTCCGTTATCCAATGGGAATGGACGCTCGTAATACAAGACATGATCATTATCTTTTAAATAACGTTAACTAAAGGGAACAATCTATTTGACACAGCTGAAGCTCTGGCCTTCCTTAAAAACAAACTAATTTAATAAAATTAACAGTTGCATTACACACAATGCACGTTGTAGAAATGCGTGTGTGCACCACGACAAAGGAGCCTCATTCACTTTACATTGGGGTTGTTTGCGTGGTGCCGACACGCAAATGTAACAAAGTTCGTGACTCCACCACGCATTGTGGTGTTAAGGAGTCGTGGTGGAGTCACGCATTCTGGTGAGATCAGGTTGAAAGTGTGCCATGAAGCTCTGTGTGGATTAGGTCTTCCCAGTAAAGCTTCTCACAGTCAGATGAGAAGAAGCGGCTAATGTTTCTCCATGCCTTCATCACTTGTTCACACCCTCCAAAGGCCAACAGTGCGAACACAAACACACTCTATGCCAGAGGTGCCCAGTACGTCGACCGCGGGGGGAATGCTGGTAGATCGCGAGTCATTCATAAAAAAAAAAAATCCAGCTCCGTTAAAATAGACAAAACAGGTTTTGATCCCTCCTCCCTTGGCCTCCCTGCCACTTAATTCGTAGTACCCCTCACTGCAGTGCGCAGTACCTCAAGATGGGCGGAGCCTCAACCTTCTCCTTCTCAACCTTTGAGGCACGTGACGGGACGGCCCTTCTCAGCCTTTGAGGCACGTGACGAGCTTCACAGATGACGCGTTGCATCCTGTTTCCAGGGTAGCAGTTCTGTTCTGTTAATCATAGCGTCAGAGCATTAACTATTTTAACATATTATATCTTATATATATAATGATACCGGTAATTTAATGATACCTTGAGGTCTGTGATGATGGCGAGTGATCTGTTGCCATGGCAACGGCATTTAAAAATGTAAAACTCAAATTAAACACATTAACAGCCTTCAAATCATATTTTAATTTCTATTTGCATGTTAATTGCACAGGACATGCACGTCCTAGTAGCGACAGCACTAGGACGTGCCCGGGGCCATCTAGTATTTAGCTCGGGCAATGAAGCCTCACCTGCTGGTTGCCCGATCGGGCAATCTATTATGCCAGTATCATGCAGCTCGCGGATCCAGTAATGAGTGACCCGACAGTAAAACTAAACATATCTATAACTAGTTTAGGTAGTTTGAGAGGTAATTAAAATAGCTACGTGTGATATTCTAACCTGAAGTGTGTATTTTGTTCCGCTCACCGCTGCATGTGGTTATGCAGAGCTGCGTGTCGAGTCTCGACTCGTCAGCAGCAGCTGATCTCTCTCTCGCGTTTATGTCCATATCGATCAGATCCAGCTAGTTCTAGCTAATGATATGACTACCTGCTTATTAAAAGACAACTACACAATAAGTGTCGCTATGCAACTGGATGAGGACACAAAGTATAGCGCAGCATTATGCATTTGTTTACATGCCCACCGGAACCCCGAGGCATTACCAACAGATCAACGCGCAATCAACCCATACAGGACATCTCTTTCTCCACATTAAGTGTTAGACATTAGAGTTGACTATTCTTGTCTGTCACATACTCTTCTTGTCTGTCACATAAGTGGCGCAACTGAAGCGGTATTGCTCTAAAGGGAAATTATTTTGGCCGAAGATATTTAGATTTGCCGGCTAACGGGAACTCTGACGTGTGCTTCGCGGATGAGCTCGGCTCCTCTCGACTGCTGCTCGGGCCTGCTCGGTCAGCTTCCGGATGAGGAGGCATTCGTTCGACCAACTTACAGTAGATAACATTATCTACAAAATCATTAATGTCATGCACTTGGACTGTAGACCACTTGGAGTAAAATCCATGTGAAAATTGCTTCTCACTGTTCTCAGGTCAAATATGTATATTTGATTAAAAATGCGATTCATTTCGATTAATTAATTACAAAGCCTCTAATTAATTAGATTCATTTTTTTAATCGAGTCCCGGCTCTAGAAATATTATTTATTTAATTTAAATAAAAAGCAATGTTAGTTTTGTAAACAATTTGTTTAGTTAATTTAATAATATATGTATTTTTGAATCAAGTATTCATCTTTATTGTCTTCATTGTTAGTTTCCACATGCCTAAAACAACCTCAAGCTAAATCTAAAAGTTGATGGCTAAATAAGAGCGTTTGAGAAATTGTGCAAGGCATACAGTAATAGTCCGAATAGTGGATTAATCGTTTCATTAATCGATAGATTAATCGATTATCAAATTAGTCGTTTGTTGCAGCCTAGTTGTCCCATGTATAAATAAAACGTGTTATTCAGCAACCCTTGCAATTTGGGATTTTATTTTTGGTTGGTAGACCTACCGAGGCCATTTCAAAAGTAGCTCACCAGCCAAAAAAGTGTGGGCACCCCTGCTCTATGCAATGCACTTCAGTCTCACATTGACCCTGACCGCTCAACATCATGCACAATCACATTTTAAAAGTACTACTGTGGTATATTATATCTTTTAGTAAAATATCAAGTAGTCAAATTCACTTTTGAGGTTAGAGTTTTTGTTATTTGCTTTGGCTCAATTCTTGCAAAATAATGTTTTATGCCAAGCAAGTGGTTCAGATCTCGGTTCAATTGACTCATCTCATTCAGGCAAACAAATTGCCTGTTATTTGGTACATGGTGCAACACAGTAACACAGTGTCTACCATTGACAATAAAAACAAAAACAACAGGTTCTACTCGTACGACCACAACATGTATTCTGTTGCATGTGTTTGCTTTTAGAGCATGAATTGAATGTCTTGGGGAGTTACCACCCTTTTCAGTCCAGAGTAATGTTTCAAAACATGATCAAACAATTGATAAAAAACTGTAATAATTGTAAAGCGCATGGCATATTATTAGTTTCTGTTTGCCTTCCTCTTTAGAGCTGACAATAATGGACAGTATAAACATTTGCAATGTCTTTTTCCCTTCAGACTTCTCTGTTATTTTCATTTTCAATGTGTCCGTCTCTCCTAATACCAGTCAACTACCTGCAGATGGTTTCCCCATTGTTATTGTTGTTTCTAATTATGAATTTTCCACCAACAACTATCATTATTACATTTTTCCATCAAGTTAATTCAATATGTTATTCTTTTGTCTGTGTTTGTTGTAGTGTGTCAACCCCTTTAGTTTTCTCAGCTTTTATAGTGTCTCTAATACTAGCTTATTGGAGTGTGAAGCATTGTCTGACAATTCATTGTTTCTACGCGGTGTTCTGGTGTTTAATTTTCTCCCTTTTCCCTACATGGCTCACTGGCTTGTCGTCTCAAAGCTTTTGTTTTACAATTTGACCTGGTGTTCCTTACCATGCTAGCACTGTGTTGCAATTGAACCGGGCTGTAACAAAACGAGGGGTTACGTATGGTAACCCTTGTAATATGAGCACAGGCGAAGCCCTCTACTTTGGGCACTGTCTGTCGTATGCCGCTCGCTGAAGAGAGGTGTAGTATGACAGTCAGGAGGCGAGGCCTCCTTTTATACGGTGAGATGCGCGCGCATTCAGGTAGGCCTGCCCTGGGGCCAGCTACGTTTATAGAAGTCTCAGTGGATGAATGCTTGCATGATATGATCAAGGGGTAGTACCCATAGAGTCCAGTAGAGGGCGGAGCCTGTGAGAGATATAACCTCTTTTATCTATTGGCCATACTATGAAACAATTGACAATTTACTGTTCTCATTAGTGATCTGCTACGCTCCAGTCATTATTCCAGCCGACAGGACGGTGTACCCTTTGGGTGAGCCGGATTTGTTTTCATGCGTGAGCCCAATCATTAATTCAACCAGCAGTCATGGCCTACAGCGTTGGAGAAGACAGAATACTGGGTACTTTATGCTGCCTTTCAGCAACCTCAGAGGCCCGTAAGCCGTAATTAAGAAACTTCCGACCAGGACAGACACACATGGAGTGGCATGCTAACTCTGAGTTTTAACACCGGATTCAATCTCAGATGTTTCAGTTGATCACATTTGTATTGGCCAGGATATCAAAAGGCTGCTTGACAGAAACATGAAATGGCTTCATTTGGACATTCTGGTATTCAGAGAATATTGGTGGGCGATCAATCATCCTCAGCACATACAGTAATGATCAACACATCCACAGCTTTGATGCTCCAACTTTACCACTATACTCGAAACAAATCCAACTTCACCTTCCTCCAGAAGGAGTTGAATCACACTTAAGCACTTCCTTGTGCCAGCTATTTTCAACTGTGTGTGTCTAACCAAACCAACTGAGAGCAAAGTGGAAGAAATGGTATGGACTCACAAAAGTGCTCCAAATTGCTTTGACATTTCGTTTTTTCATCAAAAATAACCTTCATCTACAAAGAGGGGATATAATTCACACTGACACAGCATATTTTGGACACTTCGGTTTCATGCGTGATTGGTATATCACCATACTTTACTGTATGTACGTCCAATTAGACAAGCTCACAGTAATCTCACCGTTACAGCAGTGATACCTTCAAAGTTAAACCATGCTGGATGAAGAAAAGGTAAATAATCAAATGTGAAAACACGAGTCAGTAAGACAAGGTTGACAGCAGCAGAATTGTGTTGGGTTATACAGTTACAGTACAGAAAATAGAGACAACAATGACAAAGCCAATCTCCATGAATTTCAATTGGCTATCACTACAATGATGTTATTCCATTATCTATCTATACATAATAAATAGTAATAAATACATAATAGTATCGTATTGAGGAAAGTTATTGTACAACTCGACTTCCAATCTACCCACCATCATTTGAATTGACAAAGACTTCAAATAGCTTTCTTTTCACGTTCATCAACATCAAAGTCTACACCCAGAATGATCGGCAGGAGAGACCTCACGTGTGAAAAACTAAAAGTATAAACACAGAACATGCTGTTTATTCATTTCAGTATAGCACAATATGGGTCCTATATGTCTAACGGTACGTCCACACAGCAGCTTTTCAAAAATCTTGGAGCTGGGCGTGTCTGACAGCTTGGGGATTTTTTGCAACCAACAACCAATCACATGAATCTCCCGCCCCCGACATACAAAGCAAAAAACCCCGGGGATTTTATGCGAGCAAAATATATATATATATATATATATATACACTCCCCAAACAGGCGAAAACCTACCAGTTTCACCCACTGTCTCTGCCACCGCCCTCCATGCCTGGTTCCTCCGGTTTGTATCCCGTTAATAGTTCTGGTCGTAAAGAACCGGGTGATTTGCTACCGTAATTTCTCGTTTGGAATATGAGGAAATGAACTGCGGTCTGGTTCTCCCTGCTTACACATGGTTTGATTGGCTAGCGCTTCTACTGTCAGATTTGCATACACGTGTTTGATTGGCTGGCGCTTCCAGCAGCTTCAAAAGTTGAACATTGCTCAACTTTTGAATCCTGGAAATCTTCGCTTCGCTCCCCCACAATGCAGTGCGGCGAAAAGCGAGGAAAAGTGACGTCATCCCCATTCAAAGTCAATGGGCAGAGAAGCGTTTGAAGTGGAAGTTTCTTCTGAAGCTGCTGTGTGGACTTACCGTAAGTGTCAAACAATTGTACATCCAGCACATGAGGCTAATAACCACAGATAATTTCTACTGATCGTATGTGCTCCTGGGTTTGTGTATAATGACATCCACAAGTGTAAAATAACTTCATGCCACTCACCAACCTCCTTTCAGTTCTGTCTTGTGGATTATCTTGTCTACATTTTAACTAACACACGTCCTAATACAGTATGTGCTGGTTGTTAGTCTTCCCACCTTATGCTAACTCTGTTCATTGTAATATTTTGCCCCTGCTCCCTTTTTGAATTTTCTTCTCTGCTCTCTTTTGTTTTCCTCCTGGTTTATTCTTTCACATGTTTCTCCACTCTTTTCCTTTTACTCTTGTACTTCTCCCCTCCATCCTCCCTGCTCCTTTGTGTTTCTCTGCTCCTCTCATTTATTCCTGTCCCCCAGCTCTCTTTCTGTTCATTACTATGCTCCTAATCCTGCGCCTCATTTGCCCGTTCCTCTCAAGTCTTTACATTTCTTCCTTGTTTCCAACGTTATAAGCTTGTTCCTTTAAATTAACACCACAAATGTAAGCAATAACAATTTCACACTTGTGCTGGCTTTTAAGCAATGCCTCATCTTTTGTTGTGATTTGTTACTGTAGGTGAAAATTGCCTGAGAACTCACAAAGCAAAAAAACTAGAAAAGCACTCAGACATCCAAGGCCAAGTGCATTCACAAGTTTCTCGACTGTCGACTGGTACCATCTCCCGACTTGGGAAGTTGTTCTTCTAACTGTGGTGTGTTCATGAGCTTTAAGTCGTAGTGTGAAAAGAACTTGAACGCACAAAAGGTTCCAGTATTTGCTTGATCACGAAGAGGCAAATGAAGCAGATCCAAGTTGTTGTTCTAACTTGCAGAACTTTTGTGCATCCTCCCTCTGATTGGGATCCATTCCCAAATGTAATGGGTTCTTCTTTGTCCCATGTTACACCATTCCACAAAGTTTCAGGAAAGTGGTCCTCAAGCTGACAGACAAATAGACAAACAGCCTAGGACACACAAAGAAGCAAACAAATCCTCCTTGGCAGAAGTCAATATCAGCAGCAGTCCTTTTGAGTACTTGAGAATCTGAGAAGGTGCTTTTCAACACATTTTGATTTCAACAAACCCTATACACAACTAGTTTTCAGCACGTCTTATTGACAGAATATGTTGAGGGAGCGCCAAGTCTGATGTTACTTACTGTAAAACCAGGGGTGTCGGGCGATACTTCAAGGTCAACCCAAATGGATTTTCTCATCTCTCAGCCAGAGTTTTCATGAAATACTTGCACTGTGCAATATGCATCTTTGAAGATAGCTGGCAGTTAAAATGTTCAAACTTGACTCAATATATCTTGCAACTCATGAGTTACTCTCACATTTGATCCTGGCTCTCTGTCAAAACTTGATCTGTGTTTGCTAATATGTCACTTCTCTCAAATCTTGACGCAAAGGCAAAGTCAATTAAATGTGTTACAGACTTGCTTAATTGTTCTGTCACTAATGAGCGTCCACAGATGACAGGTACTGTATCATTTGAAGCAACTTCGCAAGGGACTAGTCTAAGAACTGGAATACAATTGTACGCTGTCTAGTGGAAACACTTTAAAAACTAGCTGGTCCTTTTACATGCTCATTTACAGAGTTCACTTTCCTCTACGCTGGCTGTAACTTTATACAGCTGCTAACGCTGACAAAATAAGATTTGACTGTTTAAGTTCAAAAACTAGAAAGAACATCTTAACTGTAATAAGATAGATGACACTTTCTCTGTTGCTGTTTCTACGATTTTTTTCAAGGACCGCAAAGCAACTGATGTTTTGACCCTGAAAAGTCTATGCAGGTTTCAAACAAATCGTCAATAACAAGGCTTGAACTGTTTATGGTCTTCAAGGTTTTCCATCTCATGCATGAAAGCTAATGTGCAACACTTCTTACTCGCTAATAAGTATCACAGACGACTATCTGTTATTTTGTGATTTGGCGACATATAATTTTCATTTAATTAACATCTTCTTTGCCTTATGTACATTTTGATGTGCAATCAAAATTTGGTTTCGATTTTTTGTTTGTAAAAGATCATAGTCACGCTAGGAAAAGACTGTTAAAAGAAACATAATACAGTGACGCTCATTGTAATATAAAAAATGCAGTAGTAGTTTGAAAACCATAACCAGGTGTTGTAGGCAGTTTAAACAAACAGATGGACCTGGGCAAAAGTTTGTCTGGTCATAATTATTTCAGCTGTGTGTTAACATATTGTTGGGCTGACCTAAAAAAATATAAGAAGTGCAATTGTATACCAAGCAGTGAATTAAGTGACTTAAACTGGCATCTTCCTTAACATTCTGCAGAGTGCTTGCACAATGATGTCCGATTGTATAAAAGTCTATGAAAAAAGTACCCTATTTGCCATTTTCTAATGAATGTATGGTCCGAATTGCTAGTCTTCTTCAATACGGGACTATGTTCATTTTCCTAATTCAGGTGCATGTAGAGTAAAATAGAACAACATAAAGAAATGTTTTAGGGCGTGCCTACTGCGTGATTAATAAGTCACTACCACTGAGTCGTCTGTGTTTTCATCTCAGAAAGTACATTTTGCCTTCTTAACAAGTTTTGTTCAGTGACCACCCTTCCATATAACTGAAAAAAGCCAAGGTGTTGAAGACCAAATTGTCGAACTCGAGGCTTTAAAATTGCAGTCCACAAAAGAACATCTTGACATCAAGTTGAATATGTCGACATCTTAATACAAATATTTAAACACAAGTTATTTCTGTTTTCATAAAAGCCTGTCTTTTCACAATGTGTTGATACCATCTGTTGGACCGGATAGTGAAGTGTGGAATTTAAATACATTTAATACCCTTTCGCTCATGACAAGAATATGCATATGCGCATACACATGCACATTTAACATGGGCACCAACATGGAAAGCCTCCTTTGTGTGAGCTCTTGACTGGCAGCTCAACTAATTAGCCTTTATTTCCTTTTGTTGTATTACTTTTAGGCACAATCCTATCCACCCTTTATAGTCCTGTATATTGAGTTAACTAACACTGGAATAAGCATTGTACAATTAATATGGTCCATTGCATATACTCGGATGGTGCCCATTAGGAAACAACAGTCAGTATTTTTTGTGTTTTTCATTCAATTGAACAATTAATGTAATACGCTAACAACCAACAATCAAACAGTATTGGCCCATTTCAGATATATTACTGTAATTAAAAGCATTATGTTTGCTGACTGAGTAAAGCTGCTGGCTTTAAGGGTATGTGTCATCTTTTGGTCGGCTGTCACTGCTGATATGACAACTCCAGCACATCCACCCACCAGATGGTGATTTGGCCATTTAATCTAATGATTCCTAGTTAAAAAGGCAAGCACCATAGGCCGTGGATTCTCAGCATGCACTTAATCAGTTTATTAAAAAGTCTTAGTTCAGCTAAATTATGCAACATTCAGAAGTGTGGAATATTGCACATTCAATGTAGATAAAAGGGAAGAGAAGGCATTCAGACACATTACCTCTCACATCCATCTGTGAGGCCTTTAAGGGTCTAATCTATTGCAAAAAAGGAGGGGTACAGCAGTAAGCTTGTATTAAATTGTATTGAACATGTATGCAGTTTATCGATTTCAAGTATCTTTAAAGTTCTCATTTACCAACAACTATGCTATTCTACATGTAGCTCCTTTCTCTAGTCAGCAGGAGGGTGCAGTTTATAGCAGTTGGCAATGTACGGCATCACAAGTTTATCAAATCTTCCGAACCAAAGTTACAGTTGGTTAGAGCTTTTGGGAGCCAACTATAAAGTGTGTGGGCTGAAAAACCAACAGTAAAATAGAAGTGCCTAAAAGCTCCTTGGAGCTAAATTGTGGTGTGTAATAAGCTGTGGGTTTTACAGTATAGCAACTGTTCTCCTCACAGACTCATTGTATGTACTTTTAATATGACAAAATGTTACATAATTGAGCTTTTAGTATAAACACTCCCGGAAAAGTTGTACGATATGTCAAGCTTTTTTAAGGGGCATATTTCTGTCTATTTAATCTTTTTGATCTTTGATTTGATGCTTGGACACAGTTCACACATCAGCATTATGAGTATTTAAGGATTACCATGGTATCCTAAACATGACAATACATCAGTGAACTATCTAGCACATTCATGCCAATTCCATATCTCTTGAAATAAGTGAATGTTTTCCTTGTATGTATTTACACCACTGAAATGTAGAACTTTTCTTATCAAATGTATCATCAAATATCACATCATTAAGGGTAACCCTCACCCTATCTAATTTTTAAGGATTGAAAATAAAACTTTGTTTACAGGGGATGAAAACCTGCTGGTATTTCTGTTGGTATTTTAACCAAAATAATGTCAAACTATGCTATGATTAAGATTGGAATAGGAAATGTCGGCCTTGTTGACCCGTCAACTGAAATAAAGTCAGCCAACGACACTAATGTTTTGAGTTGAGAGGAAAAAAAGCAGCAGCCGTCACAAACAATCCCACAGACCTCCAGCCCCATGCAGCTTTGCTGATAACAAGGCTTTGCTTTCATAAGCATGCAAAAATAACTAACAGGGACAAACACACACAAAATGAACACAAATTCAGCTATTCGTTAAACAATTTCCTCATCATGTCAAGTTAAACTAGCAATACAGCTAATAGCACCAATGTGCTTCAGGGTTTTAGCCCCAAGCTCAATAGTGGATGGTTGACAAAGTAACAGCAGATAGCCTACATTTCTGTTGAAGCTATAAGCATCCCACTATATCTGGAAGGGAGGTGAGCTTAACAGCTGTGGTGCCAGCTAACAAGCCTGTAAGTAATCGGTGTCGTTGCTGTGGAACAATCCATACAGACAACAGCAAACAATCAAATAAGCAGAATTTGTTTGTCCTCTCTGTGCTTTCCGGTCATAAAGCAAACTTTCATACAGAGCCACTAAGCTAAGCCTAGTTCGATCCACTCAGCCTCTACCCACTTTTCAATTCTAGATGGACCATTTTTCACATCATTATATTTCTGATGCACACAAAAACACTTCTTGCTTTATAAAAAATATCCACAATTGATGAAAAATGTTTCCTGCGAACCGCCAGAGGTCACTGTATACCTAAAACCGCCAACGGGTAAAATGTACCCGCTATTGATTTGCAAGGTACAATGTTATTTTATTTATCATACAGAACAGTGAGTTTTGATCGCACAGGGATGAAACTTACACCAATAGAATCTGTGGACTCTCCGCTTTTCATATGATATAGTTTGTGCAGATGGCATGAAGTATAAAATATCGCTACAGTGCTGATTTAAACGCTTGGTGTTACAGCCCGTCCACACAGCGGCGTGTGTTGAAGCTTCCAACGCTTCTGCCCATTCACTTTGAATGGGGTGACGTCACTTTTAGCCGAACTGCATTTTGGGAAGCGACGTGGAGGGTTGCTGGCATTGCTCGCTTCAAAAGTTGAGCAATGTTCAACTTTTGACGCCTCGATGGAGGCGTCAGCCAATCGAATCATATGCCAGTACAAGCTCTAGCCAATCAAACCACGTGCTTGTGTGTCTGGGGCGGGAGATTCATGTGATTGGTTGTTGGTCGAGTGTCAGACACGCCCGCCGGCAAGAGTCAACGCACACTGCTGTGTGGACGGGCCGTTAGACTTGTGTTTTGTTTAATTACAAATCTCTCTCTATCTATAACTATCTATCGATCCATCTGTAATGTTCTGTTCTATGGATATATTGTCTACATAAACAGACGACGCGGACTACTTCTCTCATTCCGAGTATCCATCTTTATTTAACTGGCATGTAACCTGCACACATGCATTACGTCCTCAACGTGAGCTCAGCCATCCAAGATCTTGTATTCTCCAAGATGTTACACTATCTATAACTATATATCTCTCTATCAATATCTCTCTCTATCCATCTCTCTATCTATAAGGAACTGCAGTAGACAAAAGGTGTTGCTATAGCAACACGTCATGTTTACGCTGCATTTTCTATGAGGTAAATATTACCCGCTGGCGGATATGGGTATAAACGGCAAATTTGTTGGCGATTTTTTCAATCTGACTTCCTATTGACAATTGTTAACAACAGAGGGTGCTATATAACACACTTTTAGGAAAAGTCACGGACTGGGAGACTTTAATATGTTATGGAAAAAAAGTTACATACAATAAAAAAACAGCTGCGGGTAAAATGTACCTGTTGACGGTTCTAGTGTTAACTAACTGTGGGATTTTTGAGATTCCCATGACGTTGCGTCACCTAATGCATTTTTTTCAACTGGGAATTATTGGTATCCAATCATGTCTTCTTCCTTTTCAGCTAATGAATTGAGTGCACCCCCAATATGTATGATTGAATGTAATACACATTGGAAGGAACCTGCGAATGCGGCTTGATTGTAATTCCAGCTGCTTTTCTTGGCAAAACCCACCCTGCGTAGATTTCAAGAGCTAAGTTCCGCTAGTAGCTCATGGTGCGTACAGGCCGCAGATTTATTTTATTAGTCAACTGAACTTTTGCTTATCTACCAGTATTAGACATATCATACATTAAATTAAGTAGCTATCCTATTATTAAATCTGTTATAAAGAATAAATACATTGACTTGCATTGTTGATGTTACAGTAGAAGAAATCACCAGCCTATATTAGTTTGATATGTTCAACAAGTCCTCCAACTCATACGACCAAATAGGTCGATTTTTAAAGCGCTTATTATGACCTATAATCACGTTTTAAAGTTTTCGACCTCTAGTGCTCCCGTTGACTGCAAACGCTCTTGTGAGTCGTATATTTACAAATAACCCTCCTAAATTGTAGGATAGTTTGGCCATTAAAAGGCTTTTTGATTAGATTTCTAGCGAGAAGTGTATATTGTACTTTTAGAATCCACGTCCAGTGGATGTGTAGGATCTATAGTTTGATAGATATTACGAAGATGATTTGAGGTTTCGCCAGGAGAATGTGTAACGGCAGCGCCCATGTAAAGTTAGCGTCAACCCTCACGGGGTGAAAACAGTATTTCCGGTCTCGAAGCTTTCATAATAATACCGCACTGTCAAATGATTTAACAGTGATATCTGCCGTACTCATCCACTAAAACACATCAGTTTATCCTTGTTAATTACACGATATTAATTGGTTTAAATTGTATACACAGCTTTTGTGTTTTTCCCATAGGTTTTTCCCTTTCAATTCTAAGACACGTTTTTTTTCCAGAGGTTTTGATAGGCTAAAACATCGAACTACCCATAATCCTCAGCTATCGTTGAAGCGTGGTGGCTCGGTGATTGGATGTTTTAGCCGCAATGCACGTTGGGATATGGTGTTTATGCAATATGAAATCCGAAAACATAAAAAAAAGAAGATAATACTTTATTCCGAGTGTGCTTGCTTTTCTCTTTGGAAGTCATCACATAACAGCATTGTAATACACGGTTCGGCTGGGTGATGGGAGACACATCTATGGAATCAGAATTCCAATAGCTTACAATTAAATGACGGATATACCTTTCTGTCTGTGATGTTTAACAAATCAGATATTAATGTGTAGAACTACATTATGTGAAATAATATAGCAATATCCTGTAAATATTATGTGAAAATATGAATAAAACTACACATCTTCAGATGTTATACATACATACGTGTCCTACCCTAATAATACATAGTGTAAGTTAGTATGGCATTGTATGCTGTGTGTTATTTGTAACATCTTCAGAAACTACCTTTCCAACTCCTCATGCAGTTGACTGTTACAGGTCTATACAGGTTCATGGTGCAATGCATAAGCTTCAAATCGAGAGACTGAAACTGTATTTTTATTTATTGTTCTGTTTTCATTTCACAATAAAGTTAATAGTAATTCAATCAGGAGAGACATGATGTATGGAATACATATTTATTATCGGTCACATTATATCAATGGAACATGATGATGACAGTTCATCACGAATGAATGAATGTTGTTTTGGCGATTAGGCCCAAGTTTTAGTAGGATATCAATCGGGAAGGGAAGAACCATTTCCGATGAACCCCCCTGGGTCTAGACACTGGTGGTGGTTATAAGTGGTTAGGTCCGGTTGGAAGGGAGAAGGTTAAGCTTGGCCCTGAGTTGGAAGCAGGAGGCGAAGGGGTGGAGCAGGGTTGCGCGTTGACACCTGGAAGACAGCTGATAGAACAGGGGAGAGCATATATAGAGGGGTTAACAGGTGCGATGATTAGCCCTGTAATGAAGGGGCGTGATAGGTTTAGCTGAGGAGAGGCGCTCCCTGTCATTTAGATGCAGGGAGCAAGTATTGCCATGACGCGCAATACGGAGTGTTAGGTCTTCCTGTCTGAACTTGCGCTAAGCTTCATTTCAATCAGGAGAGACATGATGTATGGAATACATATTTATTATCGGTCACATTATATCAATGGAACATGATGATGACAGTTCATCACGAATGAATGAATGTTGTTTTGGCGATTAGGCCCAAGTTTTAGTAGGATATCAATCGGGAAGGGAAGAACCATTTCCGATGAACCCCCAAAAGAATGCAGGATGAAGTACTGAATGTGAATCTTACCTTGCGGGATGCGGCGGAAATCTATGGATGAAAAGGAGGTTAATACATGTGAGGATATAAGCGACTGATGCCTCCCGGGCATCCTTCCTGGACGTACAGGGCTTCCCGGCCGTACGGGGCATCCCGGACAGACGGGGCAACCCGGATGGGGCTTCCTGGACATACAGGGCGTCCCGGAAGTACGGGGCATCCCGGAGGGGGCATCCTGGCCGTACAGGGCGTCCCGGACGTACGGGGCATCCCGGACGTACGGGGCATCCCGGGTGAGCGGGGACTACCCGGACGCACCAAGCGACCCGACCAGTGCCCCGGGTGCCCGGAACGTGCGAGGCTTCCCGAATGTGCGGGGTAACCTGACTTTAGCAGGGAAACATAATACGGACCGGAGGTTTCACGACCCGGACATACGGGGCTTCCCGGAAGAACGGGGCATCCTGGACATACAGGGCAACCCGGACATACGGGGCTTCCTGGCCGTACAGGGCATCCTGGATCGTACAGGGCATCCTGGATCGTACAGGGCATCCACACAGGGCTTCCCGGACGTACGGGGCATCCCGGAGGGGGCATCCTGGCCGTACAGGGCGTCCCAGACGTACGGGGCATCCCGGGTGAGCGGGGACTACCCGGACGCACCGAGCGACCCGACCAGTGCCCCGGGTGCCCGGAACGTGCGAGGCTTCCCGAACATTTTTTGCGGGGCAACCTGCTTTAGCAGGGACACATTATACAACCCGAAGGTTTTACAGCCTGGACATGCAGGTTTAAATAACAGAATTGACCATGAGCCGTAGGGCAACATACGTGCTGACATGCTAAGAACCACCACCAGTTATATGCATACGTACCAATTTGTTTAAGGTTGGAGAGACCTTTGGATAGCCAGCACGGCATTGAGGTCAGGGCGGATGTAGGATGAGAAAGCGGCGGAGGACCACCGTCCGAGTTGTTGCAGGGATGAGGACGAGACGCCTTGATTGGCAGCGGAAGTAGCTGCGCCTATTCTGAAGGAGTGCCCCGTGTGTAGAAGGGGTGATAACCCGGATTTAATGAGGACTTGTTTTAAATAGATGTTGAACTGTCTTTGTGTTAAAGGAAAATTCCCTGAGATGAGGAATAATGGCGAGAGGGGGTTCGAGGTAGGTCTAAGCCGTAGAAACTTGATCATGGCTTTATAAGGGCAGAATTGAGAATCGATGCGGGCGGCGATGACGGAGCAGGCGCCGCCGCATTTGGAGTGTTTAAGATATAAACTAAGATGGCTGGCGTGAAAGGATAAGTCAGAAAAGCTGACGGCTCTATTGGAATTGAAAGTGAGGGAAGCGGTGGTAAATTCGCCTGGTCTAAGAAAGGCATAAAAAGCTAGGAGAAATAGAGCGTCGAGTAGTGCATCGATGTAAGGGGAGAATACCCCGCTTCTAAGCTTGGAGAGCATGAGGTGTAAAGTGGAGAGTGTAATAGGGCGTCTCCGGTCTGAAACGGGGGGGTAAGTTTTAATGAGACCTTTGAGGACGAGTTTGACAGACTGGTTTGTGAACAGGCTGGGAAAGCCGGGATCGGAACAGCGAACGTTAAACTGGATTCCCGCTAAGAGGCCCCGGATGTATTGAGGTTTGAGGTGGCGATCAGTGGCGCAGTAGCACATGAAGGCACACACGGTGGAGATGAGAACGGGTTTAAGAGTGATGCCTAAGGAAAAGCAAAACATCGCAAACGTTCTCCAAGCGAAATCGTATGTTTTAAGGGTGGAAGTGGCTAAGCCTTTCCTCATGAAGAATCTGGCTGATTCGAGGTGCCTTTCTAGGGGGCTACTATCTAGGAGAGAGAGAGGAGGTGCAGGGGAGGAATCTTGACGGGTTGAGCGCTGGCTCCTGGGCAGAGATTCCGGAACTTCTGAAATTGGAAGCGAGAGAGGGAATCAGCCACTGGGTTAAGGTGGCCGGGAACGTGACGTGCGGAGATGAGGAAATTGTGGGTGATGGAAGACCACGTGATGCTTCTCATGAACGGCATGATGTCACGGCACGGGGAGCGTGCTTTGTTAATAATCCCGACCACTGATTGGTTGTCGCAGAGTACTGAGATCCGCTTCCGGGGCCAGAGGTGCCCCCACACGTGGCAGGCAACAGCGATCGGAAAGATCTCATGCAGAGCGGAGGAAGAGGCATGGCTGGGAAATGTCGGAGGCCACGAGCCTGCGAACCACTCTCCCTGAAAAAACCCCCCAAAACCCACGGATGGGGCAGCGTCCGTGAAGAATCTCATGGAGTCGGAGGAGTACATGAGGTTGTCGTAGAAGAAGGTGACGCCATTCCAGTGTGCGAGCAGGAGGGACCAAAATCGTAGGTCAGAGCGGCAGCCTTCGTCTAGGAAGACGTGGTCATGGAGGTTTTCTGCAGCCGACGCTGTATCCAGGAGCCGGGAGATAAAAGAGCGCCCCTGAGGGATGATACGCATGGCGAAATTGAGGTGCCCGAGCAAGGAGAGAAGCTGCTGCTTGGTGATAAATTGTTGCTCGCAGAAGGCTTTTGAGATGTCGCGAATGCGCTGCAGTTTGTCCGTGGGGAGAGATGCTTCCATGTCTACGGAGTCGAGTGTAATGCCTAAAAAGCCCAGGCGTGTGTTGGGGCCTAGCGTTTTCTCTACTGAGAGGGGAACACCTAACTCCTGAAAGCATGTTTGGAGTTTTGCTAAAGAGTCGCCTGAGTTGTCCCGAGGGGGATCTATGAGGAGGAAGTCGTCCAATAAGTGAAGAACGGAGGGGATTCTAACGACGTTCAGGAGGATCCAGCAGAGGGCTTCGGAAAAAGAATTAAAGATACAGGGGCTACTTCTGCACCCGAAGGTTAGGCGGACAGCAAAGTAGAATTTTGATTCCCACCTGATACCGAACATGTGCCACTGAGATGGGTGAATGGGAATTATTTTGAATGCGTCCGTGATATCCGCTTTGGAGAGCCACGCTCCTTGCCCTGCAAATTTGATAAGCTTAATGGCATTATCGACTGAAGCGTAGTGAAGTGAAAAATACTCGGGGGGAATAAGGCTATTGATGCTGCAGAACGGCCCAGCGCGAGGAGCGGACAGATCGAAGATGAGCCTTTTCTTCTCGGAATATTTGCGTGTAGCGACCCCTATTGGGCTTGTTCGGAACACTGGGAACGGAGAGGACTGGAAAGGACCGATTAAATATCCTTTGTTGAGCTCTTTTTTTTATGAGCTGAGAGACTAGTGGGTTCTTTGGCGGCTGACTGCATGTTTTTTTGCCACTAGAGTCACTGAGGGGGGAGAGAGAACCCCTACCCTGAACCCTTGAGAGAGCCCTGACAGCAGATAGTCAACGAACACGGGATTTGGGTGAGTCGAAAGTGCAGCTGCTAAATGTGTGGTGTTAATGGGAGTCGATGGGTGATGTTTTAAAAGGTTTTTCCACCACGTTGATTCTGGCGCGGGAAAATGAGCCGGCGCCTGGGGCAGACTGACCTCGGGTGGGCCTCCCTGCACGTACTGACGGTTTGTTTTGATGTTCCCAGGATACTGCGTGGGGAAAACGCTAGACCCGGAGAGAGGTACTGAAGGGCAGAGCGGAGAGGTGTGGCCCTGCGCTCCACAGCTAATGCATGAAACTACCTGTTGCCCGCCGGTAGCCATAACGAGCAGCTCGGTATCCAGCACGGACCAGTCCAGGCGGATGTTGCTATGAGCTAAGTGTAGCGCTGCTTTGCTGGAGAAGCTTTTGTGGTATTGATAGAAAACTAGTTTCCCATATTTTAAGTGAAGATCTCCGATCATGGCCAAATAGGCGTCTAATTCCGCTCTCCTTCCAGGGTAAACTGTGCAGAGAACATCGCGGAAAATGCTGAATGCTACCAGAAATTGTCCTATAAAAGGTCTTTGAGGAGCCGGGGGTCTGCGGATTTAAATACCGCAGTAATGCTTCCTCCCGTGGCGATGGCTTTGTCGCACTCCGGGGAAGGCAGGATGAGGCTGACCAAATTGATGTCTTTCCCGTCAAGGATTTTTGCCCTGAGCCGTGAGGAGATGTTAGCGGCTTGGGGGATATAGGGCCTACCTGAGAGAGGAGCCGGGAGGGCGGAAGTCAGGGTGTAAACGGGAGCTATCGCGCCGGTTGTAAAATCCTGGCCCGGCGGGGCCGCCAGAGAGGTTGAAGCTCCGGCCTGATTTTTCTCCATGGACTGGAGGCGAGCGTCTATTAATAGCATGGAGCTTGCCAAAGATTGCAGCGTATTGGCTAGTCTACTGTCGAACGGGGGCTGAGTGCCGGAGCTCCCGGGCTGAGCGGTGCTGGGCTGCTGAGCCCCGCTGGAGTGAACCTGGAGCGACGATGAGTTACAGAGTTGGATGCTGCCTCTGAAAGGGTATCGGAGATGGGATCGAGATCCTTCGAAAAAGGTAAGTCCTCTGAAGAGTCTGAATTAGGCATGTTTGAGCGTTTGTTTTGTTTTTTGTATCCAGTGTTTAAAGGCGTAAGAGGAGTATAAACTACCAGCTTTGCGCGTTGACACCTGGAAGACAGCTGATAGAACAGGGGAGAGCATATATAGAGGGGTTAACAGGTGCGATGATTAGCCCTGTAATGAAGGGGCGTGATAGGTTTAGCTGAGGAGAGGCGCTCCCTGTCATTTAGATGCAGGGAGCAAGTATTGCCATGACGCGCAATACGGAGTGTTAGGTCTTCCTGTCTGAACTTGCGCTAAGCTTCATTATTATGTTTGATATTATTATGTTTTATTAACTAGACCACTGGGTCATGTTTGGTGTTACAAATATCAAAACAATATATGTTTGGATGACAAATTAAATCCGTCATAAACCAAACTTATACTGGAAAGTATCATTTATTGTGTTAACACTGTAAACTTGAACGTTTTTTAACCCGCACCGCCTAGTGGTTAAAGCTCTTTGTTGAATATGTTATATTTGATGAAAACAATTAAATATTAAGAGTAGCCTACATACAAAATAGGGGGAAAGTAGAAGGTCAATGATAGAAATATAGAATAGAAAATATCAAGAAGATACTGTAGTGAACTCTACAATAAAACAGTTTAGTGCAGGATGTACAAAGATATTAATAGGAGGATGTGCAAAACAGACAAACTAAAAAGGCTTTATTTAAACATTAGCGAATACTTTAAGGTTAAGGTCTTCTTTTGAATAAGAAAACAACTTTGGGGGTATCAACAGATAAATATTAAGTCTGACAAAGTACTTAACGTCTAATATATTGCATAGTTTATTTTGGCACTTGACAATCACCTTCCCTGAATTTTACTCAGGTGTAACTAAAGTCTGATTTAAGGGTTGTTTATATTTCACATCATTAATCAGAATCTGCAAAGTAACTAAAATAAATGTAGTGGAGTAAAAATACCAGGGTAACCTCTGAATTGTAGTGGAGTAGAACAAAGTAGTACATGCTGTAACAACATTTCCCAATATATTAATGCTGCCATTTATGCCATTTATGCCATTTATGAATTATATGTTTTAAATTTGATAACACCAGTGAGTTTCGTATCCCCTAAACCTCCAGGGATGTACACAGTTGAATACTGGCACCTTCTAATTATGGGAAATACGAAAATGTCTTTTAAAACTAGATTTCCCAGTAGAGACGTGCCATAGAACATGTTGCGAAACACAATTAGCCAGCATCTGTAGTTCTGGGGGGGGACCCGTTCAAGTCCAGTTTTGGATAGTCTGCCGTGGTTTCATTCCATTTCAAAGAGCTTGGCGTAACCTTGTACATTCCAAGATCCAATCAAAGAGCTTGAGGACTAATCACGGGGTTTGTCAATCAAAGCGGATGTTGTAGTCCCAAACAATATCTGAGGATTATGGGTAGTGTAGTTTCTTCGGCCATCCTAAACTCTAAAAGTACAATATACACTTCTCGCTAGAAATCTAATCAAAAAGCATTTTAATGGCCAAACTATTCCACAATTTAGGATTTTCCAGAGAGGGTTATTTGTGAATAAACGACCCTCCGGATCGTTTGCAATCAACGGGAGCATGTTGTTTCTTACACGACCACTAGAGGTGCTACACTTTAAAACGTGACTATGGGTCGTAATAAGCTGCTGAACAATCGACATATTTGGTCGTTTTTTGTAGGACAGGCTTGATATGTTATATGACGGATGTCTTTTGCTAGGTAACATTTGCTTGCTCTAACAAGTGATGTGTTCCTTTTTCAGATGATATTTGTGAACTTGCCATGACTGCGTGGTGTTGCATCCTTTACATTTGATTAAAAGCGTAAATGTTTTGATCGTATGCCGGACTAGCTTATTCAACATACAAATGAAAACATTTGTCAAGCAAGCATGAATAAGCTAACGTTAGCAAGCACACTGTGTAACATCACCTCTTGTCTGTTAATTAATTCATGTCATGTTTAGTGATTTATCAGGTTTATGTTATACGTATGTTTCATGTTAGAGTCCATGTTTAGATTTATGTTTTTATGTTTAGTCATGTCTCATTGTTCACTTGTTACGTTTCAGTCACTTATATCTTGTCTCCTCACGCACTGTCTTCATGCACTTATTGTAAATATTTTGTAAAGACCTTTTTGATTTTTTACTTTGTCTTAAGTAATGCATGTGAGGTATTTGTGTCACGTTCCTAACAAACTGATCTGAGGCTTGCAGTCTTTTCATTATCTACTCCATTAAACCGTCTTTCACTTATTCTTTTCCTCATCAGAATTTGTTCTCTATCTTTTTTTACTCCAGGTAACTCCTTTAATAACACCTCTTTTCTTTTCTGAAACTTAAACAATGTAACAAGATCCATGCAAGAGAAACGTAAATGATACTGGGCCCCTTTCAGGGAGATTGTCTGCTGTCAGCGGGGGCCCTAACGACAAACATCACATATTAGGTTTTGGAAAGCAACAGAGGGTGACAAAGGGTTACTGTTGTACAAAAATGTCCAAATCTGTAGAAGATTACCTCTTCAGACAGCAGGCCTTGATAGAGCACAAGGTGACATCATCAACCACCTGCTGAATGTCTCTGTGTTACCTCTTTCTTTTTTTTCAAGGGAATGCCAACTGAATATGCATGTCATTTTCTAAAAATGTCCCGCTTCACACTTACACAAAGTCGCATATTCACACCTGCCAGTTAGCGAGCACAGCTGCTGTTTGCTGTCTGATTGGCTCACAAAGGCAAATAAAGTACCCTGTTAGGATTCTAGTTGAGTTTTGCCAATTTACTTCAAGAACCACATTTTTAAGTTAGTCCAAAGCTTTGAAAAAGTACACTTCACTCAAAAGGTCTATTTAAAAGGTTTATTTCTGTATGCTCAGACAAGCTGTGAGCTGACCACGGCTATTCAAATTCCCCTAATTGCATCCATGTATCTCTCACTTGCATCTTACTCCTTCCAACATGCAAGGGCCTAAGTATGAACAGTATTTTTTTAAGAAACAAGCCTTCCTTAGCTTTCATCTGAAGCAACGTTGTTTTTTAATGAATATGGCACAGTTGGATCACCTGCCAGTCGGCTGCTACAGTCCTACAGAGACTTTAGATAATAATAATAAGTGTGCACAGTTACCTCTGCCAGCACAGCCCTGTTTTTGTTTTACATTATGCTAATATACCCCAAACTATAGCTTTCTACCTGACTCACTGGGATTATTAGCTTTTATAAAAATCTTGGAGTGATACCAGATGAGTTCAGTTATTTGTCACGGTGTATAACTGCAGTGATGTTTTAAGGCAGTTTTAGAGCACTCTGTTCAGCAGCACTTCCAATATGCAGCACTTCCAATATGCATCATGTATCCTTTTGTATGTGTCCTCAGTGTCTCCTCAGTCCTTGAAACTGAAATATTGGAATGATATTGGTAAACCAAGAAAAGCAAAGAATGTTGTAGAATGCCTAAATTTGCTTTGGTCTAGGACAGTGTTTCTCAAACTTGTTCATACCAAGGACCACTTAACCAATAAAAAAACACTCGCGGACCACCTAACTCCACAAATATCCAAAAACACATCGTTTTTTTACAGATCGCCTGAAAATGGTACAAACAAGTGGCTACATGTGTGATGAAGGTGTTTATCTGGGCGTTATCATGCAATCGAAAGTGAAACTTAAGCTCGCTCCATTGCGGAGATATTCCCGCGAGAGTGCGGAAAACTTAAATGTATTTATTTATTTCAAATGTGAAATGTTACCAATATACTCACGGACCTCTAGGGGGCGCTCACGGACCACCACTGGTCCGCGGACCACACTTTGAGAAGCACTGGTCTATGATAATAATGATTTATTTTATTTATCATATTTATCAATTGACCATGTTCAATAAAACAGAAAGTCCTTGAATTGCAAACTACGGTTACAAGATCACATTGAAAACTGAACCTACATTATAAATAAAATAAACACTACGTAACTATGCTTACCAACTTCAGAAATACATTGCATTTCAAAAAACATGTGTATACTGTAGTACATTGATTTTGTTCTATCCCAATGAAATACATAACAATTTTGGTTTATTACTGTTTGTTACAAATATGTATTTACAGTTTTTCGGATGTGTAATTCGGTAGATCATTTGTTTATATAGAATTTGTAAGTGAATAATATTTGTGTTTATCAATTTAATGCTGCTTAAGTTTGTACAGTATAATACTTCTCATGTTTCATTTCATTATTATGTTTTTGTATTATTGTTTTACGCGTTTGAAATAAATCAAATCAAAACAGTTTTCTTTTATAGGTGTATGTGTACGTATGTTTACAGTTTACGCACACACATTTCCTCAGTAGTCACAAGCGCCCGCCAACTCAAGCTACACTGAACAAAAATATAAATGCAACACTTTTGTTTTTGCTCCCATTTTTCATGAGATGAACTCAAAGATCTAAAAAATGTTCTATATACACAAAATAACCATTTCTCTCAAATATTGTTCACAAATCTGAAAAAATCTGTGATAGTGAGCACTTCTCCTTTGCCGAGATAATCCATCCCACCTCACAGGTGTGGCATATCAAGATGCTGATTAGACAGCATGATTATTGCACAGGTGTGCGTTAGGCTGGCCACATTAAAAGGCCACTCTGAAACGTGCAGTTTTGCTTTATTGGGGGGGTCTGGGGGGGGTCCGAAAACCAGTCAGTATCTGGTGTGACCACCATTTGCCTCACGCAGTGCAACATATCTCCTTCGCATAGAGTTGATCAGGTTGTTGATTGTGGCCTGTGGAATGTTGGTCCACTCCTCTTCAATGGCTGTGCGAAGTTGCTGGATATTGGCAGGAACTGGAACACGCTGTCGTATACGCCGATCCAGAGCATCCCAAACATGCTCAATGGGTGACATGTCCGGTGAGTATGCTGGCCATGCAAGAACTGGGATGTTTTCAGCCTCCAGGAATTGTGTACAGATCCTTGCAAAATGGGGCCGTGCATTATCATGCTGCAACATGAGGTGATGGTCGTGGATGAATGGCACAACAATGGGCCTCAGGATCTCGTCACGGTATCTCTGTGCATTCGCAATGCCATCAATAAAATGCACCTGTGTTCGTCGTCCATAACATACGCCTGCCCATACCATACGCCTGCTCATACCATAACCCCACCACCACCACGGGCCACTCGATTCACAACATTGACATCAGAAAACCGCTCACCCACACGACGCCACACACGCTGTCTGCCATCTGCCCTGAACAGTGAAAACCGGGATTCATCCGTGAAGAGAATACTTCTCCAACGTGCCAGACGCCATCGAATGTGAGCATTTGCCCACTCAAGTCGGTTACGACGACGAACCGGAGTTAGGTCGAGACCCCGATGAGGACGACGAGCATGCAGGTGAGCTTCCCTGAGACGGCAACAGCTCTGGTGGACATTCCTGCTGTCAGCATGCCAATTGCACGCTCCCTCAAAACTTGCGACATCTGTGGCAGTGTGCTGTGTGATACAACTGAACATTTCAGAGGGGCCTTTTATTGTGGCCAGCCTAAGGCACACCTGTGCAATAATCATGCTGTCTAATCAGCATCTTGACCTGTGAGGTGGGATGGATTATCTCGGCAAAGGAGAAGTGCTCACAATCACAGATTTGTGAACAATATTTGAGAGAAATGGTTATTTTGTGTATATAGAAAATGTTTTAGATCTTTGAGTTCATCTCATGAAAAATGGGAGCAAAAACAAAAGTGTTGCATTTATATTTTTGTTCAGTGTAATTATCTTCCTTTGTTTTCCTCCAGGTTACAAGGCTTCTTACACATATCGAACCAAGCAGCATAATACAGAGCACAGCGAGGGAACGAGTGTTAATGACTGAAGTGTATTTGTCAATCAAGCCTAACACTGGTATGCGCCTTGCTCTTCATGTCCTCCCCTCGGGAGTGAAATATCAGGGCATGCGTTGTGTGTGTTTGCACAGTTTAAGGCTATGTGCTCTCACTGGTGGGGAAATGTCTGTCACTGGCTCTCTTGAGTCTGTATCCGGTACAAGGCCATCTGTTTATTTTGTCCCGACATTACCTCTGCTTATAATACATACCTCAGAGGCTTGTATTTTTTTAAAAGGTACAAAGTGAATTTTGGATACAGTATTTGCCTCGGTTCTGTTAGTTTAACGTGGAGAATAGTTGTGCAACTTTTCAAAGTGTGTCCTATCCTCAATTGACAGCAACAGCTTTGACAGAACAAATTACCCATGATGCCTTCACTTGTCTTTCTCTCTTTCTGTAGCCCACACATCATGGTGTGATTATGTGCATTGTCATCATCATCCCACTCATCCTACTGCTGTCACATCAGACCCAGGCTTACAGATTTCCAGCATAATTATAACAAAATCATAAATTCACATTTTCAACATATTTCAACTAAATCCACATCAAAGTTTGTCTTTCGAAGGTAACCGATCCAAAACCTTCCTGAACATCAAATGAAAGGACTTACTATGGCTTTCATGCTCAATTGCTTCAAATTCCACCAGCCAACACGGAATAATTTGAGATATGGATCACGGTTAATTACTGTTTCAACACAGAGGATTTTTATCATGCGTACTTAGAAGCTTTACAGAATCTCACATTCAATTTCAATCACTCATGCATTCACAAGACTGACGCACTTTCTCGAGGCAGGTGGCGCGTGCAACAACTGTGGGAGCCTGGGGGAGACACACATGAAGACATGGCCTATTTAGTAAAGAAAATATCAAAATAACTTCAATTTCAGTTCTTGCTCAAAATACGTAATTTCCTAGAGCTAAAGATTGACTGGAAAGGGTGGAGAGAGGGGGGACAACAATAATGTCCAAGCCTCAGCAGATGGGACGCCCAGAGTTCTTTCAAGGACCCGTGTCATATTTTTTTTTTCGAACAAATGTCCAAGCTTCTTTTTTTTCGATTCAATTATGAAAGGGATTTCAAGGAAACCATGTATGATTGTCCCTGAGTGTATTGTCAGTAGCAGCAGAATTTAAGAGTCCTTACTTGGCTGCATCAGAAGCTCAGATTGCACTAAAACCCCAACACTTTGATTTTCTATGCTTGAATTACCTAAGCCATGAATAACGTTTAAAGAAAATTCAAAGTGTCAAACAAAGCATTTGGGGATTTATTATTATTGTTGAATGTGCATAATTTTTTTTAGCAGATACCCATCGCACTCAGGTTTGTAAATAGTCGACGTTGGTGTCTCCTGATAGGAAACATATTGCTGCAGTCACACACAAAGTCATTATGTAACACGAGTGGTTATCTTGAATTTGTAATGGATGATATCCCTACTCTTAAACGACCTCCATTACCCTGTCAAAAAGTGCAAAGATTGCCAAAGATGATGGAAAATGAATATCAAATGCAATATATCATTCTTGTCTGACTAGTGATATGGCAATTCCGGGTGGAAAATTAATTTGGTTCCCACTACAGTCTGACATTGTAAGATGAGCAGCAGGAGCACTTTCTGCCAGTACTGATCATCACAGTGTCAAGAGACCCACATTTTGAATACATTTTCATATTTTCGTGTTGTCTGTATCTGTTTTATTCAACACAGTGTTATTTAATTTTTTCTATTTGTGCTCTTGATAGTACTGCAGGTTAATGTGATCATACTATTCACACATTATAATATTACACATACTTTGCATAGGAAAAAGACTGATATTCTAATTCCTTTTTTTATTTGTTGCAAATTAAACCATGCAGGATATACAAGAATTTCAAAAGGCCAAACATAACAACCCGAGAAGCCTCACCATGCCAACCTGAAATGTCTCTGTATGGGAAGTGTGTTTTTGGATTAATAAAGCTGAAATAAAAGATCTGTTCTTCAGTGAGCGTGTGTGTGTTTGTATTTAAAGAGGAGGACTTGTTAATTAAATGAAGCCAACAAGCTTTTATACACAACACAATCTTCCTAAAGCTACTGCTATAAATGTGAAGGAAACAATATCTTGTTAGACTGCCAAGTCTCAATTAATTTGGAAATACTCACTGATACACATATCTAACAAACGGCAACGACAGAACCGCCATATTCTGCACTTAATTTTGGTGCAGCACAGAACATCAATGCTTTTTTATTATCTCTACAATTCGTATGAAGAAAAGTTTTATTGTCTTTGCAATGATTCCTTAATTCCAGGGGGAAAACAATTGGTTCTCAAACATAATCACTGATAAATTAATAAACTCTCATTCACCCAACAAGCAGGCTAGTATCACACTATATACTGTATACATAATTATATATCAATGACGAAACAACAGTCAACTAAGCTATCATATTTTGGGGGGTTTCAATAGGTTCTTGTGCATGTAAATGGTCTGCAAAGGCTATTACACATTTCTCCCCTGATGGAGTTTCTCTCCCACACTGTGCTCCTACACATTGTACCCGATGAACCAAGGGGCGGGATATTTTTGACACTTCTCTAATCCTTTAAACAATCATACCAGAGCTGGCCAGCTGACCAATCAGAGCAGACTGGGCTCTGTTTCAGACAGAGGGTGAAAAGAGGTGCTGTAGCACAACTGCTTAGAGATGTGTCGGAAATGCCTGTTAGCAAATCACGTGCAAGCGTTGGAGCCAATGAAACATGCACATTTTACATAGTAAGGTGCATTATGTTACAGAAGTAAACAAAGGACTCCAATGGAGGCGTTTCAGGCCGGGGGGGAGTGTGGGAGAGAAACTCCCGGATTTTAGACTTCAGGATAACATTCTATAACATACTACCGGAAAAGGAAAACTCCAGAGCATAATAGGCCACCACATTAAAACACGTTTCCAGACACTACTCCCTGCAACTTGACAAATACTGGTGATATTACTTCACCGGCCAAATGCTAAAAAACGAGTGTCATGACGGACCTTAGAGACAATTCATGTAAAACTGTCACAGGTGGCATTTAAGGCAACTCTGCCCTTAACAGAGAATTCTACCTATAGTATTTCTAAAATATATTGCCAAGGCAACATGTGTTTCATAACTGAGCAGACTCATAATCATGATGCATGCCAGTGAAGCTTATGCAGTGAGTCACCTGCTCAACCAGTTTTTCTTTTTAATCTCAAGTGATTTTACCCTGTTTATCTGGAACCATTTGCATATGCTGTTTTTATTAGAAGGGTGAAGGGCTAAACAAATAAAGCTTATTACAGATTCGTATTTCTTATGCATGCTCGAAAGATATTAAATGGTCATGCTCCAATTAAGCCAAATCATGAGTCTGCATTTGATGTTGCAACATGTCTCGAACAGAGTTTTTCCTCCGGCTGTAAGCGCTTTTCTAAAACATAAAGCTATTAATCAAAATCCAACCTTAATTCATTTAGATTTTCACATCAGCTGTGTGGTTTATTAATAGTGTAATGAACTCGTAGGAGGCAGACTGCGTGCCTTTGACACTGGAACAGAGTGACAGAGAGAGGGATCACTAAAATAATTAAATTCCATTTTCAGCTATCCTCAATAACTGTGCGTATAGCTGGTGAACATGTGCTGCTCGGAGGCAAGCCGAAGTGCATGATGAAAGAGACAATTAGTACTTACACAATAATAGAGAGACATATCAGCAGACTGGAAAATGAACAGAGACCGGTTGGAGAAGGTTTTTTTCTGTCATTAGAGGCCGGCAAATTAAATCAGTCCTACTGGTGAGCAACTCAGAACCGCGCGGCTCTCATTTGACAGTCAACATCTAAAGGTCTAATCTTGCCAGTTTCTCAGCCCCGCAGTATGGGAGAGCCACTCCATTCACATGGTTTTTAAACTGCATCTGTGACACTGGAATCCCCAGGGCGTGCTCTCCACAGATGCTGCTGCCAGACTAGCTCTCGCGTCTATTCTCCCTATTTGGAAGGAAAGAGATATGCAAAAGAAAAAAAAGAACAGCCTTCTTTATATCCTTGACAGCTCATTACCACGGAAACAACCCTGGCCAGGCATCACCGGCCAGCCCCCCCCATTAATGGAGGAAACAAACAACAGAAAAAGGATGTGTTGGAAAGGAATGAGAGCACAGTCACTGGACCTTTAATTAAAAGACGCTTAGCTTCAGAATGTGGAGGTCTGCATTATTTTGGGCGACATCAGCTACCACTTTTCCGCATTAACACCCCAGAGAGTGTCTGAAAAAACAGATAAAGATGACACATTTGCCATGGACAGTATCATCATGGTTCGGCGCGCTCATTATTTAGAATGTGTTTGTTCTTTGTTCAGGTGGGAAAGTCTTAACTAGATGCAGTCATTGCATATGGATAATAGCTCTCTATACATGGGGGGAACTTTAACCTTGACTTTATCTGGCAGGAGAATGAAATATCTCATTAAATATCCATGTTCAAAAGAAGCCAATAAGTAGAGCAACATTCTGCAAAAATAACTTGAAACCCTACAGTTTGTGGCAAGCTGCTATTAAATGTTTTAGGATGAAGTAATTCAACAGGTTTTTCACAATCTGCATGTGTTCTCATAATGAATGGTTGGGTTAGACCTTCTGGTTGTTCGTCATTATGATTGGCATGATGTAAAATATATGTTATAATTAGGGCTGTCAAGTAAAAATAAATAAACGCCACTAATTATTTTAACGCGATTAACGCATGTGTATTTTTTTCCTCGGCCACCCCGTAGTTCTCATTCATAACACTCCATTCGATGTCTCACTATGGGATGTGCCTCAACGCGTATGCAAACAGAAGCATCAATCTCATTACGCCAATCCTGATTGGCTGGTGATCTTGACGTCAACGTCAGCGAATCCACCCACCGCTACGACGCAGCGTCATTCAATCACCTCTTCTCGCTTCAGAGCACATCTCGTTTTATCAGTAACCGGGCTAGCTTAACGGTCCACAAACTGAACCCAAGCTAACATTCGGTCGACGGGCACTTGCCGGTTACTTTTTTTGCTTTGCAAGAAGATTTAGCAATATTAACACACCAGTTAATATTGGAATCTGCCTCGCCGTTCTTTCTGTCGAAATAACGTAAGTAACATACCTGTTACTCGTTTGTTCTTCCCTCCACACCGACACCACGGTAAAGAGGACGTTCTCTTTTCTCTCTCACACCAGAGGAGACAGAGATAAAAAAAGGTATTAACACACCAGTTAATATTCTCTAAAGAATAAAATCTACACCGTCGCCTTTTTTCCTTTCGGTACTAACGACAAGGTTAGATTTTTTTCTCAGTAACGTACCTGTTACTAGCGTGTCCACCCCACGCCGACACCCCGGCGATCGAAGATGGACCCTTCTCTCCCTCACACCAGAGGAGTCAGGGACTCGGAGGCTCGGCTATGCGGCTGCGGGTTTAAAATGTCAGGCACAGACTCACACCAGGTCTGCTCGTCCTGCCTCGGGCTGGAACACGCCCGGGAGGCTATCGATAACCCTGGCTCGTGCGGGCATTGTACCCTCTTCACCATGAAGAGCCTCCGCCGACGGTTAGCACGCCAAGCTAGCTTGTCGGGACAGGACCCCCTCATGTCCGCTGATTCGCCGCCCGGCAATCAAGACATGGTGGTGTCCGCCGCAGAGATTGAGCCCCGCGCTGTGTCAGCCTGGGGCTCAACAACAGCGACAGCCACTGAACCGGAGCCCCACGCCGTTTCAGGCTGGGACCCGGTGGCGGAAAGAGCCGCGAGAGCGGAGCCCCGCGCTGTGTCCAGCTGGGGCTCCCAATTGGACCTCACCATAGTTCCACCCGCGGAGGATGTCCTGGAGTTGGACTACATGGAGGACGAAGAGGATACCTCTGAGTTCCTCCTGTCTGACTCAGATGGGGATGACATCTTCATCGGCTCAGGCTGCTAAGCCGGGAGTGATGTCCGCTCCCCCGGGTGAGAGCACACCAGCTTCGCCCGTCCTAAGCATGGACTTGCAGGCCGTGTGTCACCGCGCTACGTCCAGGCTGGACATCCCATGGCCTGAAGCGGCCAAGAAGACCTCCAGATCTCGCTACGAGGGGAAGAACTTGCCCCAAGCAGCGAGGACGAAGAGGCAGCTCCTTCCAGTCTTTCCGTAGATGCTGGACGAGGTGTCGGTCTCGTGGAGAGACCGTCCCTTCAGCAACAAAGCCTCCTCCCTGGACTGTGACGGTATGGGGAGGCTCGGCCTGCTCCGCATGCCGCCTATGGAACCGCTGGTGGCAGCCCACCTCCATCCGAGGCTGGCTTCGACACAAAGCAGGAACCCCATGCTCACGACAAAGGCAGACCGGTTCCAGTCAGCGATGACCGAACGGGCCTATAAAGCCGCAGCTTTGTCCGCCAGGGCTCTCAACGTCTCCTCGCTGCTGACCGCCTACCAGGCGGAGCCTTGCGACGACATGTCGAGCAGACCTGAGCCTGCCGTGTGGGACGAGATCGCAGCGATCACGGACACGTGTGCAGCGCTGTGCAGTCCAAGCCACGGGAAAAGCACTGGGAATGATGGTGGTACAGGAGAGAGCCAGGTGGCTCAACCTGACCAACCTTCCAGACCGGGAAAAAGAGGATGTTCTGGACATGCCAAAAGATTGCCTTGATGAGACAGGGCGTGCTGGACAGTGGAGGAGTCCGGTACGGTGTTTGTGGGGTTCATGTTATGACCAGTTCGTTCTGTTAAGCTCCGTGATCGCTTTTCCACACTTCCACGCTCACCAGCAGGCACCGACTGGCCATCGGGAGTACCGGGAGGGTGTGTGTATGTGTGGCTCGAGCGAGAGAGAGACCTTACGTGTATTGTTGTTGTTAGCATCTGGTGCTAGCTAGCTGCGCTAACGGATATAAGGAGCTGTTTAAATAAAAACAGAGGAGCGACATTTCGCCACAACTGCGCCGAGCACTTGACTTTATGCAGGCAGCCAGACAGTGGGACATTGTAGGAGAAGTCAGCACACTCAGCACGGATAGTGCACGCAACATGATTGCAGCGTCCAGGCAGCTCCCGTTCGAGCATATGCCTTGAATTGCACATAGTTCCAACGAACACACACACACACACACACACACACACACACACACACACACACACACACACACACACACACACACACACACACACACACACACACACACACACACACACACACACACACACACACACACACTTTGTATTGTATTATTGAATGAGAGAGGTTCCAGGTTGAATTGAGGCGAATATTTGTAATGTTCAGAGGTTGTTGTGTTTAATATTCATGAGAATATTTGTCATTGTTCAAATGATAATAAACATTAGCATAAAGCATATTTGTCCACTCAGATATTGATAAGAGTATTAAAAACTTGAAAAAATATTTCTCTAAGGTACATTTAGAACAGATAAATAATGTGCGATTAATTTGCGATTAATCGCGATTAAATATTTTAATCGACTGACAGCCCTAGTTATAATACATTATCCATCAATCCAATTGCCTTTCAAATGTATTTATCTTAGAAAATGTATGCTAAAACACACAATCATGAGTACTGCATTTTCGTTTTGTTCTTAAAAAAAATGTATATGCAGAATTTTCTTTACAGATTCCTTTTAATTAATTAATTGTTAATTAATTTGACTTCCAGATTAAGATGGGTATTTTGTCTACTTTTATTTATATAGCACATTTCAGACAAAAAGGGAAGTGAAAGTGTTCAAGCATAAACACACAAAACAATCAGAAAACAAGACAATTCATAAAAGGGAGATAAATCTAAATTGGAAATATAGTAGATCAGGGATGTCCAAACTACGGCCCGGGGGCCAACTGTGGCCCTTTGTCCATTTTGAATCGGCCCTCAACAAATTCTATAAGTAGAATGGAATAAGGCCTACAGACGAAACGTGTGCTTGTCTTATATTGTACTTATTAAATATATATGTAAACCATAAATTACACAGTATCATTCATGTGGTAATTAGCACATTTTTCAAACATATTATGTAAATTAAAGTTGAAAACGTTTTCTAACAAATCTTTGTTGATTAAAAACAACCCAATAACTTATTTGCATGACAAGCTTGAAATACCTTTCATTAACATATGAGGCAATACACCTCACCTCTACTGAGTGACCCAGCCCTTCATATGTTTTTATGTATGTGAAAACAGTTTGGACACCCCTGCAGTAGATTAAGTAATGCTGTTAAATGACCTCGAAAAAATGCAGTGGTATACAGAATGGTTTTCAGCCTCAATTGTAGGGTAAGGTGTATGGTTTGTTTGCTCCAGATTTGATAATTTACCAATACAGTACAGGATAAGCATGGAAACCAATGTATCTGCCCAGACATTGTAAAATATTGAAGATGTTACTGGTCCAGGGTGTGGACATGGTAAAGTATGCTTTAAGTTTTCTTGAAGAAAACATTGGAAGACATGCAAAGAATTTGGGTTTGTCGGTGCACTCTGCCAGCATCCATCTACACTTCAGAAGAAGGTCCTGTCTGATAGCTTTGGAAGTAGGTCAGTTTTTAAGACCAACACTTGCAGAGATTCTCTTCATCGCTTTGAGCAAGAAAGCATGGGTGTTGCAGTTTGTTCCGTAAAATATAAATCATGCTTGTTATCTGAAATATCTGGTGCTTCATTCACCTTAAGAAGCAGGCAGACTGGGATGTCTGAAGTTGTTGTTGATGGAGCATCCACAATGTGGAAAACCAGATGTTTACAAGTTGGCTTGAATAAAAAAAAACATTCATCCAGATCACAATGCATATTTATGCAAATTATATGCAAATCATTATCTTCATGTAAATCTGTTTCACAGCACGCATAATATTGTTATGTTGTATGTAAATGTATGTGCATTTAGAGAACATGCAAATAACTCCTAATGCTTATGACACGTCACATGAACTGTTGAAATTGCTGTGATTAAAAGGAACATAATCTGTATTGATTACAAAAAAAATGCTTAACTCAAATATTTCTCTATATTGTGGTAACTAACTTTCTTTTATTACAAGTAGAAATAATGGCTCATGTCCATACCAAAATACTTATACAGTGTATATGTCTTTTTGATGTCATCAATGGGAATCCAACAGGGTAATCAAGCATCTGAAAAACCCTAGATGTTGTATCTATCGGTTATTATTCAAATGTTCTGTTCCAGCTTGATTTCCTTTTGCATCTACCCAAAGTGACCCATACAAGTAACATGGGTTATTACATCAATGTAAATTGGTGTCAAGCCGATAGTATTATACATTGCTTGTATTAGAACATATTTGGTATCAATAACTAACCAACCTTTAAAGTTTAAAGATGTCTAATCAAATTCAACATGGCTAACGTTAGCCAGCTCCCGATAAACCTTATCGCAAAACCTCAAATGCCTCCATAAATATGGACTTTTATCAGTAGGCCTATCTGGTACTCGTTTATTTATTTTTCGTTAATCAGCTATGGGAAGTAATGTTAGCTAGTGATATATTTTTTATATCTATTGAGATGTCCAGAATTTTGAGATATATGCCTTGAGGTAAAAACGTCAGTCAATATCACGTAATGTGTTTTTTTATCTGGTAGCATTTTTTCTCCGTCAGGTGAAATAAAAACAAGACACTTTATGTGGTAATTTCGTATCCACCCAAATCCCTTAAATGTAAGCAGCACCAGAGTCAGGCACCAAGGCAATATTTCAAATCTGTCAAGAAGACATGATAAACCTTACTTATTATTTAGGTCAAACCAAAACTTGATTTAGAATTAAAAAACAAACCTGCTGGTGTTCATGTGCAGGATCCATAGTCTGACACTTACACTAAAGCTGAGAGATACAGAATGATGTTTTCTCCACCAAATCCTGAAGGCCAACACGCCCCTCACCCTGCATCAGTTAGCCTCGGTGGGTTGTCTGAAAACTAGTAGAGGAAAGTTCCCAAGGTCCCGATAGGTAAAGGGAAACAATACTTTGGTGGTCGAACATCACAAAGTGCTCACAAAGTGCTGAAGAGTGGAGGGGCAGACACACACCGTTACATCCGAACAAAGGCAGAATATTGTCGCATACTCAACCTGCTGTCTGCAGCTTTGTTCCTACAGTATAGCTACATGTTATTGTTGTGTCTTGTATCCATATTCTTGCTTTTATTTTGAGTTGGACAGCCTAAACTTTATTTCTAATGTTAAAAACATATATAAATAAGTATATGCTTAGAGGGGAAAAGTATAAAAAACATGATATCACTTTTTATTGAAACAAAAACATGATACAAAACTCAAAATGTAATTAATTACTCAGGTGCTGTATAATTGAAACCCTTATTCCAAATAATAATTGAAATGTTCTCAAATCTTTCCTTTGTCAATTGCTCACAATTCCATAGTTTTTCAGACCAAAATATGCACACAGGTTATTAATATGCAGCGTTAAGGCTGTCTGGCCTCGCGATCCTGAGGGTGTGAAACATGAGGCAGGCTAACGAAACTACATAGGTGAACTTTGTTTTTGGTCATCATTGCCACTCATGGTTTTCCATATGCATATTAAAATAAGAATCATAAAGGTTAACACATACAACTCACAAGAAAAAGAACAAAAAGGAATACATTTGTATTTTATTATGATGCTGAAGCAACTGTTCACCTTTTATTCCAATGCATGCATTTTGACAGTGGCGAGCCGTGACTTTTATACCTAGCCCCACCCCCCCCCCCCCGGCCAATGAGGCCATTTGCATGTGTGTGCGATGTTCAGTGTTTAATGCATTTTGAGTATGACATGAATTCTGAAGGTGTGCTGTTGACTCTTTTCTGAGACAATACACGTACAGCGAGAACAGTGGTTTGTTACCTCAGATTAAATGATGACTTTCTGCAGCATTCCTAGTAAATGTAAACAGGGAAGGTGTTGGGACCAGAATTTATACAGTATATCTTTATTTCTGTGTTTGTTGTAACCAACTCAACTACCTTGGGTGTTTCCTTTTGCTAGCGAAGTTAGCAATATGATGCACCCTTCATATGCCAAAACTCCTATCCATATTTATGAGCCAAATGTCATGAATCTATGTCTGAATTTCACTTCCTTGGGCATCAACATGTTGGCAGGAAGCTCTGACAGCTGAGGGGATATGTTGTGTAAATAGCAGCAGCAATCCTTTGACCCGCAAATTTGAAGTTGGCTTGTAATTGGGCTTTGCTTTATGTCTGTGTCATGAACTATCCCATTTTGACATGATTATGAGATCTAGTTTTTCAACATGTTTTAAATATTCTGCAACGGGATCAATGCTCATCTTTCAATCATGAAATATGCTCTGATATGCAAGCTGAATACATATATGTATTGTACTGTTGTTGAGGTTGTCTGATGTCTTTTGTTTTAAAGGGGCATAATTATGTTTTTTGGGTTTTCCCTGTAGTGTGTTAAATAGTAAATGTAAATGGTCTGGAAGGGCAAAAATCACAATTGTCCTCCACACACTCCACCCCGAATGAAACGCCTCAACTACTGACTACTTCGGTAACATAGTGACATCACTATGTAACATCCACGCTGCTATTAGCTAGCGCTCCAACACTTTTTACGTGATAGGCTAAGTTGCGGGACAACTCGAAGCGGTCGACCAATTACAACAGGCCATGGTTTCAGTCAGAGGTTGAAAAGAGATAAAGCACCTTTTCAACATTAAAGCATGTAAACATGTGACAGTAGAGGCACAAAATACAAATATGAAACCTGATAATAAGCATAGTAGGGCCGCTTTAAGACAAACTTGTATCTTTTCCCGTTTTTATGCTTACCAGTTCAAAAATGTACATCTTGGCATTCATGCATTCAGACAGAGAGAGACACAAGGCACAAACACTTGAACTCCATGCCAAATTATAGCCTTCAAGGGCTAAACATGGTCGCTAAAGGGTAATTATTTTTTGTAGACAGACCAACCCTCTGAGCTTTTGAGCTGCTCAGGATGAGCTACTATCTCCTCACTTCTCCATACACCTAAGACCTTTTTCTATTCAAGTACAATCTGCGTGACTTTTAGAGATTACATTAAAACATGCATCTCAACTTCTGACATCAGATGTATACTGTGTACTCTTTCAATCAATCAATCAATCAATCAATCAATCAATGTTTATTTTATTTATATAGCCCAATATCACAAATGTTACATTTGTCTCAGTGGTCTTCACAGTGTGTACACAATATCAGTATGACAATACGACACCCTCTGTCCTTAGACCCTCACATCGTACAAGGAAAAACTTCCAGAGAAAACCCACAGTTTAAAGGGGAAAATGGGAGAAACCTCAGGGAGAGCAACAGAGGAGGGATCCCTCTCCCAGGACGGACAGACGTGCAATAGATGCCGTGTGTAAATCGAAGAGATAATGCATTTTACAGCATATAGGCCGAATGTTAGGAAATGCATGTGTCTATAATAAGAAGATGAATCCACAAGGATGTCAACAATCAGAGCCATCAGGGAGGTAGTATGGTGAGAGTCAGGCAGGACCACAGTGACAGGTTCAGCCACGACTCAAAGTACAGGACTCAAATACAGAACTCAGGATAGAGGATCCAGGACACATGATGCAGGATCCAGGACACATGATGCAGGATCCAGGACACAGGATCCAAGACTCAGGATGCAGGATCCAGGACTCAGGATCCAGGACACATGACCGCAGCAACAGGATCAGCCACGACTCAGGATCCCGGCGTAGATAGACACCAAAAAGAAATGTGGGGGAAGCTGGGTTATTCGGAACATGAGTACACAGGTACAGACAGACAGAAGTCTCTCCCTCTCTCAAAATAGTGTCTTTGTTAGTTCTTAATCCATGTTTGCTTATGCTCAAAAGGTCATAGAACTATAACAGTCCACTGTCCCTTTTCTGACTTTTCAAGGCACCATATTCAGATTGATCAGAAAAGAAAAAAATATACTTATCATACATAAATAATCAGACTTTGAACTACGAAATCCTGAACCAATGCAACTCAAGACTGATCCATGATGGTCGAAAATGAGTTTCTATGCTTACAATTACAGGATATATGTGAACAAAAAAAAAAACAAAAAAAATGATTGAGGCAAACCTGTATTAGACTTTACACAAGCATCATTACACGTGATGGGCTGACTTCATAAAGGTATAGTGCTATAGACCTTTGAATTGTACAATTCAATTGTTTCTTATGGACTTTAGCTCGGTAATGTCAGGGGGAACAGTAGCTCTGTTCAATGGACTGCAGCTTACACAGGCCGCAGTTGACCTTTTAAATTCAGCGCAGCAATGGGAAGCACTGGAAAATTGACAATCCCATTCTTACTCTGCCTTGTTATGAAAAGTCGAGGCCTTGGTCTGTTAGTATTGTCAGATTTGGATTCTTAGTGTTTTAGCCTTTGGGTCTGTTCAGGGGCGCCGTAAGGGGGTGAAAAGTTAGGACGATTCTAAGGGCCCATATATCAAATAGTGAATTCTACTGCAGTATAATGTTCACCGCTCAGTGTCAGTAAATATTGTGCAGTTAGTATTGGACTACAAGATAGATGCAAGCAGAGGCGCGGGAAGGTATTTTGAGTGGGGGTGCTGAGGTGCTGGACGCACAAAAGCAATCCCCACACGCAAACACACAGTACACCCGCGACTGTTACAATGAAGGCTCGATAATCAGCTCACGGCATATAGGCGGGGGTAAAGTGCTATTTTTTACGAGTGGGGAGCGGACCTCACCTCCTCTAGGGGGGTCCGGGGGGATGCTCCCCCGGGAAGATTTTTTTTAAATATTGAAGTTAAAAGCATCAATCTGGTACACTTTAAGAGCAACATTAAGAGATCTATGGATACATCTCTCAACACCCAGATGAAACAGAACTGTAAGCAGATGTTCTTTTTCTTTATGGATATTTTACAAATCACTCCCCTTTCAAACTGTATTCTTGTTTTACTGCCATATAGTTTCATAACTGTTTTTCCTTTATTCTCTTATTTGTTTTATAACTATAATGGTCATATGAAGGTGTACCGCGGAAATAATCTTTTGAATAATTTGTGACCAAACCGTTTGAGAATCACTGAGATAACTTAGACTAAAGTTAACTATCTAAACACTCAGATAGTCCTTTAGGTCACCTCTCAGTCTGAGAGGTGAGCTCTCCTCCAACTTGTTGTGGAACAAACAGCTCCGTATGTCCGTTAGCGCAGCTAGCTAACCAGATGCTAACAACACGGTCCCTGCTGCTGGCACCGGTCCCTCTCTCTCTCTCTCTCCCTCTCTCACACACACTAAATGCGTTATGTCCACACACACACACACACACACACACACACACACACACACACACACACACACACACACACACACACACACACACACACACACACACACACACACACACACACACACACACACACACACACACACACACACACACACACACACACACACACACACACACACACACACACACACACACACACACACACACACACAAACAGAGCCGAACTCTCTGATTGGTCTGGTGTCTTGCCTCTGTTGCATTCCAACCCAGTCTCACGGCATTTCGTGTTCACCAACACGATTTTTAATCTATTGATTCGTGTTCACCAACACGATTTGCCCCTTTTTTTTCGTGTTGCACAGCACGATTTTAAAAGCAATGTATTTCTACTGCCTGCAACACATCTTTTTCTCCGGTCGGGGGCTCAGAGCCTCAGAATACGGAAATCTGTATTTTTAAATATTTCTTTCCTTCTAATTCGTTATTCTTTTCAAAATAACACACTGTTATTTACTCACCAATAACACACAATTATCCTTGCTTTTATTTATTGGTTTAATTCCATAATCTCGTTTTTTTTTGGCGTTCGTCAGGAACTGCATTTCAAAATAAAAATAACCGGAAACATACGTAGGCCTATAAGGGACATTTCGAGCATCATTGCGATTGTCAACATTTCTGAGTTTAGGATGGCCGAAGACACTACACTACCCATAATCCCCAGCTATCGTTTAGGACTACAGTCCCCGTAAGGTTACGCAGAGCGTCAAACGGAATGAAACCACGCCAGTCTATCCAAAACTGGAATCGAACGCCCCGCCCCCAGAACTACACATGCTGGCTATTGTGTTTCGCAAAATGTTCTATGGTACATCTCTACTGAACGTTTTCGTTTTTCCCACAATTAGAAGTTGCCAGTATTAAACACATTGGTGTTATCAAATGTAAAACATATAATTAATAAATGGGTGAAAATCACTTGTGTCCATAATGCGCAGCATTAATATATACCCACATGACAGCTCATTGTTACTTTGTAATTCTACTCCACGACAATTCAGAGGTTAAACTGGTATTTTTACTCCACTGCATTTATTTGAGTTACTTTGCAGATTCTGCTTAATGATGTGAAATATAAACAACCCTTAAATCAGACTTTAGTTACACGTGACCTGAGTAAAATGATTGTCAAGTGCCAACAATCAGGAGAGATATTTGATAGTTGGTGCTTGAGAAGACTAAACATGTATCTGCAATTGACATGAATGGAAACGACTAATAAAGTATATTCATTACTCGTTATTCTCTACTAATAGTTAATTAAAGACTCTATATTATGGCTATTTTGCACATCCATTTCAAGATTTCAAGATTTTAAAGGTTTATCGACATATCATATACACAACTATGGTGTAGTTATGCAATGAATGAAACACTTGGGTTACAGGTTCCTCAACAGTGCATTACAAGACATCTATCAATAATCAATAATAAACATATTCATATTCTGCACATTTCTTATTCTATCTATCTACATAAGAGTATAATTCATATGTATAATATCAGTTAAAATAAGTGCTTCAACATAGTTAACATTGCAGGAAAGCAATATATTAGACATTAAGTACTTTGTCAGGCTTAATATTTATCTGTAGATAGATACCCCCAAAGTTTTTTTCTTATTTAAAAAAAGACCTTAATCTGTTATTTAATGTTTAAATAAAGGTTAATTCGTTTTTCTGTTTTGCACCTCCTCCTATTAATATCTGTGTACATCCTGCACTAAACTGTTTTATTGTAGAGATCACTTATAGTATCTTCTTGATTTTTTATATTCTATATTTCTATCACAGACCTTCTACTTTCCCCCTATGAAAGTATGTACTCTTCATATTTGTATTCAAATATTCAAATAATATTTGATGAAAAAAATATTAAGAGTACATTATTGTTTTTATGTGTTATATTATAACACATAAAAACAATAATTCAATAACGTGCTTTAACCACTAGGCGGTGCACACAAGGTACACACAGCCATAATAACTTTGTACTTTGCTGCAGCCTGCAGGCACAAAACACATTACCAGTAGAAATACATTGCTTTTAAAATCGTGCTGTGCAACACGAAAAAAAGGGGCAAATCGTGTTGGTGAACACGAATCAATAGATTAAAAATCGTGTTGGTGAACACGAAATGCCGTGAGACTGAGTTGTGCATTCACTAAACACGGGAAATTACAGTCCTTCCGTCCTCTCGAGTGTCTTGACGAGGTTCACGTAAAACACGGTTAATGTATTATATTATTGAGGTAGAATTGTCCGGTGCTACAGAAAAAACATTCGGGGCAGGCCAAATTATTATTTTACCAACAATGTGGAATTTATTGGCTACATGTTACACAGATTATGCACAGCAGGAGCAGCAATAACCGTCAAATAATAATTCAGACAGGGGAGCTCCGCACCCCCTGCCTGCCGCTAGGGGGTGCTGCAGCGCCCTCAGCACCCCCCTTCCCGCGCCCATGGATGCAAGCCTGTACAGGTAGAGATATTTAGAGCATAAATGAGTCGGTTGGCTTCTGGAGGTGTGCTTACAGCATTGTGCTTGGTTGGCGTGGCCTGGGCCTGGTGGTGGAGCCCAATGTGATATATTTTCATGGGGCCCAAAATCCCTGGCGGCGCCACTGGGTCTGTTTCACAAAATACAATGTGTTGAATGATAAAAATTCCCTGTTTCTCTTACATAGTAAGATAGTATTATTTTTCTTTCATATCAGATCTCATTCAAAAACTACATTCAGGTTATGATGGAAATATTAACACAACACAATCACCTGTTGATGCAAACCCAAAGTAGGTTTTGAGCGTAGTAACAATCATCAGAACAAAGAAGCTAAGATCAGCAACAGATAACTATTCTCTTTATTGTGTCGTAATTGGAGCGGCTTCTGACATTTTCAGAAAAAGTACATAATTACATTTCCCAAGGCTACGCTGGTGAACTATCACTGAATGTGAAGTATTCCCTTATTACTTTGAAGATACCGACTCACCCACTTGCGAATGTCAGCTCTCATCCTAGGAAATGATAATGAGCTTCTATTTCACTTATTGTCTTTAACAAAACGGCCACCAAAATGGCTGCAATCAAACTTCTAAAGATGACTTTGGCAACACATATTTTGACTGTGCCATCACTTGTAAGAGTACATTTGATATAATATTGAAATGTTCTTTATCCTGCGCTTGTCCAACCTTTCTTTTTATTTCAAATCCGACACCTTAAGAACATAGCACGTCTCACACTATTCCGGAAATCCATTTTTTCCTAGCGTGAACAGCCTGACTGCTTCTCAACCATTGCTGCTTATGTAGCCTTTTCTTAACACTACTTCAATCTCAATCTCATTTTGTCCCTGTCTCCTATGAGTGTCGCACAATTGCACACCTCACAAAGAAAAAACTCAACTCACTCAGAGCATCTCACCTTCATTGATTCACTTTCTGTCACACTGTCTCACTATAACACTGATGTTAGTGTTAATTAGGGCGGAAACAAGGGATCGTTTTGTTTTTGTTTTCATTTTTTATATTTTATTGATTTAGTGTAGGGTATATAAATGCCAGGACATTGAGGTTCCATTCCATTCCATTTCCTCAAAGTCCAAGCTGATTGAGAGCAGACTGGGCTCTGGTTTCAGACAAAGGGTGAAAAGAGGTGCTGCAGCACAGGCAGTATGAGAAAAATAAAGAGCTTTTTGAACATTAAAGCATGGAGACATGTCACAGTGAAGAATACAAATATAAACCTGAGAATGAGCATAATATGTCTTCTTTAAGTGTCTTTTTTGTCAGTCATAAACCCAAAGCAGTTTACTTTAATATAACATAAAACAGAGGAAAGGCCTTTTGTGCGTAAAAACGATGGATTTCTAAATTAATAGCATTTATTTTCCCTCTATAACTAGGCTTCATTAGTGACACAAGCATAGACATGAGTGTATTATTTGTTTATAGCACGGCAGCATTAGTTTGTGACATTGTGTTGCATCATTTGGGTTTACTTTAGGGGTTGCTATTTCACCTGTTGAGTGTCAACTGGAATGACAATGTTGGCTTCAAAAATGAATAAAGAAACAGTTGCAAGCTAAAAAACGCGTTTACATTTTTAACTTAGTTCTGTAGCATAAAATAACACAGGATTAAGAGCCAAAGCAAATATGCAATGTCTCTTTCTAGCTGGGGTAATACTTTAAGCTCAACAACATACTCGAGACAGTACTGTACAAAACATAACTCAGAACTAAACAAGAAAACACAGACAAAACGTGACATACAAATACAATCAAGCAACATTAAACACGAGATCGGATTCATGACTATTCATGGCTAGTACCACTTAAAAAACAATGTTTTTGTTTGAGTTTTATATAATCCAAGCATCTGGCACTTTTACTGCCATTTAATTTCCGTCTTCTAATCAGCAATCCAGGTGTGACATGGCACATGTTTCACTTTGGAGCTGCATCCATCTTACACAATGTGTTGGTAAGTGTTTGTCATTCATAGCATATCATGTGTTGAGGAGACTGCCGTTATATTGCTGTCATTTATTTGGAGGAAATTTCAGAATAAAGCCTAAAACTCTGGGGAGCAATGGCATAATACTGTGAAAACAAGTAAGGAAACGGAATATAAGTGACCTTTTTCATATAGAGCTTTCTCTCGGCAGCAAACCCAAATGGATGCTGATTTGTCTACTCGTTGTGCTTAAAAAAGACCTTGAAAGTGCAAAATCCTTGAATCTATCACACTGGGAATTAAAAAGGAATACTTGCCATATAGCAGACTGCTCAATGTTTGCAGTATGACTAACTTGCGGGAGTCCAACACATTCATTTAGTGACAATTCAATTTTTTTAAGAAAGTACAACAACAGTATATTTGCCTTCTTCAGTTGGTCAGTCTTTGGTCAAATCTTGCTTTACCTGACACCTTTTCATAATTCCAGAACCAGACAGCCATTTTCATAAAGATATGCACCAATTACAAAAGCCATTAATATCTGTCATGTTCTGTCATAAATCATATATCCGGGCAGCCAGTCTGACTCTAATTATTGCCGAGCAAGAAGCAGAAGTCTGTGATTAGGTTTAGTCATTATTTCGCTCCATGTGATTAATCTCAGCTTTGAAATAATAAATGGGGAAAATTGACCAGTTTTATGTCAACGCCAATTGTGAATTTGAGCGTGACATATTATGAAGCGGAGTTTTGACAGAAATCTGTTTCTGTCAGTCTCTTCTGTCTCCCACTCTTCTATGTCTGTGACAAATACAATGATCAATGCTTTGCCATGTTGTTGTTTGTATCCAAAAATATCATGAAACCTACAAATGTCAAAATAAAATCCAACCATTTCCAAGTATTTGAAATACCTTTTTTCTGAATGTCAGAATAGGAATAAAATCATTCACTCATGAGGGATAGACATGAGATAACAACGTGTTTTAGTGAAAGTAATTGTACGTGTTATTAAATATATAACCAGTGCTGATTAGTAGTAACTGTCATGTCCAAGAAACTTATAGTGAAAGTTTATTCTTTATGTTAGTTTTGTCAGGTCCTTTTGTCCTGTGCTTTATGTTTATTCCCTTAATTAATTCCCCCTCTCATTTCAGGCCTCCACGCTCCCCGCCCCCTTCTGTCTCCTACGTCCTTGATTGTTTTCCCCGCCCTGATTGTTTTTACCTGTGTATATATTGTGTGAGCTCCCTCCTGTTCATTGTCAGTTCGTTGTCTCTCTATGACCTACGTTCCTGCTTACCTCACAGACTTCTCACGGATCTATGTTATTGAAGACTGTTCTAGTTTTCCTCGAAAGAGTGTTTTTGTTTTCCTTGTTTTCATTACTGTGCAAATCCCAGTAAAGTCTTTATTTTGAAATACTATCCGAGTCTGAGTTTGAGTCGTGCAATTGAGTTCATGCCTCAGAGTTCACTCCTTGACAGTAATGTGTGTATATTAACCTCTGTGTACTTCCATAATGATTCCTTCTACCAGAGGACTCTTTAATTTTGCATTGAGACTACCAGATTGGATGCACCCATATCATATTAATTCCCTTCTTTGTTTGAATGCTCATTAACACATTATTTGTGCTCTCACTGAAATGACACACGCTTTAGTGAATTATATGTGATTAAAAATGTGCCTTCAAGCTTCAGTGAACCGGGGATATCTTAAATACTAATTGTTAAAGTTCATGTATTTGCCACTTAGTACCAGGAAATCTCATTTGGATGCAATAAACCCCGTTCAACAGAGGTCCTAATTTAAAGTCAGAATGTAGATTTCTCATCATTGCAGCTGCTTGTGTACTTTAAATCTTATTGATCTCCTTGTTCAACAATTTCTCTTCATTATGAATAATCCGATTTACCGAGGCTGCATATATGTGATTACAAATATCCCTCACCTTCCGACGGCAACACGTGGGGGCCCTTTCTTATGTACAGCCCTGGCCTCTCGACACAGCTGACTAATGTCTTCTGGCATCAGGGTTTTAAGGAAATCAATTTTTTGCACAATAACTAGCCCAGGCAAGAATCTGCGCCGTGGAATGAAGGAATGCATATTACTTCTAATGCAAACCCTATTATCAAAGACACACAGTCATACATTATTTAGTGAATGCCAGTTTCACAAGGCTGGTTAAAAAACAAACATGAATTATTCATCCGTACCCAGATGTTCTCTTGGTTTTTCTCAACGTAATTAATATTTAGACCAATCAGCTCGTCAAAAATGTGGCTTTTTTATCTAATGAGCAGAAAAACAATGATAGAGTTTCATGACCGCTACGCCTAGGGTGTGCGGTGGATATGCTTATTCACAATGAAGAGGGAATTCTGCAGGTTTATTGATTCAAGTCCAGCTTAAAGGTATAGTTATTATTCTGCAGCTGAAAGGGGATCACCCCTTTGCCTGGAGATCAATGAAGAGCCTGCAGCTATAATTACCATGAACTTGATGATGTTATTATTACTATGCCATGCACTGATGAAATTGATTATATAGTCTCATCATATGCGTGTCAGCACACCCTGAAATATAACCTCCTTAGCAATATCCTTAAATTTGCAGTAATACATCCCCGTGCCACCATTTTGGAACTCATGAAGCAGCATAATGTTTGATTACATCATAAAAATAAAAACAATTGTTGTTTGTGCAGCAGTGTAAGTGCTAGTCAACTCTTTACACCTACAATCAATCCTTTATTCAAGTAAAATATTTGAATAATTGCAAGGGGATATAACATTTTGTGACAAAATAAATAAATATTTATTTATTGGGCAATTGTCACAAAATAAATATATTTATTTATTTATTTATGGGGCAATTGTCAATTAAATTGTAAATATGTATATATACATATTTATATAAGCATAAGTTGAAGTCAAAATGTGGAACCAAAGTATATGCACAGCTTCTGAGGCAAAAGAACAAGGTGGGACATCCTCCACAGCACAGAGACCCTCTAAAGGTGACATGATAACGTTTCTCGTCTCGTGCAAGCCTTCCCGGTAGCCATCAAAGAAAACAAGGGAAACCTTGTTGATGGAAAAATTGTTTTTGGAAACATTGGCCAAACAGTCCAGAAGCCATCAATGGAAACATTTTCGTCAGATATATCTTGACTCCTGGGGGGTATATTACGAAGCAGGATTTTCGCTTAGCCGGCTAACTTCAGGGAAAACTCCGGCTTTCCGGACCTACGACGCTGGTTCTCTTTTTAGCAAGCAAGATCTCCATGGTAACTTATGCTGTGCGGCTAACCTGCTCCGGAGCAGGCTTAACGGCTCAGACCACTCAGTGAAAGCACAGCCTGCTGACCAATCAGAGCTCAGTGTGCGGAGTTTAAAGCGATCAAGTCATATTACAGGAGAAAGGAAATACAGAAAAACTACCGTTGCAGGAAAGACGGCTGGCAAAAATCACCGACTGTGTGAACGTGAACATTCAGAGCAATCTGACTATTATAACATTAGCGTTAAGAAAGCTTACTTAAATATCTGCCACAACATAAGTAACCGGATCAGAGTAACATTAAGTAGGCTACAGTCCGCGGCATATCACTTCATGTATCATATTTTCTTATCTGAGTCAGCTGAGCCGTATCTGGCCGTGCAACACTCACAGTGTCACATACTGTATGCAGAAGTATTATTTTAAGCAACACATTAAGTTGACGAAACACTCGAGACAAATGTAATTAAAGTCAGATCGTGTTTTAGACGGGGCAGTGATATCATAAACCTGTTAATGTACACATTCAAACACTTTTTCTGTTACCAGCTGTATTCACCTTGCAGGTGCAGCTATGAGGTTTTTATCCTGGATAAAGTGTTTAAGTCATGGATGTTTAAAGTTTAACGTCTTCATATTTGTCTAATTATATAGTTGACTTTTCATTCAGGAAGTATGACGCTGCGCTGTCAGTACGGTTGTCCATGTTTGTGATTGGTCGAATGCTCCAAATACCACCCCTTTCATGTGAACGCGCACCTAACTAGATAGGACACGGCTGGCTTGAGCAATCCACTTGATAACCGTCCTAGTACAGTTTAGCGAGAGCGCGTATGTTTTGGATTAGGCCAACCGGCTAACTCAAACATATCCAGGTTAGGTTGAACCAGCTTCGTAGTACAGGCCTCTGGTTAACGCTGTTAGCTCGTCCATACCCATAAGCCAGTGATCTTACAATGCCCATGATGATAGGCGGGAAACACGGCATATATCACACGTTCTACAAAAATCTGGACCCAGCTTTCTTAATTTGTCACTTCGGTTTACCCTGCATCCACTTTGTCATTCTACAGATCTCAGTGGGGACAGATGCTCCGACCATGCTAGCCGGCTTTAGCACAATAAGCTTCTCCCTCGTGTAAATAAGCCATGGGGTTGCTGCGAAATGGCAGCAAATACATGGCAACAAACAGAACTCTCTATATTAGCACTACATTTATATGTATAAATACTGCGTGGAAAAACGCACGTTGTAGGCCAGCTGCAGTAGGCTACGTAAAGCAACTAAATTGAAAAGTGATTTACAACGCAGCCTGTGACACAGACAATCAGTGTTATTTGGAGGTATGAGATGAGAAGATATAACATGTCATGTGTAAAAGGATAAGCTTTTCACTAACCCAATGGTTACATGATCCCTCCATTGTGTGAATAATGTATATTGATTGAGTGTATTGATTGTTAGGACACCATGGGTGAAGTCAAAGCCAGCAGGGGATTCAAGGGTATCTCATTTCTACTGCTATTCCATAATTGTACATCTAATACTTTGAGTTAATATTATAGCCTGTTAAAGTGTTTGAAATATAGTCCTTAGTTCAAGGTTTTCTCTTTATGGATTTTTACACAGCACAATAGAGCAGTGGTTCTCAAACCTTTTCTGTCATTCCAGGTGGGCCTTTTCACGCCCCATCTGTCCCTCATCACTCCAATAAAATGGTAGGCCAAGCTTAAAATTGTCAGATGTATCGTTCTATAACAATATAACAATGTATCTATAACAAATAACATCAGTCAATAATAACAAATAAAATCAACAACAAATAACATCACTCAATAATAACAAATAACATCAATAACAAATAACATCAGTTCAAAATAGAGAAAATCAATAACAAATCAATACATTCATACATTCAGGAAATACATTCAGCAATGCAAATGACCAATTGAATGCATGAGTCTCATCACTGGATTATTAGTGACTGCAATGAGCCTGTTTTGCACTGCACATCTTTTCAAAACGTGGTTGCAGGCTTGATAATGCCACTCTCAAATGGTGCTCAATATTGAGCCTAGATCTGTATTTGGTTTTCAGTGTTGCAACAGCTGAAAAACCCATTTCACAGAGATAAGATGTGGCAAGGAAAGAAGAATGTGCACAGCTCTCTGCCCAATTACTGGATACTCCCTCTCCACTCCAAGACACAATTCACGTTCATTTGGTTTCAGTTGTGTGTGTGAGCAGGCTCGGATTGGCCACCGGGAGATTCTGGACTTTTCCCGGTGGGCCGCTGCCATTGGTTGGCTGCTGGATCTGGCATATGGGCCGTGGACTTTCACAGCGCCGCCGCCGGGACCGCATCCGCCGCCGCAAACACCCGCCATTGCGAGTCTCCGGCTATAACAGTCCACTACCACCCGCGAGGACCCAGGTTTGATTCCGGCCTGAGGTCCAAAAAATGTATTAAAAAAAAAAGAAATCTCCCGTTCATCGCGTCCATTCGCAACCCACCTATCACATATCTGCGCCCCACCAGTGGGGCGGGCCCCACACTTTGAGAAACGCTGCAATAGAGTTAAGATAGAGAGAAGGATAAAGAAAACATCAAATAAATGTTATTTTCAGTCTGGGAGTTTGTCGTAAATTAAAATGATCATGTATCACAGACTGCATTTGCTGCAATGAAACGTACCATTACACAAACTAACCTAATTTTAAAGTTTATGAATAATGACTTTTTATATTTGGTCAGTCCAGTTTTTCCCCTGCATATGTGTCAATGGAAGAACTAAATGTGCAGAGATAACAGAACTCTTCCATTCCAAACTTTATCAGACATAACTGACATTTGTAACCTTTATGATGCTTCCCCAGGCCTTGTGTGAATGACTCTGCAGCAGGATTGTGGCCTGTGACATTTAGACAACAGTTAGAGCAATTTTCCAGTAAGCCCTGGTAGCTGCCATAAATCCTTGTTTTTATTTGAACAGATTTTCAAGAATAATGTCAGCATGTGGAATTGATAGTGAGTATTTCGAAAACGGTCTCAAAGTCTCTGATTGATTCAGACTCAAAAAACAATATTTGCCTTCCCAGATAAATCATTAAATGTAACCATTTAAACTTTATTTTTTAAATCTATTTGCTTGTTTAAAATTCTTATCATATGAACAGGATTATTGATTATAAAGAGCTTGAAAGTTGTCAAACAGCTGCATGTGAAATGAATTGAGCACATGCCCCAACAGTGCATGCAGCCTGTTACTTCTGCTAGATTTGTACTATTTTTCAACTTTCAGCTTTCGTATTTGATCTTACTGTTGTCATTCTCGTTCAGCGACTTCTATTAGTAATGTATTAAGCTGTGCCCTTTATAAAAATGTTCTTGGTTACATTTTATATTGATATCAAATCTTCAAAATAGCTAGTAACTTAAAGGGGACCTATCTTGCAAAATGAACTTTTGTACGTCTTTTAGACATGAATATGTGTCCCCGGTGTGTCAGGGAACTCACCAAGTGTCAGAAAGTGTCTCTCTTTTCCTCCATACCCAAATCTCTAAAGACGGGGCTGCAACAGATCTGATACAGACTGATACAGATTTGAAAATTCTCTGACGTCAGGAACGAGGAGCTCCGCCTATATGGCCAACTCTCCACCTATCAGGGGAATGTGGGTTGGGCCACGGCCGGCCATTGCCGCTCGAAAGCGCTGGAGACGCTGTAGTACATATGCCAGGCCTGTAAGTTGCGCTGTAGTCTGCCACAAAAGCAGCGAAGAAGACTTCCCACGCATGGTTTCCATGGTTGCCCACGGAGATCTCTTTTTCTCCCCCTCTTCTGACAGCCCAGCAGCTGATCTCAAAGCACGCTCCCCTCTCCTGCAGGGGGGCGTGGTCAGCTGCAGCTCATTTGCACTAAAGCTACGTCACAGAATCCAACACACTCTCACTCCCTAAGCGTCCAATAGCGACGTTTGGTCAGTGTCCGTGGCGTCCAATTGTGACGCTCCTAGGCTCCTTCAGCGTCATAAAGGGACGCAAATAGCTTTCAACTGATTGCAATGTATTCCCATCTGCGTCTGGATTTGACGCTCATGGAAGCACGGCATTCGTTTATGCCGGCTGCCCTTAAAGGCAATGTGAGCATCCATTCCCATTGGATAACGGAGAATTTTACACCCGGAAGTAAGTACTCCTCTTACTGTCGATTGATTTTACAGTGAAATCTGCACTACTCATCGACTAAAAAACACCAGATTATCCTTGTTAATTACACAACATTGATTGGTTTAAATTGTGTACAATGATTTTGTATTTTTCCCCTTCGATTCGGAGAAACAAATATGTTTTCTGAGTAAAGGATGGAAGAAGACACTACACTACCCAGAATCCCCAGCTATCGTTTGGCCTACACCATGTGCTCTGTTTGACAAACCCCGTTTTTTTCACCATTCATTCCGATGGCTGGCGTCTATGTCACGTGATCTTCAAATGTCTCCCTGCAGAAAAAGAAAACATGGCCGAACTTCGTTTTATTCTAGTTGTAAAATGCCTATTTTAAAGTTAGTTTGGCCATTAAAATGCGTTTTGATGTCATTTGATGCGAGAAATTGTTATTTCAGATTATGTGTGCAGTGGATGTACATGATCTTTAGTTTGCTAGTTATTACGAAGATTACTTCAGGAAATCGCGACGTTTTCATTGTTACCAAGGTGGTTGCTAGGGACGCTGCTATCGATATTATTTCTGTTATGTTGTGTAACTGTTTAATGGTGTTATCTTTATTGCTACCCCCTTCCCCGTCAATGTATAGTGTTGGTCCACAGCCTAAACATATTAGTTTAACAAAATCCGCATCTAAAGATAGCCTACGTTATTTCCCCCCTGTGCAATTCCAGTCTCAAATCTCACAGCACACCATCATTAACAAATACCGGAAACAGACCGAAATATTAATACCTTATTCCGAGTGTGCTTGCTTTTCTCTTTGAAAGTCATCACATAACGGCATTGTAATACACGGTTCGGCTGCATTACATATTACATATCTGCCGTAGTTCTGTATTTATAGAGCCCTGATGAGAAGACAAACATGAGGAACTGAAAACGTGACGTGGATCATAAATATATCAGCCATTAAACAACATCTTACATTTCTTTTCACACAATGCGTCTCCTTGCAGTATCAACACTAATTCGGCTCACTTTTATATTTGATCCAATTGGTAGATAGGCTGTATTTACACCATAAAGGTGCACAGTTGATATAAAGGGACACCTGGTGGTTAAAGCATGTTATTGAATTTCAATATTTTTATTATTAGATATTAATACGATCCCTATAAAGTATATTCATTACTCGTTATTCTCTACTAATTGTTAATTAAAGACTGTATGTAATGACTATTTTGCACATCCCTTTCAAGATTTCAAGATTTTCTAAGGTTTATTGACATATCATATAGGCCTACACAACTGTGACAGTGTAGTTCTGCACTGAATGAAAAACTTGGGTTGCAGGTTCCTCAATAGTGCATTACAAGACATCTATCAATATTTGTGCATACCTCCAGCAATGTTAACTATGTTGAAGCACTTATTTTAACTGATATTATACATAATGTATTATACTCTTATAGATGTATGTAGATATTTCATCTCCGGCCTTGTCAGGTATTGAACAATCAATAAATAAAAAACACAGAATTTATGTGATTATACTAAATGATTTTCAAATAAACACAACTGCATATTTAACTGTAACGCAAATGTTCCAACTTGGGATCAATAAAGTATATCTTATCTTAAGCTGATCGATGGCTACTGCCATATTTGCACAATGTGCCTCTGAACTTTGACAAGTGCATGTTTCAGGCTTATCAATTAATGTAATGTAATGTTATCACAGGGGTCACACACATAAGACCAGCTGTTAAATAAAGCTCTTCTGACCTTAGCTGGCATGTGGGTATATATAGTAATACTGCCCATAATGGGCACAAGCAATTTTCACCCATTTATTAATTATATGTTTTAAATGTGAGTGTTTCCTTTCCCCTAAACCTCCAGGGATGTACACAGTTTAATACTGGCAACTTCTTATTATGGGAAATACGAAAACGTCTTTTAAAACTACAACTCCCAGTAGAGACGTGCCATAGAACATGTTGCGAAACAGAATAGCCAGCATGTGTAGTTCTGGGGACGGGGTGGGGGAGGGGGGACGCGGTGGACCCGTTCAAATCCAGTTTTGGACAGTCTGCCGTGGTTCCATCCCATTTCAAGTGCTGTTCGAGAATCGGCTTAACCCTCGGAGCACACTCTCCAATCACAGAGCTTGAGGACTATCACGGGGTTTGTCAAGAGCACATGGTGTAGTCCAAACGATAGCTGGGGATTCTGGGTAGTGTAGTGTCTTCTGCCATCCTTTACTCCTGGGAATGGACGCTCACATTACCTTTAAGGGCAGCCGACATAAACGAATGCCGTGCTTCCATGGGCGTCAAATCCCGACGCAGATGGGAATACATTGCAATCAGTTGAAAGCTATTTGCGTCTCTTTATGACGCTGAAGGAGCCTAGGAGCGTCACAATTGGATGCCACGGACACTGACCAAACGTCGCTATTGGACGCTTAGGGAGTGAGAGTGTGTTGCAGAATCAGCCTCTGCAAAAAACAGGGCTGGAAAGAGCAAATAGAGCGAAATGAGGCATGGCTAAAATGCAGGATCTGTTTGGTATTTTGAAAAAAAACTATATTTATATACTTTATTCAGGTACGGCCCTACAATAAATTGTTCAAATATAGCATGATAGGTCCACTTTAAGCTCTAACATAAAAGTGGCCTTGAAAAAAAAGTACAATATTTGCCTACAAAATGTAGTTTGGTAAAAAGAAAATACTCAATTGAAGCAGTACTTGAATACCTTTACTTAGATACTTAGAGTATATATACCACTAGTTTTTTGCATTTCTTTTCTCATCTTACTTTCCTTTGTCCCGCCTTTGCACATCTAATCACCTGCCCTGAATCACCTCATTCCCCTCATTTGAGCATCTCCACCCATCTCAACACCTGCACTTCATCCTCTCATCAGATCAGTTTCTATTTAAGTCCTGGTTTTCAGTTCAGTGTCTGTTTGTTCCTTGGTTGTGTTCTGTCGTGTTCAATGTTGCACCAGCACCAAATCTTTAATTCAAAGTTCCTATTGCCTTCCGTCTCCCGCATGTGGGTACAATTGCTTTACTCTTTATGACTACATTTACAAATCCTAAAAACATGTGGTTGGTAGTGATGGCGAGATGAAGCCTTATGAAACTTTGAAGTTTTCCAGCCAATTGCTTAGCAAAAGGGTTCATCTCATGAGGCTTCATTTGAACACAAACCCCCCTGTTGGTCAAAGAGTGTAAAGCAGGCAGATATTACATCTCAACAGTGTGATCTTTCTCATACCGAGTGCCCAACGAGTAAAGCCTTAGAATAACTCAAACAATGAACATTAAATCATATTTTCATGTTCTCAATTTGTATCAATATTATATATATTACTGTTGAATGATTGGGATTGAAAATCCTAAAGAAGCTGGTAAACATTGTAAAGAGGGATTATTATTCCTAAATAATATTCGTAAACGTAACCATGTTATAGCCTCAGAAAGGCTAAACAACATCAAAGAATACATTTATAAACTTTTTTTTACATTATTACATTTAGCCTGCAGTTGAAAGTCTACTGTCTTCCAGCTTAGGTAGATTCAGCATGTGGGCTGTGGACATGCTGAATCTACCTGAACACGTTGTGCTGTTACTTCACACATAATTGATTTTGTCTTAGTTGATTCTCTGCCAATCAACACGTTCCTTTATTTCTATTTCTCCCTTCTGTTTGTAGAATGCTTAAATGGGGATGTGTAATTTGGTGCTAAACTTTTATGTGTTCGGCTATCTTGTCTGCTGCGCTGAGTCGTTGTTTGTACTGTTTAGACCTATAATATATTGATTTTAAAACATTTCTATAAATGGCACACAAGTGAACCAGGTGGTGGCACAAGATGTAAAGAGATTAAGAGAGATCACCAAAGTCAGTAGGATTCATCCTCTAGAAACAGGTCCTAAGTTACTACCAGACCAAAGGACATTGTAAATCTCAAAAAAGTATTAAAGTCGGTTGTGAGAAAAGAACAAGGAAAAACTGTTTTGTCATAATACTTCATTCACTTTGCATTTGGAGGAGGTGAGGTTTTGGTACATCATGAACTACAATGCAATTGACATACTCACATTTATGCGGGTACACTTTATGAACCTCAAAATATAGGGTTATTGTCTACCGGCTGTCCCTGGGGACCTCCGTGCTGCCGACACCGCCGCTGTTGACTGGCAAAGGCATAGAGTTTCAGAGAGCCCGGGATGAGAGCGGACAGGTGTCACATCTGTGAAGGGAACGAGAACAAAAAACACTGACACATCACCGACAGTATGATAATACGTCAAAACACAAGATTTACTCTGAGTGCTTTCTGTGACATGTTGAACTTTTTTAAATACAAATCTTTAAGGATACAAAAACGGCCATAAACAGAGCTACTGAAGCTACAAGGACGGTAAAGTCACGCAACGCACTGATGGCTCGATGCAAGGATAACACTGTTTACATCGTTCGGGCATTCCATTGGGATTTGTGTTGAGGACACAAATCATCAATGGATACCCAATGTGTCTTAATTTAATGTTTGTTCACTTGCTCCTGATATTTGTCATAGTTAAATACAGTATCAAGACTTTCACTAATAAAGGTTCTGTTCAAATGATATTTACTATAATGTGCTCAGTTTGGTTGTAAGATATTCTGATGATTACCTAAAATTAGTAGCATGAGTAAAAGTAAATACGTTTGAAATCTATAATGATGACCTAATTTAATATATGTGGTTTGCTTAACTAGTAGTTAAACAGCACACAAACAACATATGATGATATGAAACTATGAATTACAGTATGTAACCACATGTATAGGCTTCTGTGTAGAATAGGTATATTTATTTTCTGGTTTTGTTAGGATCCTGTGATAACATCTTTGTCTTGTTTTCCTTTAACACTTCATCGCATATTTGTCTGTTTAGAAATCACATGTGTTAAGGAACAATGAACTGTTTGTTGACATCATGTGTGAAAACATTATTTCCCTACATTCCGTGCAGAGAAAACAACACAAATCCCAACTCTGCCAAAAACAATACATGAATTAATGAAATATTGAATGAAAACATTTGGAACACTGTTTCTTTCGCTGCCTAGAAAAACTTCCAAATAACAAAACAGAAGTTGAACTTTCTTACAAAATGAGAATTCATTATCGTGCTCCATCCTAATTCTAATCCATTCTCCTGCTCTATTGTTTAATGGATTATACCAACATTTAACATGATACAGTAAATGGTATCATTGTCTTATGCATAGGGTTGGGTACCGGTTCCAACATTTCGATTCCAACGGCATCATTTAGAAATGTGAATTTCGGTTCCGCTTTTCGATGCCTGACGAACTGTTTCTCGCCGCTGAGTAGCCTACTGTATGACTGCGGCGGGGCGGGAAATGTAGCGTTGTACCTACACTTCCTACAGCGTAACCTGGGACCCGGGTTGCGTTCCGATAATCCAAAAAATCAGCTCCAAAATTCTAACCCTATCTCCTATTCCTTGACCTCTGAGTGAAACGTCACGGGGTTAAGGGATCACTATCCACTGATAGGAGAATTCAAAAGGACTTAGGAGAAGAGACTGCGGTACTTTAGAGAATCCGAATGCACTTTCACTATCCGACATGTTTATGATGCGCCAGCGGACGTCATGAATGTGCGTCTGCTGCTGTGGGGAAACTATGGAAACTACAGTTTTCTATTCAGCGGACTACAACATGGATGTATAATAAGAACGAGGGACTACACTCATCTAGAGACTCTGCACCGTGCTCTGATGCTGTTGCTTTGCTTTATGAACGTGGACAACAGAGAAACATATTCTTCATGACCAAAGCTGGAATTGAAATAAAAAAGGAAAGTGAAACTTATGCTCGTCACCCTCTCCCTCCGGTCCACATTAATACAAATGATCCCAATACGTATGATTGTATGAACTATGAAAAGATCTTAAAATCAATACAAATGTATTTATTATAAACGTTAGTCTTTAACATCTATCACTGTGTACATCACCATTCAAACATCTTTTAAAAGTTGAACAAACTCCACACAGCTCAGTGAAGACTGTGAAATGTTGACTTTATTTGATCATTTCAGTAAAAACTAACGTTCATATTTCTCTTTTTGATTATAATACTGATGAACGTTCAGAACAAAGCACTTAGGCAAGTTGCCACCTACGTTTTTAAAATGCTTAATAAGCACCATAACGTTCATCATATAATTTCTCGGTCATAATCAGTTGTTTCTGTGAACGGCCGACTGTTGAGTGACGGCAAATGCTGCGGCTGCAATGCATTGTGGGGCATTGTTTCTCCTCTCCTTTCGTCAAGGGAGGTCCAGTGGTTCCTAAGCTAAAGTAGGTTATAAAGGAAGTTTGAAACCTCCTTTCCTTTCATTTAGAGAATTGGAACGGCACTCAACATGGCTGCCACTGCCGTACTTCCGAGTCATTTCACTTGGTTAGGAAGGTTCCTAAACTAAATGGACTATTGGAACGCAACCAGGGCCGGCCCGTCGCACTGGCGGTATAGATGTTCGCCTAGGGCGCCAGATCTGTGGAGGCGCTGCGCTGACAGCTCTGGGAGGGAAAAAAAAATGTGTTGACCGTTGGTGCTCTTCCTAATTTTCGGCCTTGATGTAACAATATTCATAATTAAGTAAATGTAACACCCTTTTCATCCCGGTTACACTTTTCATTTTCCCTGTACGATGGGCGCTGTAAGTGATGAAAATGGGGGATGTTGGCTTATCTGGCAACCACAGCTCACAGCCAAAGTGCGAGTGAGCGTGGGAGCGAGCGAGGGAGAAAGGGAGGGTGCACCGGTACCAGTGCCGCTGTTGTTATTAGCATCTGGTGCTAGCTGCTCTAACGGATATTAGAAGAAGATGTTTCTACAATATGTGGAGAGAGTGGAGAGAGTTCTCATTCATAACACTCCGTTCGATGTCTCACTATGGGATGCGCCTCAACACGTATGCAAACAGAAGCATCAATCTCATTACGCCAATCCTGATTGGCTGGTGATCTTGATGTCAACGTCAGGGAATCCAATCCACCCACCCTTTAAGTAGCATGCGCTACGACGCAGCGTCATTCAAACACCTCTTCTCGCTTCAGAGCACATCTCGTTTTATCAGTAACCGGGCTAGCTTAACGGTCCACAAACTGAACCCAGAGCTAACATTCGGTCGACGGGCGCTTGCCGGTTACTTTTTTGCTTTGCAAGAAGACTGAGCAATATTAACACACCAGTTAATATTGGAATCTGCCTCGCCGTTTCTTTCTGTCGAAATAACGGTAAGGTTTGATTTTTTCTTCAAGCTAGTAACATACCTGTTGCTAGTGTTTTCTTCCCTCCACACCGACACCACGGTAAAGAGGACGTTCTCTTTTCTCTCTCACACCAGAGGAGACAGAGATAAAAAAGGTATTATCACACCAGTTAATATTCTTTAAAGAATAAAATCTACACCGTCGCCTTTTTTCCTTTTGGACTAACGGCAAGGTTGGATTTTTTCTCAGTAACGTACCTGTTACTAGCGCGTCCACTCCACGCCGACACCCCGGCGATCAAAGATGGACCCTTCTCTCCCTCACACCAGAGGAGTCAGGGACTCGGAGGCTTGGCTATGCGGCTGCGGGTTTAAAATTGCAGGCACAGACTCACACCAGGTCTGCTCGTCCTGCCTCGGGCTGGAACACGCCCGGGAGGCTATCGATAACCCCGGCTCGTGCAGGCATTGTACCCGCTTCACCATGAAGAGCCTCCGCCGACGGTTAGCACGCCAAGCTAGCTTGTCGGGACAGGACCCCCTCATGTCCGCTGATTCGCCGGCCGGCAATCAAGACATGGTGGCGTCCGCCGCAGAGATTGAGCCGCGCGCTGTGTCAGACTGGGGCTCAACAACAGCGACAGCCGCTGAACCGGAGCCCCGCGCTGTGTCAAGCTGGGGCTCCCAATTGGACCTCACCATGGTTCCACCCGCAGAGGATGTCCTGGAGTTGGACTACATGGAGGACGAAGAGGATACCTCTGAGTTCCTCCTGTCTGACTCGGAAGAGGATGACATCTTCGTTTCATCGGCTCAGGCTGCAAAGCCGGGAGCGATGTCCGCTCCCCCGGGCGAGAGCACACCAGCTTCACCCGTCCTAAGCATGGACTTGCAGGCCGTGTGTCAAGGCTGGACATCCCATGGCCTGAAGTGGCCAGATCTCGCTACGAGGGGAAGAACTTGTCCCAAGCAGCGAGGACGAAGAGGCAGCTCCTTCCAGTCTTTCCGGAGATGCTGGACGAGGTGTTGGTCTCGTGGAGAGACCGTCCCTTTAGCAACAAGGCCCCAATCCAGGGTGCCTCCTCCCTGGACTGTGACGGTATGGAGAGGCTCGGCCTGCTCCGCGTGCTGCCCATGGAACCGCTGGTGGCAGCCCACCTCCAACCGAGGCTGGCTTCGACACCGAGCAGGAACCCCATGCTACCGGCAAAGGCAGACCGGTTCCAGTCAGCGATGACCGAACGGGCCTATAAAGCCGCAGCTTTGTCCGCCAGGGCACTCAATGTCTCCTCGCTGCTGACCGCCTACCAGGCGGAGCTCTGCGAAGACATGTCGAGCAAACCTGAGCCTGCCGTGTGGGACGAGATCGCAGCGATCACAGACATTTGCCTCCGTGTGCAGCGCTGTGCAGTCCAAGCCACGGGCAAAGCACTGGGAATGATGGTGGTACAGGAGAGAGCCAGGTGGCTCAACCTGACAAACCTTCTAGACCGGGAAAAAAAGGATGTTCTGGACATGCCTATTGTTCCCGAGGGCATATTTCGCTCCGCTCTAGCTTCAATGCAGCTGAGATGCGAGTCAAAAAGGAAGGGAGACGAGGCTCTCCAGCTCTGTCTCCCCCGAAGGGTCCAGCCGCCACCTCCAATGGTCCCGCGGCAGGCCTTCACCCAAGCTGTCTCACGTCCTGCCCGGTTCAAAATACCGAAGCAGCAGAGACCGCAGCCCGTCCCGGGTCCCCAGCCCAGGCACGAGGCAAGAGGGAGCTGGCCAAGAAAATCTCCGGTTCCGGCAGCGGCCGCTCAGGCGCAGCCGACCCAGGTTTTCAGCCACCAGGCGAGGAAGAAGAAGCGGGCGGCCTGACAGCCTCCTCTCCTCTCCTCGATGAAGGAGCTGGAAGTTCCCTGTTCCCCAGCTCCAGAGCACGTTCCAGTGTTGGATGCTCATGTGTTTTCGGGGTGCCACCATACCCCCATCTTCCCACCGCCTCGAGTGATGCCAGAACGTCATCCTCAAGTTCGCGCCATCAGGGAAATGGACTTAACATCGAAGACAGCAAGTTCCGCTGCCTGTTTAAGTCACACAAACACATGTCATCATTGTTGTTTCAAAATAAATCATTTTCCACTGTCATTTCCAGGCTTGAAGCCAAGGGCGCAGTCAATAAAAATGAAAAGAAAAACAATAAAAACAATAAACAGTCTGTCGTCTGCCCCTCTTTTGAGAGCGGCTACGGCCTCTCTCAAAAGGCGGACAACAGACTGGATTGTGAAGGCACCACCGCCACGCGCATTCGCAGTGTCGGCCGGGGTTGTCAACCTGGGGTACCACCGTGTTCAGACACTAGAGGGCTCCATAACACAACAAATAGAGACACTGAGGGCAGACGACAGAGCTGTGACATCTCCGCTCGCTTTGAGAAGCGAAAAGTGGAGGATGCTCACAGATTCTGCTTCGGTTTTCAAGACAGTAACACGGGGCTACAGGCTCCAATTCACTGTCACCCCCCCTCACTTCTTGGGCATTCTGTATTCACAGGCCCGGGGAGAGTCGGCCCATATTCTAGAGCAAGAGATGTTCTCGCTACGAGAAAAGAAGGCTATATCGATAATACCCGCCGAACAGAGTCAGAGCGGCTTTTATTCCAAGTATTTCCTCGTTTCCCAACCGGGGAGTGAACGGAATTCGGCCTATACTAGATTTCAGAGCTCTGAACAAATATCTCAAAAGATACAAATTCAGAATGCTCACTCACACATCTCTGTTGCGTCTCGTGCGCTAAAACGACTGGTTCACATCAGTCGACCTGAAAGATGCGTATTTCCACATCCCAGTATATTACCCACACAGGAAATATCTGAGGTTCGCCTTTCAGGGTGTCTGTTACGAGTACAGAGTACTTCCCTTCGGTCTGTCTCTCAGCCCGCGAGTGTTTGTACGGTGTACGGAAGCCGCGATAGCCCCGTTAAGACAACAGGGTATTCGCCTGGCAACTTATCTGGACGATTGGCTCCTTCTCGCACAGTCGGAGCAAGAGGCTGTTACGCAGACGAATGTCCTCGTAAAACACCTGCTCGACCTGGGTTTCGTAATAAACACAGAAAAGAGCATGTTGTCTCCAGCCCAGACTGTACTCTTCCTGGGCCTACGCCCTTTACAGCCCGCCTGTCAGCAGAGAGAGTGAAAGCCTTCAGGGCTTGCCTCGCTCATTTCCAGCCACGCAAATATGTTCTCTTCAGGTCATGTCTGCGGTTGCTGGGGCTCATGGCGTCAGACATTCTGGTGGTACGACTGGGACGCTTACACATGAGGGAGTTTCAGCGCTGGGTAGCTATACTACTTACGTAACCCCAGTTCTCAGAGTAACATGAAGTGAGATGTCTCACCAGACGGCCCTTCTTGCTAAGGCGAAGCGAGAAGAGGTGCTTATTTTGAATGACGCTGCGTTGTAGTGCAAGCTACTTAAAGGGTGGGTGGATTCCCTGACGTTGACGTCAAGATCACCAGTCAATCAGCATTGGCGTAATGAGATTGATGCTTCTGTTTGCATACGCGTTGAGGCGCATCCCATCGTGAGACATCTCACTTCATGTTACTCTGAGACTGGGGTTACGTAAGTAACCTATAGATTCCTCTCCAGTCAGACTGAGAGGCTGATAACTACAGCTCAGTGAGGTAAAGGACTGTTTAGATAGTTCCCTTTAGTCTAAATTATCTCAGTGAGTCTCAAACGTTTTGATCACAATTTATGTAAACACATATTTCCAAGGCATTCCTTTATAATTATTGGAATAAAACAGGTTTGAAATCATTCCAATGTATACTATTGGACAGTAAACCAGACATATCGTTTTAAACTGGAGAGATACAAAAATATGCATAAATAAAATAGTAAAATAAGATATGAATCTACAACAAAAATAAAATACGTTACATGTATTTGTTATTGGCTATGGTAGGTTATTGGTTATGTTCACATACTTATTTAATTATTAAAATGTAAACCGATCTTTTTCATATGGGTGTTTGGAGTTGTACCCCCTAGATCTAGTCTCTAGTAATTCTGCTTAAAGTGCACCAGATTGAAGCATTTTACTTTAAAATGTTCAAACATTTCTTCCCGGTATGCCTGAGAAGGCAGATATGTTTTTATCAACAAAAACTGTTTTTAAATGGGGGTCCTTTAAAAGTTGGACTGTTGCACTGTTGTAGCTTCAGTGGTTCAGGTTACAGTTACATAGCAGTGAATATAAACAGATTGATTAATGTGAATATTACTGTAAAAGTTTCTCGAATAAATGTAATTTTTTTGGTGGAAGAAGCATGTATCATTTTTTTTACCCTGCCCCTCAAAGAATCGGAATTGAGAACCGTTAAGAACCGGAATCGAAAAGTAGAATCGGAATCGGAATCAGAATCGTGGAAATTCAAACGATACCCTACTTATGCATCACTCTCTGAGATAATATGACAGTCATCTACAAGCCTAGTGCCCAGCAAGAGTGACTGAGAGAAAAAGTGGTGCACTATGAAGGAGGCCCCGGGTCAAATCTTGAATTGTCGAATGGCTGATTGAAGAAGTATGGTAGAGCTACTAAAGCTGTATTTCAATGCATCTGTCCAAAGGCTGAATTGAGTGAGCTGATTGCTAGCTGTGGGCAGTAGCAACGCTAGCACATGATTAGCTGCTGCTAGGCACTGCTGCTCCCAGGTTTTGCTGCATCACACATTTTCCTGCCAACCTGTTTATGGTACCACCTGGTTTTCTTGTCTAAAGGTGTGACAGGCTACAAACTAGATTGATACAACAAATGTAGTTAGAGCATAAGCGAGCACACACAGTTTTGAAATACTGACAATAGGAAAACCTCACTATTTCACTGAATGTATTTCAATACAACTTAAAAAGAGTCTTGAATAATGCTGTTTCCCAGAGTACCTGAATGTCCTGAATATACTTTCTTTCTTCCGTTATTAGGTCAGAAAATATGTAAATTATTCCTTAGATTCTGCCCTTTTATTTTTACATAGAACATAGTTCTGGATATTAGACTGTTTATATATTCTCTTTCATGATGTTGTGTAAGAGAATGCATTGATCACAGTTAATGGGGGAGACCCTCCTTATGTATGGCATACGATGCTGGTGCAGGAACAACACTGTGCTATTTATCTTTTCTTCTTCTTTGTGTCTGTGGGTAAGCAATTAAAAAAAACTGGGTCACTGATTATTGAACTTGTGCTTTCACACAGCAGCACATTGGTATCATCCAATATTGGATCATTCCTTTGATGGCTCACCGTGGAGCAGGCTTCACGCTTTTTGATGAAAGGCATAAGGTGAGGAAAGCAAGTGATTCTCTGTTTATTGTTCCCCTGATCCTCTAACAAATTGTATGGAAATTGTAAAAAGGAACAGGTATTTGTGGCCTATTGACCCATAAACAGTATCAGCAAGCAGACTGTATTATCAAAAAGGTATATACTCATCGATTTTGTCAAGCTGAAGAAGGGTTTTGATTGGCATGCAGAGCTGACAGAAAAGCCATTTAATCAAAAAGTCGCATCTAAAGAGAGCCCAGGAGAAAAAATCTTACTTTGTGTACTCCTACCATGCAAAACCAATCTGAGTGATTACTCCTATAACCTCACCCACAAGCCACACCAGCATGACATAAATAACACATGGGCCACAGCAATGACTGGAGTTGGCGATGACTGACAGCCAGTGGGACCTGTAAAACATCCCAAGGCAACATGATTACCGCCTCCATCAGTACATGGGCTGTCACCGTTATTGAGAGACTGTCAGGCTCATTCTTTGTGCCATCCAAATCAAATGTAAGCATCAGTCATGTAGGGCTGCTGGGGGCATCAACCATCCTCTCTTATTGGCCCATTAACCTTGTTGTTTGATGTTCAATAATGATGATCTCAAGGGGACACACCAACTAGTTCCAGTTCACTGCCATGACGTTAGCATTTTTGTTCTCTCAATCGTCAATCCAGACCCATAGATCTGATCCGAGATGGTTCCAATAATGACCTCATGCACTCAAAGTGTAAAAGACTGACATAACAACCCGCCTACCATTTATAAAAATTTTACAAGGGTCAAGAATGTCCCCCATGCCGTGTTGAAGCAACTGCAAACAAATGGCACAGCTAAACTGGTGCCTTTTGTGTGGATGTCGAGAGGCTGCTACATGCCGTGAACCTTATGAGGATATTCAGACTTTAGCAATAGACAACTTTTGTTCTTCCTTTTAGGAACGGACTTCCTGCTCGTTCAACTCGTGTGGTGCTCATAATGAAAAATCCCTCAAACAATTAACTAGAGTGAATGAGATGGCACGGACTGTACCAGTGACACCTTTTGCTCTTTATACAACTACTCTAGCAGGTAGTAATTATTTAGATTGATGTATTTTTACCAATGCTGTTCTATAAGTAGTCGATCACAGGGTTTGCTCTCGATTGATCTACAGTACCGCTCTTCCAGGTGATTCTGCATGGTAAACATAGCCTAAAGTAAACACAGTAAATATGACACCCAAATACTGAGGATTGTCTTCTTTGTCTCTTGGCATCATACCATTTTGAAAAACAAAGCAGCCATGAACGTAGTACATAAAACCTTTCTTGCACTTTATGTTATATATTCATTTGTAAAGGTTGTAAATAAGTAGTACATTTTCCATTGCACTCTTTGACCTTCTTTTGGTATATCAGAACTCAAGTACTGTATAGAATTGATCATACTAGCAGTGGATAATGAATGCTGGGCAAAGGATTTATTGATGTTTCTACCAAAGACTAATAGTTGCCTTAACAATTTGCACTTTATTAAAACTGAACTTACAGTTCAAATAAAATGCATACAATGCAATTTAATACAAAAAATCCCATACAATGTGAATTGTATGCAAGAAAGAGCTCTACATCTGCAGATATCCAGATGCAGTTATCGGAAGGACATAAAAGTGGAGCGGCCTATCTCTACTAATAGCCAGACATAGACATATAGATGTTTCACCATATACTAAAAGTCTTCAAGATAAAAGCTTTTTCCCTAGATGTCTCGAGTCCGGGCAGCTCCTTTGCTGTTATCCAAACAAACAAGAGCTTACATCTCTCCTCAGCTTCCTGTCTCACAGCCCTGTTTCCTTGGCAACCATGTCAGATGAATTGAGAGGGGGACTGGCGCCCTCCAGAGAGCCAATCCTCTCTCATCCAAAGTTTGTCTCACTTCAGGTCATGTGATTCCTGTTTCCATGACAACCAGGTTGGAGGGCAGTCTGGATATCTCTTTGATCAAGGAAAAATACCCCACATGCCAGCAAGCAACCTTGAAATCAAGGGAGGGATGCATATATGCAATGGCTATTTAGTTGAATGTAATACGCTCATGTCTGAAAAAGGACTTTGTTTTGTTCTAGCACTTTAATAGTATCATTTTAGAAACATAAATACATATTCCATATTTTAAGAAAACATACATTTTAGTAATTGAAATAAAAAAATAAATCATATTTGAGCCTTTAGTGAAGTTACATTATGTTCAGGTACATTTTCACTCATAGTAAGAATGATACATTATAAAAACTCATCACGCATTAAGATGTATATCCCCGGTCATACAGAATGATGTATAATCACAACAACACATAGTAGAACAATTGAGTTATACAATGTTACTGGCACAACTTAGGTATCGGCTGATAAAAGGTTTAAAAAAGTAATTCCAAATAATTCCTTCTGCTCATACCTGAAAAATGTAAAATGACTAAAATGTCTGTAAAGAGCCCTGTATATATTATTTTCAGGTTGTTCACATGTTCTTTATTGTTCTTGTACTGCCACAGCACCTCTTTTCACCCTCTGTCTGAAACCAGAGCCCAGTCCGCTCTGATTGGTTAGCTGGAAAATGTCCCTGTTCACGTACAATGTGTCGAGCACTAGCCAAATGAAGCGTGAGTTTTACATTGTGATGTCACTTGGTTATGGAAGTAAACAAAGGAGTCCAAAGGAGGGGTTTCAGGGGGGGAAAATAATCTACCTTAAAATGGGTCCAACTTATATGATATACAGTAGGCCTATGCAGTCTTTTAGTCTCATTCACTGGACTTAAAAGGCGGGTAACTCACAGTGGGCTTTATACTGTGTTCTTTTCAATTTCCTAGAGAAAAATATGTGCATATATCAAATTGAAATCGGCCAACATTTGTAGGCAAACATCCAACATGGTACTCCTCAGTGAAAAAGCAACGTGTAACCCTTGGTCTGGGCCTCTACAAGGTCTCGATGTTATCTTCACCTCGAAACTCCCAGAGATTCACGCAAAAGGCATACCAAGTGTGAAGGAATACGAGGCATCTCAATGAAGAAATAATACATTTCTTTATGCCTAAAAACACACTTCTTCTCTCTGGCCTTTTAAAAGTGAGCAGAGCATGACATTTCTCATTTTGTATTTTAACTGTGTCTGCCTTTATATTTGTTGTTTTTAACTTAAATGCTACAAATTGCAATATGTTCCGTATATTTTTTATTCATGTACAGCACTTTGGCGCGACCGAAAGTTGTTTTAAAATGTGCTTTATAAATAAACTTGATTTGATTTGATACAATATTTAATCTGCATCATACAAACATTGTTGAAAAAAAAGCTTCATATTACTGCTTCCAAAAAATGTAAAATGGGCAGGTAATGTGATGCCCGCAGAATAAGTTAAAGATTGAGTCGATGCCTTTCTTGTCAGCTCGCTGCAGCATTAATCACCAGCAGAAGAGTCACAAAACAGATTATATTTTGTGAGCAGGTGGCCTTAAAGCCTTAAAGGTCTTTTGGTCTATGATAAGCATTTGGCCTTTCGAAGCCTTTGAGCTTTCACAAACAAAGAACCTTCCCAAACCTCTGGGCTGAGGTAAATGGTTGACTTTCCCAAGCCTTTTAGTCTGCACAAAGCTGTTGGAAAGCATCCATCAGATAAGAGGTTCCCATGGGCATCCTTTCAATAAAATATGTGACGGCCGACAAATTGGCTTTGGACACCTGTCGTTATATAGAAAGCCAGTCATTTCTCTGCGAAGGAGGAGTGAGAAAACACTGCTATTAGAGGTAAATTGTAAAGAGTGAAGGAAACAAAAAGAAGTCACGTAAGTAATATAACACAATCCTACCTCACCCATCATGTACACTGACTAGAGCATGTGAGTTATACACATGATGAGAACATTGCCTGACAGATGAAAACAATGCCAAAGATCAATTCCTTGTAATGGCAAAAAAAGGCAATTGTATTAGCTATGATTATATTTAATCTGCAGTATTTTCAACAAAGGCAGGTCAAGAGGATACACAGCCCTGCACTGAAGAAAGTAGAACTAAAAGAGTCTAAAACTTGGGAAACGGTGCGAAATCTAAATAAAAAACACAATAAACTCCTACAAAGGACTGAAAGAAATTAGTCTCGCCTTTAAACCTTCCATATTTAAAGCCCATTGAACTGAGATGTTAAATTGAACTTTAAGTAGCCTGTGGCAAGGCAAGATTAGGTCAGATGTTTGGCCTATGCCTCTGGCCAATTTGTCAAGCAGTGTGCCTGAACTGCGAGATAAAATTACCGCTAATTTGCTGCAGTCTCACTTGTTGATAGGACTGCATTTTTATTAATTGACTAAGAGCGAGGATTCCATTAAAAATGTAATGCTAATTTAACAACACGTGAAATTTCAATTACATGAAATGCCAAAAAGTTAATATTTGAATGGCATTAATGGAATAATGTTTGATTTAATTTCATATCACGCATCTGGTTTCGGTAAGGAAGGAAATTCATAAGGATCATACTGGAGGATAATCCATTGAAGTGTTTGTAAGTGTTCTCTGGCAAAGACATGCAGGGAGAGTTGCTTCCACAAAGCCCATGCATTATATAACTCAATGTATAAAGAAAGCATAATTAGACGGTATGAAGTTGAACATGTTTTGTAAAGTCTACATGATTTGTTTTAAAAATAACTGCCATGTGTGGAATCAACAACCAAATATAACGCACAATCCTTTACTGACAGGAGTGATTGTAGGCTTTAATAAAACATGGGTTTAAGCAAGGACCCTCATGTTGTTATATTGTTGTCTCTCTTACCAGTTAACGCACCCATTTTAACTTACTTTCCTAGGAGTTATGATCAAAACATTCAACTCTACATATGCAATGACAGATAAAAAGTAGCAAGACCTGTCAATAAAAAAAGTATTGTTGCTTATATGTGAGAAGCTTTTGTTGTCCGTGCCTGAAATAAACACTGCACTCACCACGGACACACATGCTGGGTAGACTTCTCATCCCTTCCATATTCTTTGAGCTGGAAGTACCGCTGGCAGTCTTCAGTACTTGGGATGATGAAGACGGCTCCCCCGGGCCGCAGCCTGGACCCCTGCTGAACTAAAACAATACTGCCGGCTGCATGTCACACAGTTCATCTGCTCAGAGAGCTGACCACAAGGCTGTAGCAAGTTGGGACCACTTAAGTGCAACTTGTGTTAAGGGTGCTGGAAAAAAGTTGTCAGTTTTGAGCAAGTTTGGCTCTGGTTGGCAACAGGATAACAACAAAACTAGAGGTCAGATGTTCATGAAACGTGGTGGAAGCATGGGCCAAGGAAAAATGTAATACATCTTGGAGCAATTCCAAATGACGGGGCAGATACACAATTTTTTTTTTAGGTGGTCAGTAATGAAAAAGGAACACCAACATGGTGATCAGGATCCTGACGGAAAGCGGAAGGGACTGCAGCAACAGCAACATAACTTGAAATGACCACTGATCAAGACTTTCTGTAATTGTCCAAATCTGTTATCTACGATTTCTCTGAGGTCCGGTGCTCTGTCTTTTGACCTCTTTCCTTCTCTTGTGCTCTTTTTCTATTCTTTACTCGGGGCAGTTTATCCATCATGATCACGTTTTCTACACAAATATCAAATGAATATTAAAAAAAGCATTCCACTGTGTTTTTCTGGTGGAGAACAATATTGTTTCTGGTTCACACCTTGCGTTACATTTACCGGACTACTTTCTGCAGATGGATATGACTGAACATATCCCTTGATCCTCCTTAACGATGATCTGTTCTTCTTAGCAGCGGTCTGTTAGCGAGAATTAAGAACCCCTAAATGTCCAATCAGAATTGAGTATTCAAAAAAGCCCTGCAATTAAGTTGACATTTTGAGAAAAGGTTATAGATTTGCCATCTTTCTGAATGTTTCCACGCAAGTACTGCAATTTGGCAAACCGATAATCTACCAGAGACTGTGTGTGATACTATAATGTAGTATTGACAACACCCTGTTTCTCCATTCCGGTAAATTGAAAGAGTCCGGAAACAGCATCTTCATTAAAAAGATTTGTTATTTCTTTCTTCTCAGGCCTGGTGAACAGAAACCCTTTTACTTGAATTCTACCTCCTAACTCAGTGAATATGACAAAAAGTCCTGGAAACCTCCTTTAAAGTCAAAAGCAGCCGCTGCCAAAAGGCACAAGAGAGAAGTGACCAGATACAACCTAATGGTTGCTTTGAACTAATGTGCTTGCACCATTTTACATTCAGCAATGTCGTACTGATTGGTTGTTAAAGTGACTAACATTACGCTGGCTTGGTAATAAGCAAATGTTCCTATGCTCCAGCCTTTATTCTTGCTTGAGCCCTCATCGCTGTTTGAAACCATGTGTAATTTGAACTCTCTCGGTTAGAAACTGTATAGGTACTGGCACCAAATCCTCCCTGTGGGGCGAAAGAGATGCATCTTATCTTTCAAAATTCAGACCCAACAAACCATTGAACACAAAGAGCCAGTTCCTCCATCATTATCTGGAGAGAAATGGCACAAACTAAAAGAACCAGGCTTGGCTCGCAGCCATCCTACCTATAAATCTTGGAGGAAATGTGGTTAAGATCAATTGCCTATCGCCTTGTTATTCTCCAAAGGCTGATCTGAGATGAGCTGATTTCTAGCTGCACTGTAAATGTTGTAGCAGAGAATAGGACAGAGTTTAAATCTGTACAATATAATGCTAGTATTCTATGGAGGGATTGGTCTCAATAATCTGTCCGTAAATGTATAATCTGTAAAAGTAAAATATATTTCATTTCATTTTTATTTGTTCCGCTCATGGTACGCAAAACCAAATGTACAATAATTGCCACAAAACATGACTCTACCAAAACACCATTGATCGAAAAGGAGCAGGGAGAAGAATACTATCTTATGTGACCTGCCCCTTTCTAAATGAAATAGATGGTCTGCCCTTCATAGTAATATATATATATTTTTTTTTTCACAGCCAAACATAACAGTATCTTAGGATACTAAGATACTATATTCTGCGATTGAAGAAATAAATACTATAATTTATTTGCAAATAAACTAAAAGCATTTGTGAATATCTTGCTAACATTAACAACTTTCAATCAGGCATTTATGAATCCAGTTTGTAATCGTGAATCAAAATGGTGTTTTTGGATCTATATCTTTGTTTATAGTTCAGCTTTTAAACGCAAGATTTAAAGACAAATTTTCCGGACCTACTTGTCACTCGGCCATTTTCGGATGATGACTTGGTTGCTGCCTTTCGAAGAAAGAACATCTTTTTTGTTGTTGTGACTTCACACATTTATTTTTGCATTTATGGAAGGTAAATACATATTGTTAATACAAGTCAACCCCCATATTATACTATCGGAGGCTGTAAAACCATATTTCTTACCTTTTCACACCGCCCAAAAAAACAAACTAAATGAACCAGCAGGCAAATTGCATGTCTCCTCTCCAGTAGCCTTCATTAGTACACATTGCCTCTTGCTTAATTAAAATGGAGGAAGTGTATGGGTTTTAAAATGTGGTGCATAGGCTGTATACTTTTGACTATGGTTATTTAAGCCCACTATAACCCCATATGTAGTCAAATACAATAATTATTGTACGCTTTATATGTAGATTTTGTTTTGATAAGCAGGTGGAATTTTCTCATACAGCAGTTCACTTTAGGAGTTTACAAGATTATCAGGAGTTCATTACTTTCTCACAATGCAACTACATTTTGACAAAGACCTGTCTTGGAACCAGCATGATATTTGTAAAGGATTCATTTATACAAATTATGAAAATGAACAATATGCTTATGGTTGGGTGAAGGAAATACATTAACAGTCTACAGGCATCCATAGCGGCATGCCATTCAAATGGACAAATAATGGAACCATTTATCGGTTGTCTTGACCAGCCTTCAACTGGTCACAACATAATAAGGGTAAAAAGCAGGGTTAAGTTATCCATCCATTCAGGCCTGTCATAACAATGCCATTATTGACACATCATATGATATAAGGTCATGACCTCAATAATCTTTACCGAATTGATTTTGTGTAATGTTTACTTATATATTTGTAGACAAAAGGAAGTCACCAACTGTAGCCAATATGAAGCCAGAATAAACAGCAGGGTGAGTCCATTTCAGTCATCATTTAGTTGTGTGGTCTTGTTTAAGACATTTTAATTCTTTATAATCATTTTTTCAAGAATTTTCTTAAGAAGTGTATTGCTGTTTGATAAAAATGATTTATCATCATTCATCCGTGGCACAAAATGGTCTTCCAAGTAGTTATTGTGATAGGCTTACTGTACAAGCATATTATATCAAATGCACAGATATGAGTGGTAGCAGCCTTTTTATGTAACTGTTTTCCTCAGAGCAGATTCTTTTATCGAAGATTAATTTTTCAGAATGTTTCTAAAATAGAAAACACTTAATACTACCATCTGAGAGAAGGTTACAACTGTATCTAATTATTATACTTCTTCTTAAATGAGGTCATTGTTAAGAGCAGTGACAAAAATAAATGCCACAAGCTGTTCATGAGAGGTGGTATGTGTCATAAGTGATCGCAGTCTATTGCTTTTCAATTTCAGGCTGCTACTCGAACTCTAAATGACCCACTGTATATACCAACATGGCATTATATTCTAAGATTTAAAAAAGATGAATTATTAATAGAAAGTATGCCCTATGCAATTTCCTCCCATAAGACAGTTAAGTTATTCCAGTAAAATGAGCCACATTAGCCATAATATTTGTACCAAGATAGGGTTGCCCTTGACAAAAGAAAGAGCACATTTAAAAGATGTTTTGTTATTTCACTTAAGTATTTATTCAACCTAATCTCCATTATCTCACGCAACAGAAAAGGTTAACCTCATCAACATATGTCAAAACTCAGAATTGCACGCTCTTATTACATCCAAATAGATGTACAAGTTAGACTTACAGAGGCCCTCACACTGAGGGTTTGTCCTCAATAAAAACACCCCAGTTACATAATGAATATTTAGGTTACTGGGGCCTTGCTAGCCCAATATCTAAATTAAGTTGTGAATTGACAGCTGTTACTCACAATTCAATAATGGATGTAACTAAAACGTACACCCTATGATATGCTCCAACCTTGATCAGTGCTGACAAGTCTTGGGTGTTGAAAGATGTAAGCACATATGCCTGATTTATGCTTGAAGCATCTGTAAGGGTTGTGAGTGTATGCACACTGTCAGGAAGGTTTTATCATGACGCGAGGACCTTTTCTTACTATGCTGATGGGCTAAGAAAACATTGAGGAACTTTAAGAATATTGGTTCGCCAAGAGGTCACAAGGCCGCACAGAGTTCATGAGATCAAATATTTCGTCATTGTGAATCCATGTCAGCCAATATTCATGCAAAAGTCTAGGGGAAATTATTATTGGATTGTGTAACGGAGGTGATCTTTGGGGCCATAGATTACGAATTGTGTAGCTTTGTTGGTGGCGAAATGTATGTAGTGTGTGCATCTGTCTGTGTTTTAGTTTGTCTGTCTCTGTTTGCTGGTTTTATGTTGAAAAGTGTTCCCCTTCCCCCATGTCTGTTGCTGTTGATTGTGTGCACCTGGTGCCCTGGGTTGTCTCCTCCCCCCCACCTGTGTCTAATTGCTGATTAGGGTGAGTGTGTATTTAGGCTCTGTTTCCATGTCTGTTAGGGGGCTGGTAGTGTGGTGTGAGATCCCTGTGGTTGGTGACGGTGTGCACATGTTCGGCAGGATTGAGGCTGTGAATCATTGTGTCTGATTTAATAAATGCCCACACCGGGTTATATTTTTGGACGTTCTTCCTCTGCCTCCTTGCTTGGTCGGGCCGCTCAATTGTCAGCTTCACAGATTGTCACTTATAATTATTGAAAATTAAATGTAATGTTATTGTTAAGACTGTAAACTGGACAGTTTTTGAATACGCTCCACCTAGTGTCGAAAGAGCGTTATGACTCTTTTAGCGTCATTGCTATGCAGGTAGGATGTATTGCTAATGTCTGCTGCATGTATGTTATATAAACATAGGAATAGATACACACTAGGGGGGCAAGTAGAAGGTACATGATAGAAATATAGAATAGAAAATATCAAGAAGATACTGTAAAAGATATATACAATAAAACAGTTTAGTGCGGGACGTCCAAAGATATTAATCGGAGGATATGCAAAACAGACAAACTCATTAGGCTTTATTTAAACATTAAAGAATGGTTATGGTCTTCTTTTTAAATAGGCAAAAAGCTTTGGGGGTATAGATAAATATGTAAAATAGTCAACAGTCTTTATTGAACCATTAGAGAATATAGCGAGTAATGAATATGCTTTATACGGATCTGCAGATAAATGTTTAGTCTTCTCAAGCACACACTATCAAATGTAATGCTAACTTGTTTGTGGGATTTGATAATCACCTTCCCTGAATTTTACTCAGGTGTAAATAAAGTATGATTTAAGTGTTGTTTATATTTCATATCATTATCCAACTAACAAAATGCATGGCCCATTTTGACAGCCATTATCTGAGCACAGTTAAAGCCATGAAGTCAGGGCTTGTGTAAGTGATTTACAATTGTTCATCCTAACACAAAGGCCTCAAGCACAACGTCAACCAGGAAACCAGTGGAGGAAGAGTTCAGTCATTAGAAAGACGGAGCAGCAGCCCGAGGCCCTGGATTGAAGCCCCCCTGTACTCCAATAGATCCGCTGAAATGTCAATGAGCAAGGTGCTGACTTTAGCACCTCCGGAGTTGCTGTTCTATCTGTAGATCAGGGGTGCCCAACCTTTTTTGAACCGAGAGCTACTTTTAAAGTTGCCAGTCTGCCGAGATCTACCAGTCCAAATAGAGAGGCGTAGCCATTACTGACAGCCAGGTAAATACACACTACTTGTATAAAACTGACCTTTAATACTCCATAAAATACTGCAGATCCTTTATTTTACCTCTTTCTAATCTACACACATACAAGTATTTAACTGAAGTTACACAACAGTGTTGTTGATACAGAGTTGGAGTTTATTCACACGTCACATACTACAGTGGGTAATGTTTTCAAGAAACATTGAACAGTGCTGCCACATGACACAGGAAAAAAAGAAAAGACTGAACCCTTTCTTTGCCATTATATAAAAATAGTGTTGCTACAAAAGTATAAATGAGGCTTACTAGTAATAAGACAACTCAGATCTGAAGCTACACAGGAATCTGCTGCCAAAGTGCAATAAAAAAGACAAAATTAATAGAATCAAACCCTTTTTTTGTTGTATTTTAGTCGAGTATATAAAGAAATGCCTTTTTAAAATAGGATGCAAGTAACACTAGTTTCTTAACCTGAATTGATAATAGACTATAATCAATTTAAGTTTGCATTCTTATACCATTTTGTACAATAATTATAATGAATAAGTTCAAACAAATTAAAACTTACAGCTGATTAATAACGGTATCTAACTTGAGTTTTTATTAGATCAAAAACCTGTTGAAATGATTCTGTTATTTTTACTGTCCCCCAAAAGCGCGTCGCAGCCTCCAGGAAAGCTTCTTTCACAACTTCGCCGTCTTTGAAAGACTTCATGTGTTTCGCAAGAACGTGACTGCCACGATAAGATGCTATGGTCGCAGCCTTGCTCTTGTTGTTGGGCCTGGTGGAAATGGACTGCTGTGCATTTAGCCGTCCTTTCAGGCCCCTCCCCTTTTGGAGCGTAGGGCAGAATTAGGATGGAATTCCGTCTCGTAGCGTTTGTGCACTGTTTTGAAATGCCGTTCCTAAATTACCCTTCTTCGATAAAGCCACGCTCGCATTGCAGATGAGACAGATGGACTTTGAATTGGAATAGATACAAAATTATCATCCTCCCACTCGGAGTGAAAATGATATATTTTGGGCTTTTTTGCTTCTGCCATAATTGCGGTCTTGTGTGTGTGCAGACTGTCTCTCCTGTTGACACGGAGAACGTCAGCGAAATAGTGCCCACTGCCCAACAGCCACGCCCCCACACATGGGGTCACGCCGGCCAATCACAAAGCTTTGGTGCGTTCAAGTGCATTATTCTGGCACGGGAAGATTATTTTATAGGACATTAACGATAAAACAGAATATTGTTGTTCTATTTTTAGACACATCTCGCGATCGACTGGGAATCTCGCTGCGATCGACCGGTCGATCGCGATCGACTGGTTGGGCACCCCTGCTGTAGATAGATTGAATGTACCCTAATTTAAAAAATAGTGGCCTTTTTTCCTAGGTGCATGCCAATTCCAGGAGGAAAGAGTGACTGGTGAAGAAAGGAACTGAAGTGTGACCTTTCCCTCCAGTGTTGACAGCTGTTCCTTTGCTCTGTCCTACTTTTATGTGCCATGTGAGCCCTGATTCCTCTTGTTTCTAGTGTTCTAAGGTGGTAGACTGGGGCAAACGTGCTAAAACAGCCAAACACATCTGCAGAAGGTGAAACACGCTACTTTCAAAAACTTTACAGCTGTGTGCATCACTTTTTAGTGTCCCTTGGTCCCCTCCATGTCAAGTTGGAGAAGATGTTTCTCCATTTGCACATGTTTTAGTTTTTTTTGTCGTAGTTGTTGAAGCTGCAGCATGTTTCTCCTAATGCGAATGTCTTGGGCGTTTTGCACATCTCGGCCACCATAGGTTTTCTCTGCAGAAGCCTAAAAATTATATCCAGGAATTTTCTTTGACTTAGTGGCTTTTTGTCTACAACTTGTATAAGGTAACTAGTCTTAATATTCGGATATAAATGGTAAATATAATATATATTAATGTGATGGTAATAAATGAAGCTTAGCGCAAGTTCAATAAGGAATACCTAACACGAGTCACTTACACGTCACTCGATGGCTCCCTTCCCCCCTCATTAAATATGAGGGCGTCACCCCTCAGCAGCCAATAGCTGCACATGCTAAATTCCTTAAATGCCTGCTCTTCCTCCCTGTCAGTTGTCATTTGCAGATGACCGCAACCCGCCTCCACCCCTCTCGCCTCCAGTCTCCTCCAGGACAAAGCTAAACCTTCCTTCTTCAGACCGGTCTCACCTACTCGGCACCACCACCAGTGTCTAGACCCCGGGGATTTCATCGGAGCGGTGCTTTCCCTCCTGAATGATTATCCTGCAAACCGGGGCCTAATCGCCAAACACCATTACATTCTCCTGGCAATCATTTCATTTATATGACGTGTAAACAATAAATATGTAATTCTTACATCACGTCTCTCCGGTTTGAACTGATGGTAATAGTGATGGTATCATTGGTACATTACATTACATGTAGAAGCTTTTATCCAAAGCAACTTACATACATTCAATACTGTAGGCAATCCCCAAAGGAAATATTTGCGGTGAAGTTTCTTGCCCAAGGACACAACTATGCTGACTGCAGTGATTAATGATTGTATCATACTGAACCATCATTTGTACTTTAAACTAATACTACCTCATGTGTATTGAGGAACATTTAAAACCATGTTATTAGACATGTTCAGCCCGAATATTAACAAAAGTCCCATTACATCCAATTATTTTACCATAGCTGTAGTAGTATTTCTTATATAATGAAATAAACTAAAATGCGTGGGGCACTTGTATCTTCCAAAACTGTGAAAGTTACACGAACCTAAGCCGAAAAAAAATCAATAAAAATGATTTTACAATCATCGTGATTATCTATAAAAGTGGAAGGGCAGAGTAGACTGTTGACTTACTGTGCAGATGATTTTCACTATGCACAAGTGCTTCTAACAGGTCTGCTGGATGGCGGGGAGATCCTGCCGTGTTTGATTCATACCTTACATGTCAAGAGCAAAAGGATTCTCACTTGTGAGAAGAACATTTTGCAGCAGCTTTTTATTGCTTCTACTGTATTGCAGGAGAGAAAACATGTACTGCTGTGTTTTTATTAAAAGTAGCCAGGGGCTTGGATGCTGCAATATACCCCCTTTAACGTTTATAAATCATATTATTCCAATAAACATGCTGGGTTGCAAGCATTGAATAACTGGGTCTATACTGTATTTGCCAAAACCTCGGAAAACATCGGCTATCAGTGCGATGATGATGAGGCTCGTGGGGCAGGGGGGCATATTGTGAGGGTTCCTTGCCCCACTCTGTGGGATGCTTAATGGAAACAGTCTGATTAGAATTGAAAATAATAAATTGACTTTGTCCACCTCAGTGGAAATGTGTCATTGGCTGATCTCAGTACGGAAAATGTAATAGAAGTGGTGGAAAGTCACAAACTACATTTTCAAGTACCATACTCAAGTACTGTTTTGACATTATCGTACTTGAGTATTTCCATTTTACTCTATACTTCTATTCCTCTACATTTCGGAAGCAAATAATTTACCTTTACTCCACTACGGTTATTTACCACATAGTTACTCTTTCATATAAAATGTGATTTGCTAATGAGAAAGGATGCAAGGTACTACCATTATAAACAAATAACCCAGTATGTATCTCAAGTATCTTGAATTGGCTTCGCATTGACAAACTACATATTAAAATGCCCCGACTGTACAGTGTATGTAAGTAAACAGGATAATATAATGTTATTTAAAAAAAAAAACATTATTTTTGAAAGGAGTTATTGTGCATTTTAAGTCAATTTAGCTGATAATACTTCTCTACATTCAAGAATTGTACTTGTAATGGAGTATTTTACGATAATAGTAATTTTGCTTTTACTGGATCTGAGTATTACTTTCACCTCTGAATAATGATAACACAACGCAGCATAACCAGCTTGAGACGTGAGAATGGAGTTTGGTTGAGCAGTCTAAAACCACGTCCCGGTTTGTTTATAAAAAGAAAAACCATTGTCAGAATTTTGCCAATAGGTGGAGTTGCATGTTGGTCAAAGCATTTATCCACTGTTGCTTCCAGACGGACTGTTAACCTGCTTCAATCAATCACAGATATCAAAACCACTCCAGTTACAAACGGAAACCAACACTAAAATGAAGGTTATTCATATGAATGCAGAACTATTTATCGAGATTATACTTGCCGTTGCCATCTTACTGAAATGTGCTTTTACTTTCTAGTCTCCTGCTCATTAGAAGGAGAAAAACACAGCAGGTCCTATTTTAATAATGCAAGCACAATGACGAACTAAAGTGCAAAGTGATAGGCCTTGTGCGTATCTTTTATGTTGGTTAATGTAGGTAGTAGCACAACATGCAAAAGGAACGCTGGAATAAGAGGTTGTTTTGTGATTTTTAAATAACCCTTTTCACAAGTCACTGTTACTAGTTTTCGTTGCCTCACTTATTTACGGTGGCCCTGAAGTGCAAGTCAAAACAACATTTCAGAAAACGCCACAGCATTACAGAAAACGCCACAGCATTTCACAAAACACTACAGCATTTCAGAAAACTCTACAGCATTTCAGAAAACTCTACAGCATTTCAGAAAACACATCAACATTTCAGAAAACTCCACAGCATTTCAGAAAACACTACAGCATTTCACAAAACACTTCAACATGTCAGCTTTTAAGGAAAGGGTATTCCTTTAGGGAGAACACTTCTTGTTTGTTATAGAGTGGCGAAGTCACACCCATCTATTTCCGCCCCATGGGACCTTATTTCTGAAAAATTATGTATTGAAGTCAATGGGGAGAGAAAACGTATCTTTCGATCCCGTTTGAATTGTGCCATGAATTACACATGATGTTTGTCAATCTTACAGTTTTTCTCGATTGCTAACACACTAAAATTCTACATAAAACACAATTATTTTAACTGACACTCAAAGAGCAAAACATCGGCTCAAATCTCCAAAACTCTAAACACGTTTTTAGCTTTTCACACAATTTGCAAATCAACATGGCACTTTCTGCAAACCACTGCACACGTTTCTCCACGTAAGACACGGGAATCTGACATAAAGTCACGTGTTAGCTGGTTTAAAACACTGATATTCAAAATGCCTCACACATGGACCAATGATCAAGAAACACGTTCCACCTGAGCAAACACCTGATAGCATAATTGTTGGCTCATCAATCAGGATGTTAGCACTATAAAAAGACCACAGGTGAGTACTTTCTTACAGCAACAATGGAAGCCAACATGGAAGCAAGAGCAAGAGGAAGAGGTGGGTGAGAGTGAGAGGAGGAAGAATGAAAGGTAGAGGTAGAGCTGGAGGGAGAGGACGTGGACAAAGAAGAATACTCTCTAATGAAATGAAATGTTATCAACCATGGTTTGACGATGAGAGAGGCTGGACACAGGGTTCAGCCTAATCTAAGCCGATGTACTGTCGCCTCTGTAATCAATGTGAATCACTTAGACTAGAAAACAGGTTAGTTACCAGTTTGTAGCTCTGCATAATTCATGATATATCAGTGCTTATATCTGTTGTGTGAATTGTTGCATACTATAACTGTACACAAATCCTGCACAATGTACTGTGGTAAACTTACTTTTATGCAACACAGACACTGACCAACACACTATATCTTTGTTGTTTATCTGAAGGACTGAGAAACAAAGAGGTGGAAGGCTCAGGATGTTCAATGAGGCACAGGAAGCAGCAGTTACAAACAATGCATCACACTTAGAGAGATCCGAAGCAGAGTAGCTCTATGTGCTGAGATACATGTTGCACAATGTTATCTTTGAATAAAATGTGATTTTTTTTTTTCAACAACTCATTTGTATTTCTTCATTTACTGTATTTCTGTAAACTCAAGCAATCTTTCTCTGCAGAAACCTCTACAGAGCACAGCCCATAACAGATGGCAGTGCTTTAGATGATGCTCAGCAGTATGTAGCTGGGTGGTCAAACTATCTAGTTTTATGAATGAAGTGTGTTATATCTGGTGCTAAAGTTTGCATTTGGTAAGTGTTTATGTAGTTTTGGGGGAAGTTCTTCATTTAGCAGGAGAAATGAGGTGTTTTGCACTTTGGGTGTGTGGTTTTGTGAATGTGTTTAGTGTTCTGAGAAACTGAGCAATTAAAAAAAAAATGTGTGTTAGCAATCGAGAAAAACTGTAAAAAATTATTTCCATGTAAAAAAGGTCACAGTTTGTCTTAAAACTGTTGAAATATAAGACTATGAAAAATACACAACTAGAAAGACTACAAATCCCAGAGTCGCGTACATTAACGTTACACATTACACTCGTGTTACTCACTGAAACCTTGTAAAGCCGGTCCCGCATGCTGGCTCTTACGGAACCGACTAACTCCCCTTGTGTGTATGTACAGTTCTCAACATGCCCAGACTTGTAGTGATTTTCACCTCTTTTAATACTTTTCACTTCATTCTGAAAGAAAGAGGTGAAATGTGCTAACGTGACGGCCATCTTGGTGTTGGGGCCGTATGCAAGACCTGAGATGTAGTTCATTGAGCGCGTCACACAAAAAAATGTGTTACTTCACAGTTTCACAACACATTTTAATTTTTTTGACTTGCACATTATATGTGTAATTCGTTGCACAATTCAAACGGGATCGAAAGATAATCTTTATCTCTCCATTGACTTCAATACATGATTTTTCCGAAATAAGGTCCCATGGAGGTCCCTCGGAAGGGGAGGGACTTCGCCACTCTATTGGACAGAGCCCGCCAGAGAAGCACTGCTGTGATTGGTTGTTTTTGCTGCCTATCAAGAAATAACGCTTCGTTATTGGTCAGCACCCGACAGCGCAACATGTCCCAAAACATCAGCCGTTAGCTGTTAGCACTCAGAGCTCACAGCTCCTCATATCTATTCAGAAACTGGACAAAAGTTAAACATGTACAAACCACAGACTGTCTGTGTCATGGGGAATACAGTCGCTGCTTTATTTCTGTCTGCATGACGTTGTTGTGAGTTTGGACGGAGCAGCTACAGGTTAGTTTATCCTGATCGATCCGATCTCCATTCAGAAAACACGCATTTTAAAAAAATGTTCGCCTGCCGTCTTGTCTGCACACTTCTAAAAGCATTAATTCATGTTTTTTACTAACCGGTATCAGTATGTAGTTACTTCGGCATCATTTAGAAACGTGTATTACAATGTAATCACGATAAAATATGTTCATTTTGTTCATTTGTGTTTTTGTGAAATGCTGTGGTGTTTTGTGAAATGCTGTAGTGTTCTCCGTAACATCAAATAAGAAATTGAAAAGCATGGGTCATGAAAGATAAACATTCAATTGACAGCGTTGTTGTGCAATCACCTCATCTCATTATGTAGACAGATGACACTTGCCAGACAAAAAGCAAGTCTGCAAATATGTGTTTTGAGTAGGTCTGTCAACGTTAACCTGAAACCTTCCAGCGGCTGCATAATAGTAGCACAGATAATGAAACATTAACCACATGGCCATGAAAAGGCAAAGAGAGCAGAGGAATCGGCACAAGAGACATGCATTGCATCGACTGGAGGACACTGCACATCAGTAAGAACTATACCTCGATATAACGGCACAACGGCAGTTGTTCCTTTTAGGTGTGGTGAAGGAAAGGCATTTAGCTGAAGCATGCGCTAACCCGTTTCTTGAAGTTGCACAGGAGTGGGAGATAGCGGACAGGGTCACCACTGTAGGAGCAGATAGTGCTGCAGTATGACAGTGGCAGAGATAATAAGCCCTCTGTAGCACACATTATACTGAGGGTGATCACAGTGGGGCTCTGTGACAGCAGTTTTGTTGATGATTAAACTAAGTGTTGGAAAATTGGCGGAAGAAAGATAATTACATTTAAAAAAACTACTCTCATCAGTTTGTCGTGCATTCCTTTATTACAACACCATATATTTGTTTTATTCCCCCCCCCAGAATGCAAGTATAATAATCTTGTAATTAATCTCGATTATATTATCCATGGTGAATAACTTGATTACGTTTTTGGTCGATGGACCGTACTTGTTTTGAGAGAGGGTTTAGAAGCAGAAACTGTGTCAGCAGATCAAATACTGAGGCTGAGGTGCAAGTACAGCAAACCCATATAGATGAAATAATGTCTTCCCACTACTTAATCTGCCCGCTCGTTCATGGAGGCAACGAATGAATGACTCATTTAGATGACTAAGTCCTGAGCCTACTGCAAAGAAAAGTGTAAATTAGGCGACAAGGCCTTTTGATACAAATGACGCAAATAAACTTGATATTGAAAGGTTTGCCAAATGTACTCAAAATATCGAACCCCAGTCTTCGCATAATGCTTCTTCTTCTGTAATAACCCACATTAATGAAGTTTGACGCACAGTGGATTATATCATTTGGCAGCTATATTAGTATATGATTAATATGATGGCTTTACAGCAGTCCATTTGGCAGCTTGCTAAGTGAACAGACATTGAACACTGTTTTATGTGCAGTGTATTTTACAATCTTTAGGTTTATAGAGTGCTTATATCATTATAATTACCTATTCATCCATAAGTGAGAATGGAAAACAAAGGCAAGGCAGTTTCCTGTTTAGAGTCTGGCACTGCATATTCATAAGCTGGCACGGTAGTTAGTATACAAAAAGATACTTGCTTTAGAAGCTCAAAGTGCCATGCTCTACACATCCCCTAGCAACTGGAATCCCCCTGGCAGGCAACGACTGTGGCATCAACAAGCAGCTACTGATTGCCAGTTTGGTGCAGATACTGATATAGTCAGCCCATAGCAAGGCTCTGCACAGGAGGAGAAAGGTGGATGGTAGATATGGAGATGGGGTCTCACTGTTGGAGGGGAAACGTTTGGAATCATCTCCAATATACTTATTTCGAATAATGAGGTCCGGTTTTCTCTATCCCTCCTTTTGTTCCTACATACTGTACTTTACTGTCTCGTAAAGGCCTGATAATGCACGTATTTAGCTAAAAGCTTTCAACAGAAATAACTAGATAGACGGAAAAATAATCTGCAAATATGTGGGTATTTTGTGCATTCTTTTTCATACAAAAATGTCTGAAAATTCAGTTTTTGGTCCCTTACATTTTTCAGCTTTTTTTTTACCTTCTATTACATGTAATGAAATATATTGAATATATAAATAGAAATATATTTTGGGACTGACAAAGGAAGTCATTTAAAGTGATCATATTGAGCCTTGTGACACTAAGATGGATATTGCTCAGTATTTTGTCCCTTTTAAAGGACCAAATGATTATTTAATAAATCTAGAAAATAATCACCAAGTAATAAATATTTCAAAACGTCATTAGGTGCAGCCCCTATTTTAATTAACAATTGCGCTGCACTGTACAGTTTTATACAAACCATCGTACCAGTACTGAACCTAGCTTCATCTGTGAACCGAGTAGTCTAATAACAAGGGGTTATATAGTATAACAATGAAGGGCCCCATTCCAGCAATAGCTGAATGTGTGACCTACATTTGGAGGTTATTAAATAAAATGCAAAACTAGAAAGCACAAACAGCATAGTTTCAGACATTGGGCACCATGGATGAGCAATAAGCTCACATCAGACGTGTGTAGAAAGATGTATTCATTTTTTTCAAAGTACGAATGGAAATATATACCCAAATGAAAACAGTTTTTATATACTATAATTTCCTATCTTCACTGGGCCCCATAGTGCAAAGGGCCTATTATACAGACGGATGCACAGAGAGGTAGAAGAGTGATTGATGAGGCTACCACAAAATGTTGATGTAGCATCTGATGTCACCCAAAGGTCTCTGGTGACATGTTTTAAAGCCTAGATTTAGCACATTCATCTTGGAGGCAGAACATCTAAAGTTGGGGAAAAAAGAAGGAAGCCAGAATAGTGCTGAGGGAGAACAAGAAAACTGCAATGTGTCAATAAAGTCTAAGGCTGCATGATACGAGGAGAATTTCAATTCATGATAACGATACTACTAAATAATTATAGTGAACACAATACTGCTCTCTTAAGGAAAATACAAAAAGGCTTGTTCACAACTCAATTAGTAATTTATTAGGCTCACCAATAGTCTCGCTCAACCACGCTCTCACTCCCTAAACGTCCAGGAGCGACGCTTGGTCAGGGTCCCGTGGCGTACAGTTGGGACGCGCCGAGGCTCCTTCAGCTTCATAAACGGACGCAAAGAGCTTTCAACTGATTGCAATGTATTCCTATTGGCGGCGGTATTTGACGCTCATGGAAGCACCGCACCCGTTTATGTCGGCAGCTCTTAAAGGCAATGTGAGCGTCCATTCCCATTGGATAACGGAGAATTGTACACCTGGAAGTAAGTATTCCCCTTACTTTCGATTGATTTGACAGTGATATCTCCACTATTCATCAACTCAAAAACACCAGATTACCTTTGTTAATTAAACGACATTGATAGGTGTAAATTGTGTACAATGCTTTTTTGTTTTTCCCCTTCAATTCTGAGAAACAACTTGTTTTCTCTGAAATTTGGAGAGCCAAAGAGACTACACTACCCACAATCCCCAGCTATTGTTGTGACGACGCCTGCCCGCTTTGCGACAAATCCCGTGATTAATCTTCAAGCTCTGGGATTGGATGTTGGAGTGGCAGTGCGTCAAGGTTACGCCGAGCGTCAAGCCCCAAAGGAATTGTAGTTTTAAAAGACGTTTTCGTTTTTCCCAAAATTAGAAGTTGACAGTATTAAACTGTGTACAGCCCTGGAGGTTTAGGCGATAGGAAACAAATTGGTGTGTACAAATGTAAAACATGTAAGTACTAAATCGGTGAAAATCGCTTGTATCCATAATGGGCAGCATTAATATATACCCACATGACAGCTCATTGTTACTTTGTTACAATTCAGAGGTTAACCTGGTATTTTTACTCCACTACACTTATTTTAGTTACTTTGCAGATTCTGATTAATGATGTGAAATATAAACAACCCTTAAAGCAGACTTTAGTTACACCTGAGTAAAATTCAGGGAAGGTGATTGTCAAGTGCCAACAATCAGGAGAGATATTTGATTGTTGGTGCTTGAGAAGACTAAACATTTATCTGCAGATCTCTATAAAGTATATTAATTACTCGTTATTCTCTACTAATAGTTCATTAAAAACTGTATATAATTGCTATTTTGCACATCCCTTTCAAGGTTTCAAGATTTTCAAAGGTATATTGACATATCATATACACAACTACGGTGTAGTTATGCAATGAATGACAAACTTGGGTCACAGGTTCCTCAACAGTGCATTACAAGACATCTATCAATGTGTGTGTACCACCACCATTAAACTGTCATATTCTGCACATTTCTTATTCTATCTACATACATAAGAGTATAATTAATGTGTATAATATCAGTTAAAATAAGTGCTTCAACATAGTTAACATTGCAGGAAAGCAATATATTAGACGTTAAGGACTTTGTCAGGCTTAATATTCATCTGTAGATAGATAGCCCCAAAGCTTTTTTCTTATTTGAAAGAAGACCTTAACCTAAAGCAGGGATCACCAACTACATTTGTCCAAGGGCCAAAATATATCCAATAGACACAATCGCGGGCCAGTGATTTTTATATAGTCCACAATGCTAGTGGAGCACGCTCAGGTACTGCGGACCTTTAATTTATTATCTGAAACGATGTAATAACTTTTAAAACTTGTTCCAGTCACTTGCCCCATGCATTCAGCAGCAGCAGGCCATTCACTTTGATTTGATCGTTATGAAATGTCATAATTTCGACAATAAAGAAATGCTACATAAACGTTATCTTGCACAATTTATCCAACCATCTCCGTTTCTAACTTTCAATATATTTTAAAAGAGATCTCTCTCTCACTGCATGCAGGGGCGGTGTGTTTATGTGATGCAGGAGGGATACAGTATATTGTTAAATATATATTAAAGATAGCTTTATACTGTATATAAGATTACATTAATTGTAATTCAATATACATACACTCATAATTGATAGAAGGAGAACTTCATGGTATAAATATTAACATTATGTGTAAATAACATGTAACATGTATATATACGCGCTTTGAGCACCAGGAAAAGCAATATATAAATAACATGTATTATTCATATTATTATTATTATTATATATAACTGATAACATGGTATCAGTGTTGTTTGCTTTGCACTGTAGTTTGCTCTTAACACTTGTTATTTTACTTAGATGAGCACTAAACCCAAAACCCACAAAGCGATGGGAGATGCCGAATGGCTGGCCCGGCTGAAGGCCTTTGCTAACTCTGGAGTTTGGCCTTCAGAGGGGGGGAATAAACCAGCTCCGAGGCAACGGGAAATGGTATGCCATCTATCAGAAGGTAAAATATAGCAACACATGTACCTATTACTTAGTACTTATTAAATTAAAAGTATACTGTATTACTGAAAATAGACAAGATACTGGTGCAAATATTATCAATCGAGTGACTCACTCCAGACTAAAAAATAATTATGATCATTTCAGATTGAAAAATGCCCCATGCTGGCCCGTAGACAGACCACCCTCTTTGGCGGGTCCATGGCCTGTAACTGTGGATATCATGTCGTTGAGGTGATGTATTTGAAAATAAAATAACATTATTGTTGTTCTTGCTTGCGTGCCTTTTACAGTGCTTTAATGCTGTTGCTGTTACATAACATGTTGTATTGCATTACATGATTGATAGATTGAATGCTGTTGTTTTAGCCTGCCATGCCCCTCAGTCTCAGCCCCTGGAGCAACTGCCTCATCCCAGCGGACATTCCTGCGGCCCCCTCTGAGTTTATCAATGGTAAATATTTCCTTTGTAATTACTGTTTTTTTTTAATTATTTAGTTTGTCTTGCACAATAAATTAACCTCTGTTTTTTCTCTTAGTACACTAAATCACGCTTTGGTGGGTCACAATCTGTCTCACTGAAGCCACATTTAGTGCCTAGGAAGTCCCCCAGCTCTTCCCCTCCCTCTACATCCTCTGTGAGGACCTCCATGCCTGCTCCATCCTCTGTCTGTTCTCCCTCTCCATCCTCTGTGAGGACCTCCATCCTCTGTCCGTTCTCCCTCTACATCCTCTGTGAGGACCTCCATGCCTGCTCCATCCCCTGTGAGCACTGCTGTAAACACCATCCTGGCAGTAGGCTCTGTGAGTAATGTGTCTACTCGTTTGTATGGCTCTGTTGTAAATCTAAATGTAGCCTTTATATATTCAACAATTTGTTGTTCTCGCCCGAACAGAATGAGTCTGGAGGAGATGAGCCAGCCACTGCTGCTGCAGCTTAATTCTGGTTGCCTCGGGAAATGAGCAAGGCCATCCCTGTGCAGGACCAGAGGTCCTGCACAGGCAATTCTGGCAAACTGCGGCAACATTTGAAGCTGTGGTACGAGCCTCCTGTCCCAGCCCTCATATACCACCAGCCCCCGATGCCAGACCGCTTCTTCACCCATCTGATGGGTGGATGCCCTACCACCTGTGGAACGTGAGGGTGTTCTGTCCAACATGTGGGAAGCAGCTGACGGGCGGGGGTGTCCATAGGAGGTCTCGGAAGGTCTTGGACATCGACAGGTATTACCTGATGGTGACAGAGACACTCAGGTGCAGCGTGTGTGTCGTGAACTTTCTGTCGACCAGTCAGACCGTGCGGGACCAGCTGGACCTGCCGCACCAGAAAATGTTGCGGCTGATTCTGACCCAAAAGTGAGTAAAGCCGTTTTTAAAAGATGGTGATTAAGAAGACTTAAACCATTGCAAAAAAATATATAGTCAACAATGGTATATTACATGGAAAATCATTTAATACATTTCAAATGTCTTCTTAATTAGTTAAATACAGCTGTGGTATGTCTTATTTTGTCCCCTCCTGGTCCCAGCCCTGTGTAAACTATTTAAACTAGAAGGTAAAACTGATATAAATGAACCTTGTGTTACATCTGATGCAATGCAACACTTTCTGTGTTTTGGATAAACAAATACATTGAAATGTGCATATCAGATATGCTTGTGACATCCGTATCATTCGGTTGCTTCGGGAGAGAACACTCGGCAACAGCACAACACGTCTTGTGAAGCAGCTGAAGGAGAACCATGGGGAGGAATGGCTGAACCGGTTGGCACACTATCTTGGGGAGTGTGCTGACTTTGTGGCTCGGCCCAGCCTCTACCCTCTTCTTGGTTTGCCAGGAGCCCCCAGAGCCCATCGACATCCCAAGCAGTCGCTGGGTGCTGTCCGGGTACGGCAGAGATATACTCTCCCGCATGGACCACATCAAGGCAAGCATCACCTCGACATTTGGTTCCATTTTAAAGATGGACTCAACCAAAAAGGTAATATATAATGTGACTGTGTATTCAATTTCCATGTATGTTATACTCTTCTATACACAATCATCTTTTTCCGCAGTGATAACATTACAAATGAGGTTAAAATGTTAACATAGGTTCAGGAGCATGGCCACGCCTAAAACTCCGCCTCGAACCACGGCCACCCCTATTTATATCCGGCAAAACTTCCGGCCACTGCTCGTCTCCATCCTTTCAAGGACTGACAGCCAGACCGTGATTCACGCCGCGCGTCGTCACGGTTCAAACAAGCTACACTCTACCACCAGAACATTCAACTTACCATGGATCCCGAACTGCTGATCAACTCACCAGAGTCAGACGAAGATCTCTTCGACATCGGCTACCCGCCATCCACGTTTCAGCAGTTGGATCTAAGCCAAGCATCCGAACGGAGCCGCGTGCGCTCGGCAATCAGTGTTCCACACACCAGCCGCCACAGCTCCCACTCAAGCTCCCCCAACGAGACACCTCCAACTCCAGACAGGTCCCAGGCTTTGTCTACTCCGCCAGCGAGGGCACACAACCGGGGCCACAACAGGCACAGCCAGCTCCAATCTCCCCACCACCGGCAGCCTGCCTCATTAGCAGCCCCCAGCCACTCGCGGCGGCGCACGCGACACGCCTCTCGGACGGAGCCGCGCTCCGAAACAGAGCCCGAACTACGGAGGTGGACAGTCACTCAACTCCAACGTTTCCTGAGAGAAAACGGCATCCACTTTCGCCGAAACGACAACAAGGCTAGACTGTTCAATCTCTACAAAGCCTACAGCAGCACAACGGCAAGAGCAACGACACACACAGCTCTTCCTGCTCCAGAGCCAACCACCGTGCGGCGCGCGCACCACGGGTCGTGACGTCACAGGCCGCCGTCCTCCTCCACGGACACAGCCCGACTCACCAGCACCCCCTGGTGGGGGCCAGGTCGTACTGCCCTCTGTACCTGCTCACAGGCTTCACAAAAATCCCCTTGCACATACATCCCTTCATCCCTCCATCCCTTCTTCTTTCCTACCTTCAGCAATCCACAGCAACCCAGCTTCCGCTTACCTTCCTCCTCTAGCAGCTAACCCCGTAGCAACAGCGCCTCACCCAGTGAGCAGACGCTCCGGTCTCCCTCTCTCTGACCCTCGCAGTGAGCAAACGCTCCGGTCTCTCTCTCTCGACCCTCACAGAGAGCAGACGCTCCGCTCTCTCTCTCTCTCGACCCTCGCAGTGAGCAGACGTTCCGGTCTCTCTCTCTCGACCCTCGCAGTGTGTAGAGGCTCCGGTCTCCCTCTCTCTGACCCTCGCAGTGAGTAGAGGCTCCGGTCTCTCTCTCTCTCTCGACCCTCGCAGTGAGTAGAGGCTCCGGTCTCTCTCTCTCTGACCCTCGCAGTGAGCAGACGCTCCGGTCTCTACCTCTCTCGACCCTCGCAGTGAGCAGAGGCTCCGGTCTCTCCCTCTCTCGACCCTCGCAGTGAGCAGAGGCTCCGGTCTCTCTCTCTCGACCCCCGCAGTGAGCAGAGGCTCCGGTCTCTCTCTCTCGACCCTCGCAGTGAGCAGAGGCTCCTGTCTCTCTCTCTCGACCCTCGCAGTGAGCAAACGCTCCGGTCTCTCTCTCTCGACTCTCGCAGTGAGTAGAGGCTCCGGTCTCTCTCTCTCTGACCCTCGCAGTGAGCAGACGCTCCGGTCTCTACCTCTCTCGACCCTCGCAGTGAGCAGAGGCTCCGGTCTCTCCCTCTCTCGACCCTCGCAGTGAGCAGAGGCTCCGGTCTCTCTCTCTCGACCCCCGCAGTGAGCAGAGGCTCCGGTCTCTCTCTCTCGACCCTCGCAGTGAGCAGAGGCTCCTGTCTCTCTCTCTCGACCCTCGCAGTGAGCAAACGCTCCGATCTCTCTCTCTCTCGACCCTCGCAGTGAGTAGACGTTCCGGTCTCTCTCTCTCTCTCGACCCTCGCAGTGAGCAGAGGCTCCGGTCTCTCTCTCTCTCGACCCTCGCAGTGAGTAGAGTCTCCGGTATCTCTCTCTCGACCCTCGCAGTGAGTAGACGTTCCGGTCTCTCTCTCTCTCTCTGACCCTCGCAGTGAGCAAACGCTCCGGTCTCTCTCTCTCGACCCTCACAGAGAGCAGACGCTCCGGTCTCTCTCTCTCGACCCTCACAGAGAGCAGACGCTCCGCTCTCTCTCTCTCTCGACCCTCGCAGTGAGCAGACGTTCCGGTCTCTCTCTCTCGACCCTCGCAGTGTGTAGAGGCTCCGGTCTCCCTCTCTCTGACCCTCGCAGTGAGTAGAGGCTCCGGTCTCTCTCTCTCTCTCGACCCTCGCAGTGAGTAGAGGCTCCGGTCTCTCTCTCTCTGACCCTCGCAGTGAGCAGAGGCTCCTGTCTCTCTCTCTCGACCCTCGCAGTGAGCAAACGCTCCGGTCTCTCTCTCTCGACTCTCGCAGTGAGTAGAGGCTCCGGTCTCTCTCTCTCTGACCCTCGCAGTGAGCAGACGCTCCGGTCTCTACCTCTCTCGACCCTCGCAGTGAGCAGAGGCTCCGGTCTCTCCCTCTCTCGACCCGCGCAGTGAGCAGAGGCTCCGGTCTCTCTCTCTCGACCCCCGCAGTGAGCAGAGGCTCCGGTCTCTCTCTCTCAACCCTCGCAGTGAGCAGAGGCTCCTGTCTCTCTCTCTCGACCCTCGCAGTGAGCAAACGCTCCGGTCTCTCTCTCTCGACCCTCGCAGTGAGTAGACGTTCCGGTCTCTCTCTCTCTCTCGACCCTCGCAGTGAGCAGAGGCTCCGGTCTCTCTCTCTCTCGACCCTCGCAGTGAGTAGAGTCTCCGGTATCTCTCTCTCGACCCTCGCAGTGAGTAGACGTTCCGGTCTCTCTCTCTCTCTCTGACCCTTGCAGTGAGCAAACGCTCCGGTCTCTCTCTCTCGACCCTCACAGAGAGCAGACGCTCCGCTCTCTCTCTCTCTCTCTCGACCCTCGCAGTGAGCAGACGTTCCGGTCTCTCTCTCTCTCGACCCTCGCAGTGAGCAGAGGCTCCGGTCTCTCTCTCTCTCGACCCTCGCAGTGTGTAGAGGCTCCGGTCTCCCTCTCTCTGACCCTCGCAGTGAGTAGAGGCTCCGGTCTCTCTCTCTCTCGACCCTCGCAGTGAGTAGAGGCTCCGGTCTCTCTCTCTCTGACCCTCGCAGTGAGCAGACGCTCCGGTCTCTACCTCTCTCGACCCTCGCAGTGAGCAGAGGCTCCGGTCTCTCCCTCTCTCGACCCTCGCAGTGAGCAGAGGCTCCGGTCTCTCTCTCTCGACCCCCGCAGTGAGCAGAGGCTCCGGTCTCTCTCTCTCGACCCTCGCAGTGAGCAGAGGCTCCGGTCTCTCTCTCTCGACCCCCGCAGTGAGCAGACGCTCCGGTCTCTCCCTCTCTCGACCCTCGCAGTGAGCAGAGGCTCCGGTCTCTCTCTCTCGACCCTCGCAGTGAGCAGAGGCTCCTGTCTCTCTCTCTCGACCCTCGCAGTGAGCAAATGCTCCGGTCTCTCTCTCTCGACCCTCGCAGTGAGTAGAGTCTCCGGTCTCTCTCTCTCGACCCTCGCAGTGAGTAGACGTTCCGGTCTCTCTCTCTCTCTCTCGACCCTCGCAGTGAGCAGAGGCTCCGGTCTCTCTCTCTCTCGACCCTCGCAGTGAGTAGAGTCTCCGGTCTCTCTCTCTCGACCCTCGCAGTGAGTAGACGTTCCGGTCTCTCTCTCTCTCTCTCGACCCTCGCAGTGAGCAGAGGCTCCGGTCTCTCTCTCTGACCCTCGCAGTGAGCAGAGGCTCCGGTCTCTCTCTCTCGACCCCCGCAGTGAGCAGACGTTCCGGTCTCTCTCTCTCGACCCCCGCAGTGAGCAGACGTTCCGGTCTCTCTCTCTCGACCCTCGCAGTGAGCAGAGGCTCCGGTCTCTCTCTCTCTCGACCCTCGCAGTGAGCAGAGGCTCCGGTCTCTCTCTCTCTCGACCCTCGCAGTGAGCAGAGGCTCCGGTCTCTCTCTCTCGACCCTCGCAGTGAGCAGAGGCTCCGGTCTCTCTCTCTCGACCCCCGCAGTGAGCAGAGGCTCCGGTCTCTCTCTCTCGACCCTCGCAGTGAGCAGAGGCTCCGGTCTCTCTCTCTCGACCCTCGCAGTGAGCAGAGGCTCCGGTCTCTCTCTCTCGACCCTCGCAGTGAGCAGAGGCTCCGGTCTCTCTCTCTCGACCCTCGCAGTGAGCAGAGGCTCCGGTCTCTCTCTCTTGACCCTCGCAGTGAGCAGAGGCTCCGGTCTCTCTCTCTCGACCCTCGCAGTGAGTAGACGTTCCGGTCTCTCTCTCTCTCGACCCTCGCAGTGAGCAGAGGCTCCGGTCTCTCCCTCTCTCGACCCTCGCAGTGAGCAGACGTTCCGGTCTCTCTCTCTCGACCCTCGCAGTGAGTAGAGGGTCCGGTCTCTCTCTCTCTCAACCCTCGCAGTGAGCAGAGGCTCCGGTCTCTCTCTCTCGACCCCCGCAGTGAGCAGACGTTCCGGTCTCTCTCTCTCGACCCCCCCGCAGTGAGCAGAGGCTCCGGTCTCTCTCTCGACCCCCCCGCAGTGAGCAGAGGCTCCGGTCTCTCTCTCTGACCCTCGCAGTGAGCAAACGCTCCGGTCTCTCTCTCTCGACCCTCGCAGTGAGCAGAGGCTCCGGTCTCTCTCTCTCTCGACCCTCGCAGTGAGCAGAGGCTCCGGTCTCTCTCTCTCTCGACCCCCGCAGTGAGCAGAGGCTCCGGTCTCTCCCTCTCTGACCCTCGCAGTGAGCAGACGCTCCGGTCTCTCCCTCTCTGACCCTCGCAGTGAGCAGAGGCTCCGGTCTCTCTCTCTCGACCCTCGCAGTGAGCAGAGGCTCCGGTCTCTCTCTCTCTCGACCCTCGCAGTGAGCAGAGGCTCCGGTCTCTCTCTCTCTCGACCCCCGCAGTGAGCAGAGGCTCCGGTCTCTCCCTCTCTGACCCTCGCAGTGAGCAGACGCTCCGGTCTCTCTCTCTGACCCTCGCAGTGAGCAAACGCTCCGGTCTCTCCCTCTCTGACCCTCGCAGTGAGCAGACGCTCCGGTCTCTCTCTCTTGACCCCCGCAGTGAGCAGACGCTCCGGTCTCTCTCTCTGACCCTCGCAGTGAGCAGATGCTCCGGTCTCTCCCTCTCTGACCCTCGCAGTGAGCAGACGATCCGGTCTCTCCCTCTCTGACCCTCGCAGTGAGCAGACGCTCCGGTCTCTCTCTCTGACCCTCGCAGTGAGCAGATGCTCCGGTTTCTCCCTCTCTGACCCTCGCAGTGAGCAGACGCTCCGGTCTCTCCCTCTCTGACCCTCGCAGTGAGCAGACGCTCCGGTCTCTCTCTCTGACCCTCGCAGTGAGCAGATGCTCCGGTCTCTCTCTCTCTGACCCTCGCAGTGAGCAGAGGCTCCGGTCTCTCCCTCTCTGACCCTCGCAGTGAGCAGACGCTCCGGTCTCTCCCTCTCTGACCCTCGCAGTGAGCAGACGCTCCGGTCTCTCCCTCTCTGACCCTCGCAGTGAGCAGATGCTCCAGTCTCTCTCACTCCGACTCTCGCCGTGAGCAGACGCTCCGGTCTCTCTCTCAGAAAAATAAATAAATAATACAAATAATAAAATAAACTTCGCTAGCCAAGCCGCCGGCCGCATCAGATGACCATTACATGTATGTATGATCTGTACGTGCAGTGTATTTGTAAAGCGCTTTGAGAGTCATTGATAAAGCGCCATAATAAATATAAGGATTATTATTATTATTTATTATCAACCAGGGAACATACCGGGGTGCTCCAGACTCCGAGCGTTACTGCAGCATCTTCGCAGCACGCGCATCCCTCCCTTGCCAATTATGCGGAGCCCCCTGCCCACCCAGCCTTAGCATGCTTAGTCAGCTCTCCACCATCTCAAACACCTCACTCACCTTCCTCTCCATCACGCAACGCCTCAGACTTTAACCGTCTATCACCCGCAGGGAGGCAGGACGGCGTGCAACAATTTCAATGACCTAGGCTGCTCTTTTTCTAGCTGCCGCCTCATGCACATCTGCTCTTTCTGCGGCGGCGCTCATGCCAGGAGCACCTGCCCCCACAACCCAACTACATCAGCAGATTGACTAGCACGGCAACTCAGCACACCCGTCAAGATAAGCAACTTAGCTACCGCCTCAGCGAATCATCCAGATAGTCCGTTTACTTTCTCACCAAAGGCTTGACCCATGGTTTCCACCCAGGCTTAGCAATACTGCCTGACACATCTCACATCTGCCACAACCTTCAGTCCGCTTTAACAGAACCTCACACCTTTGACACCTTACTGGCCAAAGAAGTCAAAGAAGGATTCATGATAGGCCATTCAATAGTCCCCAAACAACCACAGACTCCCCCACGTGCTCCATCTTCTCGACTTCTTTCTCACAGTCACTCCACCATCCTCACCCCCCCCACCACGGGCTGAGCACACTCATACAAATATTTTTCAGACCTTGGCATTCCTCCGTCTGAGGAGAAAACCTCAGGGCCTACAACCTCCATTGAGTTTCTAGGCATCACCCTGGACTCAATGTCTTTCCGGGCTTCTCTATCCTCAGAGAAAGTACAGCGCATCACTTTCCTCTTGTCAAACTACTTACAGGCAGACAGATGCACGAAACGGCAGCCGTTAGCCCTCCACGGCAAACGACTCTCATATTCACACTCCGGAATAAAACGGATCAGCTGGGAATTTCTTTCCCCATCCACATCTTCCGCCTGAACTCGTATCCCAGCCATACGAGCCACTAACCAAATACTTCAGCGCAAGATACGATGCATACGCAACGCCTCAACACCCACTCTCTCTCACCGAAACAGGGAAAAGGGCCACACGTTTCTGGTTCCAGAAACACTTCCACAACGTGTTGCTCACTTTGGGGATATGCTCAGAATATTATTCGAGCCATTCCTCCCGTATTGGCGCAGCGTCCACAGCAGCTAGACCGGGCATCTCTTATCCAACCATCTAGGCCCTCGGCCGCTCGTCATCCCAAGCGTATCACGCTTACATCTGCGACAATCTTAATGATCTCAGACACGCACACGCTTAAGTCAGCTGCTTTAATCCGACTCTTTTGGGGGCCCGTAATCAGCCCACGCAGATCATGCCGGAGACGGAACCCCCACTCTGAGTCTCCCACTGCACGGACCACAGCTCGTCCTCCCAGATCATCTCTTCACCCCCCTCATATCATTCACATGTTACTTCAATAAACTTACAAACATCACATTGTTGTGGCGTGGTTCCTGCTAGTGAAATGAGGTTAAAATGTTAACATAGGTTCAGGAGCATGGCCACGCCTAAAACTCCGCCTCGAACCACGGCCACCCCTATTTATATCCGGCAAAACTTCCGGCCACTGCTCGTCTCCATCCTTTCAACCCACCCTCCCTCTCCCTTTCTACCCATACAGTTCCCCTTCCGACTCACACCGAGCGATACATCCATCCATCCCTTCTTCCCTCCCTCAACATCCCTACATCCCAACATCCCTCATCCCAACATCCCTACATCCCCTCATCCCAACATCCCTACATCCCAACATCCCTCATCCCAACATCCCTCATCCCAACATCCCAACATCCCTCATCCCAACATCCCTACATCCCCTCATCCCAACATCCCTACATCCCTCATCCCAACATCCCTACATCCCAACATCCCTCATCCCTACATCCCTACATCCCTCCCTCCCTCATCCCTTCATCCCTACATCCCAACATCCCTCATCCCTACATCCCTACATCCCTCCCTCCCTCCCCCCTTCATCCCAACATCCTCTGCCCGTCACCATCTATATTTAAACGGTGCACCTTTATATACTGCGTATACTAACACCTTAAATCCCAGGTATCGTCTGGGGGGCCCGTAATCAGCCCACGCAGATCATGCCGGAGACGGAACCCCCACTCTGAGTCTCCCACTGCACGGACCACAGCTCGTCCTCCCAGATCATCTCTTCACCCCCCTCATATCATTCACATGTTACTTCAATAAACTTACAAACATCACATTGTTGTGGCGTGGTTCCTGCTAGTGAAATATTGTTTCTATTGTACATGTGTTCAGTGTAATCGATCTACATACATTTACTGCGATAGATAATTTCTGCTTTAACTTCGCTGTTGTCACATTCCAGATCACAAAGAAGCTGGCTGGCCACGCCAAGGGGACAGCTCTCTGGGTGACCTCCATTGGTAATGAGGTCGGCCAGATTGTGACAAGTGTCCTCACAGTACAGGAGGGGCCTGCACTGGTCACGATGGTCTCTGGTGTGATGGAGCGTTATCGCCAGGCAGCTGTTCCACCCCCAGTGCTGCTGTATGCTGACTGTGGCTGATGTGTGAGTGACGGGACAAGCATGCTGCACAGCAGGTTCAGTGATTGGCCAGATCTCCACATTCGGCTGGACATCTGGCATTTCATGAGGAGGTTGGCTGTTGGCTGCACCACTGACGCTCATCCCCTTTACCCCACCTTCATGGGCTGCCTGTCTGCATGCATCTTTGAGTGGGACGCAAGGGACCTCACTCTGTTGCGGCAGGCAAAGAGGGCGCTACTCGTGCAGGAGGGTGTGCCAGGTCTTACTGATCAGATGGTGGACGGAAAGATCAGTAAAAAGGTGCTGAGCCTGTACTGCCGCAGGAGGACGCGCGGGGAAGTGGCCACTATCACCCTCATTGAGCAGCTGCTGGAGAAACTGGGGGGGAATAATGGGAGAGACCTTATGGGGGTGCCGCTGCTGGAACAGGTGCGCATGGAGCACATTTGGCGTGTGCAGAGACGCCACGTGAAGGGCATCCAGGATGTGCCAGGTGTGCAGCTGTACACCGGGACAGGAACCACCACAAAGAGTGGCATCCTGCTAACAAGGTACCGCTGTGCAAGAGGGTCTAATTCGCTGGAGTCATTCCATCTCCACCTGAACAGGTTTATTCCAGGTTGGTTCAATTGTGTGTATGTTTTTCTTTATGACATAAGTATTCAGTTTGAAAAGGAAAACATTTTTCAATGGCAACAATATTTGTATTTCCAGGAACCAGTGCAAATGCACTGAACTTCCAATTGTACCTCCTGGAAGGCCTGAACAGGTGGACCCAGGAGAGAGGGGCTGCTGCGGTGACCAGCAAGCAGGCGTCACTGCTGACATATGCTGGGGATGTGGCCCACTGTGTCAACACCAACAGCCTCAAGGTGTTTAGCCGAGCATTTGTGCCGACCTTCAGGCCGCCTGCCAAATACACTGGTATGTATCATTGATATCTGGCTTCATTACACTTTTGGTTTAAGGTCTCTGTGAATTTACTAAGTTAAACAACTATCATTGCCATATGATGATTTTTAACAGGAGAGCTGCTTGGTGTTGACTACTTGCTCAGTCAGACTGGGCGGCCTCTTCGAATCATCCCTGATTCCGAGGAGACTGAGAACATGTTGGAGGATGTGGATGAAGGTGAGGAAGAAGAGGAAGATGAGGGCTTTGAGGAGCCCACAGTCCCAATCCTCCTCCTTGATGACCCAGGGATCTCTATCTCCTCCTTGCCTTGTCCCTCCGCAACACTCTCCTCCTCCCAGCCTGCGGCCTCCTCCCTAGTAGCTTCCTCCTCCCTGGCTGCTGCGTCCGAGCAAGCTGCGGCATCCGCCCATGCTGCTGACTCCTTGCACCCTTGTGCCTCCTCTCTAACTGCCTCCTCCCAGGCTCCAGCCTCCATGCCTCAGCCAGGTGTCTCTTCAGCACTTGATTCAGCGCCTCCTGATGAGTCTGGGGTATATAAATCAATATGCAATTATGTGTTTTAGCTGTGGTTGTCCTTTTTCACTGTCCTCACATTATTTTTCTCTTTTCTATATTTTTGCAGGCTGTGGATGACTCTGGCATGGCAGGCATGGACCGAGTGGACAGCTTGGCAGAGTTTCTGGTGGAGCTGAGGAACCAGCTGACTATGGTCCTAACAAACCAGCAGGTCAGGATCATGAACAGTCAAGCTGCTTTTCCTCTGTGCATATACAAGTTCACAATTTGAGATATTCTTGTCTTATGTGCTGTGTTCTCCCTCTCTCAGGTTAGCAACATAGTTGCTCTGTGGCAGAACCTGCTGGACTATGACAAGCAAAGGGTGGTTTTTGCTGCCAGACATCAGAGCAGGCTGGACACAGGGCGGTTCAGGTCTCCTAAAAAGAAGTAGGAGTTCACTCCAGGGGTGGAGAGTTTGAAGAGGCATGCTCTCACCACCACTGCCCCACTTGCACAGTGGCCAGATTGCTGCCGCCTGATTGAGGCAATCTTTGTCAGGCTCTGTGTTATCCACCGTAGTCCCAGGAAGAGGGGGACTGGCACAGTGTCAAGATGGGATCTCATCCTGGAGGACTACAGGAAAAGCAGGCGCCGCATTCTGTCCAATGGGACAGTTATGCAGCAGACCACCCTGCAGCTGGTGGACGTGAGCCACACCACCCTGGTACAGTGGCACAATAAGAGGGTGAAAAGGGAAGACAATGTAGTGGTGTTGCAGGGGCTGGTCTTGCCTAGCCGCCTGTCTGTGGCATCTGACCCTCTTCCCCCTGCCAATGTTCGCCCCCAATCAGCAGCCCCCCAGCCAGGTGTTGCTCACCATTACATCCTCCCAAGTCAACCCTGTCTCCTAAAAATTACGTTCCCACAGAACTAAACTGCATTCTCAATTACGTTTAGCTAGAAACGTATTTTCTCCCACGTTACGTTAGTTATGAACGTATCTCAAATACGTTTATTTTCTACATATCTTCTAGAAACGTATTTTCTCCCACGTTACGTTTGTTATGAACGTATCTCAAATACGTTTATTTTCTACATATCTTCTAGAAGCATATTTTCCTCCACGTTACGTTAGTTATGAATGTAACTTAAATACGTTTATTTTCTACATATCTTTGCCATTTATTGTCTTGCTTATAATAATGATAATTAGTTATTTATAAATATCATTTTAGAGCACACCTTTGAAATCGACAATCCAAAAAGCTGCTGTGTCGTTTATTGCACCTCAAACATTAAAACAAATCCAGAGTTACGTGTTTCTGTACTTCCTCTAAGAAGAAAGGACAGTATCAGAAGAGCTCTGTGACTTCAGGCTTGATCGCCGTTCAAATGACAGCGCTGGTTTCCCCAAAAGTGGGCGGGGCTGTAAAGTGAAGTAGATTTACTCTCATCTATTATTCAAAACCATTCTATTTATTCTAACGTAAATTACATGCTAGTGTTTTATCTTTTATTTATTTGTTTTTATTTTAAATCGTATAATGTCTGACTTTTTTTCCGTCTGTGAGGAAAAGAAATGGGGCTCAGAGCCTCAAAATACTGAAATCTGTATTTTTTAAAATCTTTTCCTTCTAATTTATTATTCTTTTCTAAATAACACACTGTTATTTACTCAACAATAACACACAATTATCCTTGTTTTTATTTATTCATTTAATTCTATAATCTTGGGCTTTTTAGCCGTAAATAAAGTCACCGGAAACAGACGGGACATTTTGAGCGATACACACCACAAACCCACCAAACTGATTACCCAAGATCCTCAGCTTGAAGCTTGTTGATTGGATGTTTTAGCCGCAATGCACGCTGGGATATGGTGTTGATATGATATGGAGATATGATATCCGACAACGAAAAATAAAATAATACCTAATTCAGAGTGTGCTTGCTTTTCTCTTTGGAAGTCATCACATAACGGCATTGTAATACACGGTTCGGCTGCATTAGATATTACACATCTGCCGTAATTCTTTATTTATAGAGAGAGACAAACAGGAGAACTGCTGCCAAAACTGAATACTTGACGTGGATCATAAATATATCAACAATTAAACAACATCTTCAATTTCTTTTCACAAAATACGTCTCCTTGCAGTATCAATAGTAATTCGGCTGACTTTTATATTTGATCCAATTGGTATATTGGTTATATTTACACCATAACGGTGCACAGCTGATAAAAAAGGACTTGTAGTTTTTAAAGATATTACTGATTTTCTTTGAATATAAGAATCTAAATACTGAGTTGAGAGAATAGTCAGGGGATTTGGGTGATGGGAGACACATCTATGGAATCACAATTTCAATAGCTTACCATTAAATGAAGGATAGCCTATGCCTTTCTGTCTGTGATGTTTTACAAATCAGATATTAATGTGAAGAAGTAAAACAAGAGAAATAGTACAGCAATATCCTGTAAAATTATGTAAAAACATGAATAAAATTACACATCTTCAGATGTTATACATAAGTGTCTACACTAATAATACAAAGTTATTATTAGTATGCTGTGTGTACCTTGTGTGCACCGCCTAGTGGTTAAAGCATGTTATTGAATTATTTTTGTTGAATAATCTTATTTGATCAAAACAATATTAAGAGTACATACTTTCATAGGGGGAAAGTAGAAGGTCAATGATAGAAATATAGAATATAAAAAGTCAAGAAGATACTAAGTGATCTCTACAATAAAACAGTTTAGTGCTGGATGTTCAAAGATATTAATAGGAGGATGTGCAAAACAGAAAAACGAATTAACCTTTATTAACACATTAAAAAATACTTTAGGTTAAGGTCTTCTTTTAAACAAGAAAAAAGCTCTGGGGGTATCTATCTACAGATGAATATTAAGCCTGACAAAGTACTTAATGTCTAAAATATTGCTTTCCTGCAATGTTAACTATGTTGAAACACTTATTTTAAATGATATTATACACATTAATTATACTCTTATGTATGTAGATAGAATAAGAAATGTGCAGAATATGACAGTTTACAGTTTACAAGGTATACAGTACACACATATTGATAGATGTCTGTTGAGGAACCTGCGACCCAAGTTGTGTATAAGATCAATACACTTTAGAAAACCTTGAAATCTTGAAAGGGATGTGCAAAATAGCCATTATACAGTTTTTAATTAACTATTAGTAGAGAATAACGAGTAATGAATATACTTTATAAAGATCTGCAGATAAATGTTTAGTCTTCTCAAGCACCAACTATCAAATATCTCTCCTGATTGTTGGCACTTGACAATCACCTTCCCTGAATTGTATTCAGGTGTAACTAAAGTCTGCTTTAAGGGTTGTTTATATTCCACATCATTAATCAGAATCTGCAAAGTAACTAAACTAAATGTAGTGGAGTAAAAATACCAGGTTAACCTCTGAATTGTAGTGGAGTAGAATAACAAAGTAACAATGAGCTGTCGTGTGGGTATATATTAATGCTGCCCATTATGGATACAAGCGATTTTCACCCATTTAGTAATTACATGTTTTAAATGTGTACACACCAATGTGTTTCCTATCGCCTAAACCTCCAGGGCTGTACACAGTTTAATACTGTCAACTTCTACATTTGGGAAAAAACGTCTTTTAAAACTACAATTCCCAGTAGAGACGTGCCATAGAGAACATGTTGCGAAACACAATAGCCAGCATCAGAGCCATTTAATAGAAGAGTTACGACATCTCCGTTCACTCCAATGGACCACTTTTTTACAGCAATGGCGGATCGTGGAGCCTCTCAATCGTTCCCCGGAAGTTAGCGCCAAGGCTGGCAGAGCTGTGGAGTTGCTGCATAATAGACCGTTCGTGACGGACTTTTAAAGGTAAGAAGAAGTTTAAAGATGTATATTGCGGATATTATCAGTACATCTGATTCAAATGAACATGTGTATTAAAGGATGTCAGTGGATTATCCCTAAATTAGTAGATTTAGGGAACGTTTACAGATAACAGATTAAGCTAGCATACCGAAGCAAGTTAGCAACACACG